>NC_059084.1:43364065-43686845 GCF_020497125.1 Mauremys mutica
ATAATTACATTGGTTTCTGTGGAATTGCTCAGGGAACAATTCAGACGATAATCAGTAAGGGCTCAAAGAACTGGCTAGTTATTCATCATTACTATTATCACAAATAAGAATAGGAACAATGTCTTATACCTTTTTCAGGGTTAGTCTAAAACTTGAATTTCTGTCCTGGAAGAAAAGAATAATTTCAGAATTTGGTTTTATCGCAAATCAGGACAAAAAGTCAACACTGCAGATTCTTCAGTGAAATATTCTGAAATATAGCATTTCAGTAAGGCAAAAATGTTGGGAGGGTTTAATAAGTTGAAAATTATATTATATTATATTATATTATATTATATTATAGTTAAAATGATAAAGATTAAATCATTTCCCCCACAATATAAATTTCCCAAACAAATTTAGATAAAAATAAAACATTCCAGGTGAACATTCAGATTTTGTTTAATCAGCATTTTCTTACCAAAAACATTCATCTGAAATGTTTCCATCAGCTCTACTCTCCTTTACTACCCTCTACATGTCTATCCATAGTTGTTATATTGTCTGGCTGTCATATACTCACATACTCCAAGTCTCTGGAAGTTTCTTCATATTTTAGATTAATTCCCTTCCCCCACAACAATATTCATATTTTCCCCTCTCCTTTTTACTATCTCCAGTTTTCTATGAGCCTTTACTTAAAAAAAAAGGCAATCAATTTTAGCTCTTGTCCATATATTATGGACAATGAATTATCAACAGTTATTTAGGAATGTCTTTGATTCAATAAGAAGAATATATATTTGCATATCCACACCACCCACTACTTGAGGATCTCAACATGGTCTATAAATGAGTTAGGATCTGAGGCTAATATAAGGAAAGAGCAAGTTAAAAATTGCTTACACAAGTAAGAGGTCTTCAAGTGAGCAGGAACTGATGAAATTCATGCTAGAATACTGAAGGAACTGACTGAGGAGATATCTGAGCCATTAGTGATTATCTTTGAAAAGTCATAGAAGATGGGAGAGATTCCACAAGAATGGAAGAGGGCAAATATAGTGCCCATCTATAAACAGAGTAAGGAAAACCTGGGGAACTACAGACCAGTCAGCATAACTTCAGTACCTGGAAAGATAAAGGAGCAAATAATCCAGCAATCAAACTTCAAACACCTGGAAGATGATAAATTACTGCCACTGTCAAGAACAAATCATGTCAAACCAAATGACAGAGTAACGAGGCTTGTGGATGGAGGGAAGCACTAAAAGTGGTATGTCCTGACTTTAGCAAAGCTTTTGATACTGTCTCACATGACCTTCTCATAAACAAAATAGGGAAATACAACCTAGATGGAGCTACTATGAGGTGGATGCATAACTGTTTGGAAAACCATTTCCAAAGAATAGCTATCAGTAGTTGAGATCATGCTGGAAGGGCATAATTAGTGGTGTCCCACAGGGATTAGTATTGGGTCCAGTTTTGTTCAATATCTTCATCAATGATTTAGATAATGGCAAAGAGATAAAAATGTTGGATGATACCAAGCTGGGAGGGGTTGCAAGTGCTTTGAAGGATAGGATGAAAATTCAAAATGATTTGGACAAACTGGAGAAATGATCTGAAGTAAACAGGATGAAATTCAATAAGGACAAATGCAAAGTACTCCACGTAGGAAGGAACAATCAGTTGCACACATACAAACTGGGAAATGACTGCCTAGAAAGGAGTACTGCAAAAAGGGATCTGGAGGTCATAGTGGATCACAAACTAAATATGAGTCAACAGTGTAACAGTGTTACAAAAAGAACGAACATGACTCTGGGATTAGCAGATATATTGGAAGCAAACACGAGAAGCAGTTCTTCCGCTCTACTCTGTGCTGATAAGGCCTCAGTTTGAGTACTGTGTCCAGGTCTGGGTGCCATATTTCAGTAAGGATGTTGACAAATTGGAGAAAGTCAAGAGGAGAGCAACAAAAATGATTAAAGGTCTACAAAATATGACCTATGAGGGAAGATTGAAATCAGATTAACTATTTCTTCTGTGATATTCCCCCATTGATTAAACTTTCTTGCATTGACACATCTCAGTATGAAATGCAATTGTTTACTGCTAATATACTGGTTACCTTCACTCCATTTTTTCTTATCCTTGTGTCCTACACTGCAGCGCGGTGTACACCTGCTCCAGCCTGGAAGGGGTTGGAAAAGCCCTGCAGAGCGCTGGGGCTGGGCAAGGGAGTAAAACCCTGGCTGATTGGGGGAAGTGGCTGCAGCTGGGGCCACACCCCAAACTCGGCAACTGGGCCTTATAAGAAGGCCAGAGAAGCCAGAGAGAGGAGACTTAGAGGAATGCAGGGCTGGGGGAAGGCCATAGGAGCTGGGAAGCCCTAGGCCAGTAACTCCCCAGGCTCCAGGACCTAGTTCTAGGCCTTCTAGGTTTTGGGCTTGCATAGAGGCAGCTGGAGGGTGCATAAAGGCAGCCAGTCCAAACTCCCTGTTGCCTGTGATGATCGGCTGATAGACTGCAGTCCACCCCAGGGCGTGGGGGCTAAACAGAGACTGGCAGGAGCCACGACTGAGTTGACATGGGGATAGGGGATGGAGGGTTCTCCTGGGGTGGGGAAACCCAGAGAAAGACTGTGGGGTACTGCAGGAGGCAGAACCCTGAGATAAGGGCACTCGGGTTCTGGGAGGGACACGGGGGGCCAATGGCAAGTGGATCACCGGCCTGCAGAGGATGTTCCGCGGTCTAAGAGCTAATTCCCGAGGACATCCAGCAGGAGGCGCCGCAGGGGTGAGTCTGCACTGTGGTGTAGTAAGTGCAAGCCCTGATAAAGGCCCAGTTGAGGCCTGAGGCTTAAACTAAGGTATGGTCAAGACTTTGCTAACATAAAGCAAAGTTAAGCTGTGAGCCAGAGGCAGGCCCTGTTCACAGAAGTTGGCAAGGAAAGGGCTGATGTTGCATAAACATATATTCACCTAGTGTAGTAAAGTATAAACATGGTACCAGAACACACTATACTGGAACATTCCACAGATAACAAGGAACAGGCCGACCCATCCCAATGACAGGGCCAAAAGGGTAATATGATGGATAGAGTTGGAGAGGCGGCACCTTACTACGTAGAGGGGTTGTACCTAGCTACTTAGAGGGGTTGCACATCATACGTCAGGAGTGATGTGTAGCTTGTTTGTACCTATATATAAGAATGCATCCCTGGGGCGGTGTCTTTGTCCGGCCGAGAGGGCAGTGGAAAGTCCCGCCACTGACTGAGCCGAGTCCATTGCCAAGAGGCACTTTCTCGTAGTATGCCCTGTACAGTAACAATCTAGAGGGAACTGCCATTGTGTCCAAGATCGCAATAAACCTGGTCGACATGACTTTGCATCTTACTAGTCTCTGTGGTCATTGGGGGGGTTCTCGTCGGGTTTGCTGTGTCAACTATCTGCAGAGCTGGGGCAGCACACAGAGGGAACACAAGCACGCAGCTGAGTGATACTAACAAGGAGGCAGCAGAGCACCACACCAGTAGCACTCTGACAACAGGTGCTACATACACCTGTATCATCTCCACCATCTTAAAGATGGCATTGACTGAAGGCAGACACAAAGCCTTCTCCATCTGCTCCTCACATCTCATTGTGGTGACATTGGATTACAAGAGTGGCAGCCTGATCTATTTAGGACCCAAGTTCACTGACTCACCAGACAGCAACAAAGTGCTGGCTCTCATATGCACAACCATCACCCCCACTTTGAACCCCTTTATGTATCGCCTGAGGAACAAGGAAGTGAAAGGGGCTCTGAGGAGACTGTAGGGGGACAGGATGAAGCAAAAAAAATTTTCTCACAGAAAGTAATTTGGGCACAGATCTTGCTCTGATATCAGTTACACAACTGTGCAAATTTGGAGTAGCTCCATTGACAACAATGGCATTCAATATTACGGTTTAACTAGTGTCCAAAAACTGCAAAATGAAATATGCAAAAATGTTGTTAATTTTTTGTCAATTTTTGGGAGGCTTGAAATTAAACATTTTGGCCAAAAAAGTCACCGAAGTTTCAGAAATGATGCTCATCTCTGTAGCTGCTTGAAACACACAGAAAAATTACAGAAAGTCATCTACAATTCAGATTAATATGCATAGTTTTTTTTTAAATCTCAGCTCAAATTTACAATGAAAAATGTTGTTGAAAAATTTGATTTTGGAAAATAATGTTGATGTTCTGTATGTAAAATCATTGTATGTTACATGATATGTGCAAATGATTGTCCTCTAATTACGTATATTTATTATGAATGGCTTGCCTAGATCTGGGAAAGAGATATGAACAGCATTACCTCTGGGTTGATTGCAAATTTAAGGTCAATGCTGACCAGCAGCTATTAATTCAATCATGACTGTGGCAAAGTAAGCTGGTAGTTCAGTCATTCCTTCCTGAGAGAAGTGTCCACATGTGAGGAAACTTCCTTCTGAATTCTCATTCATCACTTCCCTGTTTAGCCAATGTTTGAAATAATTCACGATATATGCGGTCATGGTTTTCCATGACCTTGTGTCTTCTGTAATGGATTACACCTGTACAGAAGAAAGATAGAGCAGATGTAAAATGTTACCAGAATAGAATGATCGGTCCTGGTTCTTCTCTAAAAGACTCTGGTGTAAATCAGAAATGACTGCATTGACATCAGAGGCATAAATCAGAGGAGAAATAGGACCTAAGCATTTATAATCTCATTCAGAGGTGTGAATGAGTACGCAAGGTGCAAGGCAGTAGACATTTATATTCTACTCTCCTTTGTAGAATTGGTCCCTATACAGTAGGCCAATTAGTTGGTTGTTTTCCAATTTCTTCATTCTAGGCCCACTTTTCATGAGAAAAAATGCTTGAAACTTCTGAAATTAAAGCCATTGCACTGGCATGAAGGAGGGGGCTGAATCATGACAAGGATGTTGACAGCGGAGTAACATGCTGATGTCTCAGACCCATTGTGTAAGGCTCTCAATAAAATAATAGGAGCGGTAGCAGCAGAGCAGGTGAAAATGATTTCTGGTCACCAGGGGTAAAAGCAAGTCAGGACACTTACTGGTACGGGGCCGGGGTGGCTCTGGCCCCCAGAAGGGGCGGGGCCTCAGGCAGAAGGGGCAGGGCTAGGGGTTAGCCACCTGGTGCCCCCGTGTTGATTTAAAGGGCCCAGGGCTTCAGATGCTGTTGTTGTGACAGTGGCAGCAGCGGCCGGAACCCCAGACACTTTTAAATTGCTGGCCCCAGGGTAGCTGATCCCTCTGCCCCATGCCCCCCCACGCCCATCGGGGGGAGGGGCAGGGACCTTAAAGCACTGCCACAGCAAAGGACGGTCCTTAAAGTGTTGTCACAGCAGCACTTTAATGTCCCTGCCCCTTTTGCCTCCCCTGTAGGCGGCCCTGCTTGTAAGGACCCTACCAGGAGGGCCACCTACGAAGAAGGCAAAAGGGGCAGGGACATTAAAGTGCTGCTGCGACAGTGCTTTAATGTGGGCTAGGTATGGGCCGGCGCAGTTCTTACCGGTATGCCCTACTGCCCCCTACTGGTTCACTTTCACCTCTGCTGGTCACCAAGGCCCAGATCCACAAAGGGACTTAGCACCTCAAGACGAGATTTAGGCAGCTTTAGGCACCTCTGCAATCCACAAACACCTGTTCTGTTGCCACTAAACTCTGTAGGCACCTAAACTAACTAAGGGCCAGTTTTTCAAAGTATTTAGGTGCCTAGTGGGATTTTCAAAAGCATCTAAACACCCACTGAAATCCATACCCTAGGCACCTACATTTGTACTGTCAACATTTCCGTACTGCCTAAATTTTTGCCTCTAGGCATGGAATGCCCATTTGACACAAAAGCTGCAGCGTGATCAAAAAACCTGTGAAGATTGGTGTCCCCAGCCTGTATCACCTGATGACCCTTATCCACTAGGCAGCTCTGCATGCATATAATGACCCGAGGGAGACATGGGATAAAGCCAAGTAATAGCAGCCTCTTCCATTATAAAATTTAGCCCAGCAGTTAAAGAACCACTTGGGCTGTCGGACACCCAAGTTCAATTCCCCTCTTGGGTCAATCAGGAGAAGGGATCTTCCAGCTCTGAAGTGACTGCCTTGACCACTGGGGTACAGAGTCATTTTCATTTGCTGTGAGGCCCAATGCATATTTAATTGCTTGTACAAAGTGGAACAGATTCAACAGGAGAGACTGGAAGAGCACTGTATCAGGATTTCCTTTAATTAGGCTTGATAAAATTCAATTTTTATTTTTTTATAATTTTGATGCATAATATTGATGTTTGTTTATAACAGGGTTTCTCAAACTGGGGTTGCCGCTTGTTTAGAGAGAGCCCCTGGTGGGTCGGGCCGGTGTGTTTACCTGCCCCATCCGCAGGTCCGGCCGATCGCGGCTCCCATTGGCCGTGGATCACTGCTCTGGGTCAATGGGAGCCGTGATCGGCTGGAGCTGCAGACAGGGCAGGTAAACACAACGGCCCGGCCTCCCAGGGGCATTACCTACACAAGCGGCAACCCCTGTTTGAGAAATCCTGGTTTATAAGCATTTTTCTATTTTTATCAATTTACATTATCGCAGTTGTGCAACATCATAGGTTTTAAGTATTGTTTCAGATTTTTATCAGTTTAAATGTTCATAGTTGTGGGAAATAATGGGGGGAGAAAGACAAGAGTGTGGGTCATTATTTAATGACAAGAGACATTAATTGCAAAAAGTTAAAGCTTTATAATCACTAAAACAGAAACTGAAATCACATGACAAAATATATTCAATCAAATTCTAATAAGTTCCCAAGCAGCATTTGTCTTACTTTGCCTATCCATAAATTTCTATTCTTTTCAAAGGAAATATTTTTGCTGTTTCGTGTGTGTAGGGTGAAATTGATGTTTACCGTCATTTACCAATAAAAATCTCATCCTTCAAACCTACCCTTAAGTCAGAGGTTACAGCATGTAGCCAAAACATCGAAAACCCATGTTTGAATCCTCTACTTCTTGGGCAGAGAGGGAAACTGATCTGAGGGCATCTCCCATATTTTTGGTGAGTGCCCTGAACAGTGGGCTAAAGATTATAAGAGAAGCTGCCTCCTCTCTCTGACATTTTGCGTGCAGTCAGGCTTGCTCTAAGAATGCCTACTGGATGAGGTACACCACATGTTGGGCCCAAGGGTCCTGAAAGGTGCCTTGTGAGGATATTGACCATTGTAGCAATGGAGATATGTCTCCAAGTTTTGCATCTGTTGTTATGGCAGGGGCTGGTGCTGCTTTGTTTTGGTGGATCCTGGTGGAGAGCTTCTGATGAGCTTGGTGACGTTGGAGGGGTGTTTGAAGGCCAAAAGAAGGAGTTTGGGAAAGATTTCTTTCAGGATGTGGCCCCCAGTGAGTATGCACTGTAATTTTTAAATTATACTTACATTCATAAATCTGCTAGACAACAAAAAACATGTCCTTAATAAAGACAATAGATTTGTGGCTCATTCTAACCATCTGTAACCCACTAACCCCACTTTGTCCAGTAATTGAAGAAGTTTTAACCACCTACCTCACCTTCAATGATTTCGTGTAACATGTGTTAACTCTTTATCTAGTCCATCCTTGTATTTATCTGTGATTCTCTGAGTAACTTTCTCTGATCTGAAGAAAAGCTCCATGTAAACTCAAAAGCATGTCTCTTTCACCAGCAGAAGTTGGTCCACTAAAAAATATCACCTCATACGACTTGTGTCTTTAATATCCTGGGACAAACATGGCTACAACAACACTGCAAACAAGGTATACCTCATGTAGACCATCTACTGTGGAGAAATTCATTGCTACTTAAACCCCCAAATCACTGCCCATTTTGCAGTGCAGCTCATTTCACTCACATTACCCCAGGCAGATCCAGGGTCCATCCAGACTATATCTTATGAGTCAACCTATACCTGGCCATGCAGTCCATACTTCTAAACTGGCCCTTTCTTACACTTGGGGTCTTACTATAGGTAATAGAACAGCTCTAATAATTAAGGATGCCCACATGAGCCGTGGTTTGCTACACTGCATTGCATGATGAGCTTCCTTTCTACATATTTGATTGCAACTTACAATAAATGCCTACCACATAGTCGGTGATTGGTTATAGAAGTCATAGTCTTACTTAGAGCTTTTCTCAGGGCCTCCTTGACCTCTTTGTTTCTCAAGCTGTAGATGAGGGGGTTGGCCAATGGAGTCAGGATGGTGTAGAAGACAGAGAACACTTTGTTCAGGTCTCGCAGGGCAGCGGTGTCTGGGAGCATGTACACAATGATTAGGGTCCCATAGAAAATTGTGACCATGATGAGGTGAGAGGAGCAGGTGGAAAAAGCCTTTTGCCTCCCCGTGGTGGAAGGGATTCTCAGGATGGTGCTGATGATACACACGTAAGATGTCAGCGTTAAGAGAAATGGAAGAAGAATCATTATGACGGAGAGAAAGAAGATCACAAGAACCATCTTGCTGGTGTCACTGCAGGACAATTTGAGCAATGCGATGTAATCACAAAAGAAATGGTCAATTTCATTGGGCCCACAGAAAATCATTTGTGACATCCAACATGCGGTGTTGGTACTGGCTGTGAAGCCACTTAGCCAAGACCCAGCTGCTAGCTGGAAGGAAAGCCGATCGTTCATAAGGGCTGAATAATGCAGGGGTTTGCATATGGCTAAATACCGATCATAAGACATGACTGCTAGGAGACAACATTCTGTAGCTCCCAGACAAGCAACGCAATGCAATTGTACAATACAGCCCCCAACAGAAATGGTTCTGTCCCCAGTCAGGAGACTGGCCAGCACCCTGGGCAGAATGTTTGAGGTGTAGCAGGTCTCCAAGCAGGACAAGTTCCCCAGGAAGAAGTACATGGGGGTGTGGAGGTGCTGATCAGCCACAACTAGCACAACAATGAGGATGTTCCCAGTCATGGTCACAATGTAGATCACTAGGAACAGCAGGAAGAGAAGAATCTGTAGTTCAAGGAGATTCCCAAATCCCAGGAGGATGAATTCTGTGACCCCTGTTTGATTTCCCCGTTCGGTATCTTCCATGGGTTTTATCTACAGAAAATAACTCCCAATAATAAATAAGTGAATTCTGTCACTGATTGATTTCCCCTCACTCTGTTTCCCATGACCAGTCCCTAAAAGATAGTAAAACAAAACCTTTGCAATGTTATTAGATGAAGTTAGAGATTTAATACAGAGTCAATAATTTAAGCCTATAAAGATTATAATTTAAACTCCGATTTTCCCGGTGATTACTAATGTTATTTTTGACCTAATCCTCCAGACAGTGAACATGCATTTCTTCATATCTCAGATGTCTGAGGCATCTGATGTCAGCTTAAAAGTAACTTGACATTTCATTAGCCACAAACTTTGTTAATACAACCAATGCAATCTCCATTTCTTCCAACTTGAAATCTGGTCTCTTTTGTGGGCTAGAACCCACTTCATCAGATCTGATGAATGCCTGAGAACTTAGGCCTAAATACATTTGTTAGTGTCTAAGTTGCCACAAGGACTCCGCTTTTTTTTTTTGATGATACAGTCTAACATGGCTACCACTAAAACCTGTTCTATATCAGTAGAATTTCAATAACTTTCAAGAACTACACAGATTTAAACCAGATGGGGATCTGACCCATTGACTTCAGTGGCGTTGAATATCTGGCCCAGTGCATTCAAAAAATGAGACAGTCAAGATTTAACTGGAAGATTAAGATACCTCTCTCACATCTACTTAGTCTTCTTCTATAAGATTTCCTGATTTTCCAATTCCTCATTCATCCTACAAGTAAAATATATATAATAGTATAGCTCTGAAGCTAACAAAAATATAAAAATATCTCTGTTATCCTTCTTAAAGGTCAAGCTACTTATGTTTGAATCCCACCCTTCTAGTTGAATACTTCCGAATTTCTAAACAGTTTTCTAAGAGCACTCACCTAGGATATATGGGACCATGGATATAGAGGCTGGCTTTTTCCTCACAGTGTTCTCAGATCTGTTAATCTGGATGGTATATTCTGCCTTGTGTTTTTTTTAACAATGCGCAAAAGATTCAATATTTATCTGGGATAAATTATCCTGTCTGTGAGAGGGTGAGATCTCCCTGGGCATTTCTTCTGCTGGGAATTTTAAACAGGTGGAAAGGGACCATTTATGAGAAACCCATCAAAGAGTCTATAAACAATAAGTTTAATGATGGAGAACATCTAACCTCAAAGGAAAATCATACAGACAGTAAAACTCTTGACTTCAGTCTCTTCACAAATTTGATGAGATACACACCATTGTCCTGTCTATGCAATTTACCTGTCCCCCATCAACAAAGTTTCTGAGCACCCCACAATATTAAAAATATTTATCCTTTGAGCAGTGTGAGAGGTAGAGAAGAGTATTATCCTCAATTTCAACACAGAGAATTCAGGTAGAAAGAGAAAAAGGGCAGATTTACAACGATATTAGGCACCAACAGATGGACATTGGTATCTCAGGGGATTTACAAAAGTGTTTAAGTGAGTTAGGTGCCTAAGTCACATTGATTTCCAATGAGTGTTATGGGACAAATCTTTAAAGATATTTGGGCATCTACAGATGCAAATAGGAATCTAGTGGGATTTTCAAAAGGCCGAGGCACTTAATGTGCAGTGAATCTCAAACCCTCTGCTGCCCCTAGAGTATAGCCACCCCTTCCCCATCTGCCACCCACTGCTGCGGGGTTGGGATAGCTTAGCAATTTGAGCATTGGCCTGCTAAACCCTGGGTTGTGAGCTCAGTGAGGAGGGAGAAACAGTAACAGGAAACTTGGAAATGGCAGAGATGCTTAATGACTTCTTTGTTTCGGTCTTCACCGAGAAGTCTGAAGGAATGCCTAACAGAGTGGATCAGGGAGAAGTGGTGGATGTGGTATACCTAGATTTTAGTAAGGCATTTGATATGGTTTCGCATGATATTCTAATGCATAAACTAGGCAAATACAATTTAGATGGGGCTACTATAAGGTGGGTGCATAACTGGCTGGATAACCATACTCAGAGAGTACTTATTAAGGTTCCCAATCCTGCTGGAAAGGTATAACAAGTGGGGTTCTGCAGGGGTCTGTTTTGGGACCGGCTCTGTTCAATATCTTCATGGCATAGAAAGTACACTTATTAAGTTTGCAGATTATATCAAACTGGGAGGGATTGCAACTGCTTTGGAGGACAGGGTCATAATTCAAAATGATCTGGACAAATTGGAGAAATGGTCTGAGGTAAACCGGATGAAGTTTAATAAAGACAAATGCAAAGTGCTCCACGTAGGAAGGAACAATCAGTTTCACACATACTGAATGGGAAGAGACTGTCTAGGAAGAAGTACACAGAAAGGGATCTAGGGGTTATAGTGGACCACAAGCTAAATATGAGTCAACAGTGTGATGATGTTGCAAAAAAAGCAAACATGATTCTGAGATGCATTAACAGGTGTGTTGTGAGCAAGACACGAGAAGTCATTCTTCCGCTCTACTCTGCACTGGTTAGGCCTCAACTGGAGTATTGTGTCCAGTTCTGGGCACCGCATTTCAAGAAAGATGTGGAGAAATTGTAGAGGTTTCAGAGAAGAGCAACAAGAATGATTAAAGGTCTTGAGAACATGACCTACGAAGGAAGGCTGAAAGAACTGAGTTTGTTTAGTTTGGAAAAGAGAAGACTGAGAGGGGACATGATAACAGTTTTCAGGTATCTAAAAGGGTGTCATCAGGAGGAGGGAGAAAACTTGTTCACCTTAGCCTCTAATGATAGAACAAGAAGCAATGGGCTTAAACTGCAGCGAGAGAGATTTAGGTTGCACATTAAGAAAAAGTTCCTAACTTTCAGGGTATTTAAACACTGGAATAAATTGCCTAGGGAGGTTGTAGAATCTCCATCTCTGGAGATATTTAAGAGTAGGTTAGATAAATGTCTATCAGGGATGGTCTAGACAGTATTTGGTCATGCCATGAGTGCAGGGGACTGGACTCGATGACCTCTCAAGGTGCCTTCCAGTCCTAGAGTCTATGAATGTATGAGGGGGCCATTTAGGGAACTGGGGTAAATATCTGTCTGGGGATTGGACTAGATGACCTCCTAAGGTCACTTCCAACCCTGATATTCTATGATTCTATGCTGCCCCAACCCAACACACTGCTGTCCCTAGTGCCCATTATACAGAATAGCTGTCACTTGCCTACCTCTCACTCTCTGCTGCCCCAGTGTCCATTATACAGTATAGCCACCCTTTCTCCACCCAATCCCTCTTCTACTCCCAGTTCCCATTACACAGTACAGCTGCCCCTTCATCACCCCTCACTGTCTCCAGGAACCAGCTGACATTTGGCATATTTGCCCCTATTTATGATAACCCTCTAAAGCAGAGAGTGGCAAATTGACAGACATACACCATTGCTGTATGAGAAGAAAGAAGATTCCATTCTGTAGCAACAAAAGTGGCAACTGTAAAGTCTTCGGCAACTCATCCAGAGAAAGAGATCAATCTGGTGTTAATTAAAGTGTTAGCCATGGATTTGAGGATGGTGACAGAGGGAAACAGGGGCCTAAGAAGGATCAGTTAACCTGAAGAAGTACATTGAGGTGTGAAGATGGTGTTCAAGTACTAGGCCCATGATGGTAAAAATATTTCTCGTCAGAGCTGCCAGGTAAACCACTAGAAAGGCCATGAAATGTAAAATCTGCAGCTCTCAAAATACAGGGAATCCCAGCAGAATGAACTCGCTCACTGTGGTTTGACTAGACATTTCCCGCATTGGATACAGTCTGTGGAGGGATGATGTGGGAAAGAAAGAAGGAAAAAAACTGCTTATACTTATTATGCACCAGAGAAAAAGCAAAGGACATGATACATTCTAGGTATAATGTCCTAGATAATCACATGGACATAGAATGGAGCAAGGGAAATGTATCTTGTTCAACTGAAAACCTTGACCCAACCTTCACTACAGTCTCTGTACTGCTCCACCACACATATGTAATTGGAGGGTAACCTGTTTGTCATCTCTACCCTATTTTAGCTTTCTAGGAAGCAACTAGTTAATCTATTTATTGAAAAACAGATGTATAAAGATTAGAAGAATGTTCACAACATTTCAAAGGTATTATAATTCCATTCATTTCATGAGGAACTCAAAGGCAATATAATTTCATAATGAAAACAAGATGGCTGACACAGAGGGGAGACTTTTACTGAAGTAATCCAATTACTAGACTGAAGACTGTGTCCTGGACCTGAAAACCTGATGGAAGGGCTGACATCAGAGACTCCAGCTTGCAATTCACCTGTCCAAAAGGTAAGTCTACCTTCATCTCTACCTGAAATGAAAGCAAGAAGGGCTAGATTCACTTGTTATTTCCACCACTTGCATCCGAAGAAGTGGGTATTCACCCACGAAAGCTCATGCTGCAAAACGTCTGTTAGTCTATAAGGTGCCACAGGATTCTTTGTTGCTTTTACAGATCCAGACTAACACGGCTACCCCTCTGATACTAGATTCACAATGGGACTTAGGTGCCTAAATGCCAGAATCAGGTCCCACTGGTATTCAAGAAATCCCCACTCAAATGATGCTGAATCCTGTAGACACCAAACAAACGTGGCACTAACATTTTACGGTTGTTCATAGCCTTCAAAGAGACAGCAAAGGAGTCACTGTCCTTTCACATGGCCTGGCTTGCTGGGATTATCACACCATAGGAAGGGAACTGTGCAAAAACCTGTTCTGGAGAGTGTCTGCCATAGAGATATGATGGCTGATGAGTTGAGAAGCTAGCATGAGTGCACTGCTCAGGAATGTGTGTGTTTTTATAATACCAGCCCTGTTTTTGCCTGAGCTTACAAGCAGGCAGAGCCTGATTTCTGCTAACTTTGCTTCTTTGCTTTATATCAGAAAAAGCTTGACTACTACTTTAGTTCAGGCCTTAGGCCTCACAGCAGGCCTCTGATACAAGGCCTTATGTCTCGGGCTCTCTTTTTACTACACTTATTATCATCTATATAAAACATATATCCTGCTGTCAGGACAGGACATTTCACGTTACAATAAAGTTTCTCGTAATCTTGGGCAGTACCTTGTGGTCTATTGCAATCTATTTTTCGGTAACATCACCTATTTGTAGATCTTTTACAGTAATCTTGTGACCTTACTGGCATAGGGCTATTCCTATGCCATCCATTCATATCAACCATTCTTAAGCCTATGGTCCAGTATGGCTCAGCTAAAATATTACAGGCCTCAGCCTGTGGGCCTTGTGTTCCACCCATGCTTTACTTATATACCTAATACACACTCATCACTCCGAAATACTTTTCAGTTTTTTACTGCTATAATCCTACAATTTAAATCTATTTAACATACATTGACTATAATTTATGAAATAGCACATGAAATGAGCATAACACCAAATAACACAATGATAAAATGAACTACAGTCTGGTGACACTCAAGGGGAGATGTTAGAGGGCTTATTTCTTTACCCATTTACTTCCCTGGTTCTTCTTGCATAAACACAGAGCAACAATACCCAAAGTTCAAAGGTGCAAACAATTTAATGTTTATTGGGGTGAACTTTCAGAAAGCATGATTTCAATTTTCTTCCTCAGTGTCCCGCTTCTCAGCACTAAAACCACAGAGCCTTGCCTGTGTCCCTTTTCCCACTCACTGTTCCCATTCCCCTCCATAGCAAAACATGATTCCAATCCCCCCATTACTTCCTCATTGACTGCAGACTATATAGTAAAACTTGAGTTCTTAACCAATCATTTTACTGAAGTTTAACTAACCAATTCTAACACATTTTAACATAATTATTTAACCAATTATATTCTACCACCTTAATTGGTTTACACTCAACAAAATTAATTATACAGCAGACAGAAACAATCTCAGAAGCAGACAGAGATTATACAGACAAACAATAGGGAAGTGGGGACTACAGTGACAGAACAACAAAGAAATGAGGATTTTACACCCCAGCTATTGATAAGTGAGTTCTTGCCAGACAGGATGGTATCAAACTAAGTTTTCTTTAAGTTTTTTAGGCTGTTCCCTTTCTCTGGAGGTGATAGATCAGATCACCTTTCTAACAGCCCCAGAGTCCCTTATTTCAGTGTGGCTGGTTTGGGATGTGAGGATGTAACCGTTTGCTTTCCAGCTTATGGCTGCCCCTGCTGCTTAGCCAAAGGCATTAGCTTAAGATCAGGGCCTCAGACTGTCACAGTGAGAGAAGGCCCTTACACAGGCAGACAATGATTTTGATTCTTTCTTTTATACCTCTATAACTAGCTAAGTGATAAACATTTACCTAAATTCATAAAATATAGGCCTTTAAAGATAGGCATGAATATCTATATCCTAACAGTAGATATTACACTTGTGGGATAAAATTCAAAGCCATATGATCAGTTAATTTAACATGCCCCGTTGGCTTCCCCCTCTGCACTCTGCCCCCTAATCCATCACCTCTACAGGTTTGTGTGTGTGGAATCTGGGACTTTTAAGGGTGTCTAGAGATAAAAAATCCCATTGAACTTCCTTTGAAACAATCCATTGACCTACCTTTCAGAAATTCCAGTTACAACCTATATACATATGCCAAGTATATGGACCGCTCACCTGAATAAGTAATGTTCAGATAACAAGTGACAATCCCATATAACAATCATTTCAAATTTTATTTTACCTTAAAAACATTAAGTTGGACTATATGAATTTTAGGAAGGCTGTGAACAAAATGCAGGGTCCAAAGGAAAGCAACAAAAATGATGAAAGGTTTAAAAATCCTGATGTGTGAGGAAAGGTTAATACCATCTTGCCAGACAGGATGGTATCAAACTAAGTTTTCTTTAAGTTTTTTAGGCTGTTCCCTTTCTCTGGAGGTGATAGATCAGATCACCTTTCTAACAGCCCCAGAGTCCCTTATTTCAGTGTGGCTGGTTTGGGATGTGAGGATGTAACCGTTTGCTTTCCAGCTTATGGCTGCCCCTGCTGCTTAGCCAAAGGCATTAGCTTAAGATCAGGGCCTCAGACTGTCACAGTGAGAGAAGGCCCTTACACAGGCAGACAATGATTTTGATTCTTTCTTTTATACCTCTATAACTAGCTAAGTGATAAACATTTACCTAAATTCATAAAATATAGGCCTTTAAAGATAGGCATGAATATCTATATCCTAACAGTAGATATTACACTTGTGGGATAAAATTCAAAGCCATATGATCAGTTAATTTAACATGCCCCGTTGGCTTCCCCCTCTGCACTCTGCCCCCTAATCCATCACCTCTACAGGTTTGTGTGTGTGGAATCTGGGACTTTTAAGGGTGTCTAGAGATAAAAAATCCCATTGAACTTCCTTTGAAACAATCCATTGACCTACCTTTCAGAAATTCCAGTTACAACCTATATACATATGCCAAGTATATGGACCGCTCACCTGAATAAGTAATGTTCAGATAACAAGTGACAATCCCATATAACAATCATTTCAAATTTTATTTTACCTTAAAAACATTAAGTTGGACTATATGAATTTTAGGAAGGCTGTGAACAAAATGCAGGGTCCAAAGGAAAGCAACAAAAATGATGAAAGGTTTAAAAATCCTGATGTGTGAGGAAAGGTTAAAAAAAAACTAGGCATATTTAGTATTGAGAAAAAAGACTGAAGGGAGAATCTGATAACTGTCTGCAAATATGTTAAGGTCTGGTCTAAAAAGGAGAGTGATCAATTGTTCTCCATGTGCACAGAAGGTAGGACAAAAAGGAACCGGCTTAACCTGCAGCAAGGGATTTAGGTTAGATAGAAGAAAAAAATTCTATCTATGATAGTTAAGGTCTGGAACAAGCTTCCAACAGAGGTTGTGGAATCCCAGTCACTGGAGATTTTTAACAACAGACTGGTCAACATGTCTCAGGGATGGTCTAGGTTTACTTGTGCCTGCCTCAGTGCAGGTGGTTGGACGAGGTGACCTCTCAAGGTCCCTTCCAACCCTACATTTCCATGATTCTTGCAAAAGCCACACATTTACACAGAGCTTTTCTCAGGGCCTCCTTGACCTCTTTGTTTCGCAGGCTGTAGATGAGGGGGTTGAGCAGAGGTGTAACGACAGTGTAGAAGACAGAGAATACTTTATTCAGGTTTCTCAATGTATCAGTTTTTGGTAACATATAGGCAATGATTAGTGTCCCATAGTAAATGGAAACAACGATGAGGTGTGAAGAGCAGGTGGCAAATGCCTTTTGCTTCCCAGTGGAGGAAGGGATTCTGAGGATAGTGATGATGATGCAAATGTAGGATGTCAGCGTTAAAATGAACGGAATCACTGAGAATACTGAAGAGCATATGAAAGCAACCACCTTCAGCACATGGAGATCACTGCAGGAGAGTTTTATTACTGGGATGAAATCACAAAAGAAACTGTTTATTTCTGTGGGACCACAAAAAGTTAACTGTGACATCAATATTATTACTATGATCATAGCCAGGAACCCACTCATCCAAGATCCAACTGTTAGCTGGAGACAGAACCTATCATTCATGAGGGCTGCATAATGCAGTGGTTTGCATATCGCTAAATACCGATCATATGACATCATGGATAAGAGGAAACATTCTGTACCCACCAGAGCACTAAAGAAATAAAATTGTATGATGCAGCTGCTAACAGAAATGGTTCTGTCCCCAGACAGGAGACTGGCCAGCATTTTAGGCAGGACAGTGGAGCTGTAGCAGGTCTCTAAACAAGACAAGTTCCCAAGGAAAAAGTACATGGGGGTATGAAGGTGCTGATCAGCCACAACTAGTGCTGCAATGAGGATGTTCCCGGCCATGGTCACAATGTAGATCACTAGAAACACCAGGAAGAGAAGGGTCTGCAGTTCAGGGAGATTCTCGAATCCCAGAAGGATGAGTTCTGTCACTGATTGATTTCCTCTGTCTCTGTTTTCCATGAACAGTCCCTACAGAAAATTAAACAAAACCTCTACAATTGTACTTGATGAAATTATAAAATTAATACAGAGTCAATCATTATAATTTTTAAAGATAATGTAAACTCCCTTTTTCCTGCTGATTACTGGTGGTATGTTTCAGCTGATACTTGAGACAATGGACGTGCATGTTTTTTGTATTGCTGATGCTTGCGGCATCTGATGGTAGCTTAAAAGTGACTTGACATTTCATTAGTCACAAACCTGGTTGATACAACTGGGGCAATCTCCATTTCCTCCAACTCTAATTCTGATCTCATTGGTATCATGCAGACACCATGTTTCCCCAACTATTCCCATACACTTGTTTGGAAAGAATCCAAATCCCTTCCGAGTTACTGAAAACTGACAGACAACTTTCTTTCTTAAGCAACCTGGGCCTGATTTTCAAAGTTATTTAGGTAGCTGCCTAGGACTGGAGTCACACCAAGATTCAGCTGCCTAACTGCCACTTTACGCACCTAAATCCCATAATCAGGCCCCACTAGAATTCACAAAATCGCCATTCAGAAGTTCCCGAAACCAAAAGATGCCTAAACTTGTTCAGCGCCTAAATTTTGGTTGTAAAAGTCCCCCAGGTGCCTACATTTCTGCCCCACATCAGAGCAGACGATCCCAGTGGTTTTCTAGGCACCTAAAATTTGGGCACAGTGACAATTTCTAAACAGTTTTCTAAGAGCACTCACCTAGGATATATGGGACCATAGATATAGAGGCTGGCTTCTTCCTCACAGTGTTCTCAGATCTGTTAATCTGGATGGTATATTCTGCCTTGTGGTTTTTTTAAGAATGGGCAAAAGACTTTCTCGATTCAATATTTATCTGGGATAAATTATCCTTTCTGTGAGAGGATGAGATCTCCCTGGGCATTTCTGCTGCTGGGAATTTTAAACAGGTGGGGAGGGACCATTTATGAGAAACCCATCAAAGAGTCTACAAACAACAAGTTTAATGATGGAGAACATCTAACCTCAAAGGAAAATCATGCAGACCGTAAAACTCTTTACTTCAGTCTCTTCACAAATTTGATGAGATACACACCATTCTCCTGTCTATGTCACCATTACCTTTACTCTATCAACAAAATCTCTGAGCACCCCAAAATCTTAAAAATATTTATCCTCTGAGCTGCTGTGAGAGGTAGAGAAGAGTATTATCCTCAATTTCAACACAGAGAATTCAGGTAGAAAGAGAAAAAGGGCAGTTTTACAAAGATATTAGGCACCGACAGATGGACATTGGTATCTCAGGGGATTTAGAAAAGTGTGTAAGTGAGTTAGGTGCCTAAGTCACACTGACTTTCAATGAGTGCCCTGGGACAAATGTTTAAAGACATTTGGGCATCTACAGATGCAAATAGGTATTTAGTGAGGTTTTCAAAAGGCCTAGGCACTTAATGTGCAGTGAGTACCAAACCCTCTGCTGCTCCTACAGTATAGCCACCCCTTCCCCATCTGCCACCCACTGCTGGGGGGGAGGGATAGCTTAGCGATTTGAGCATTGGCCTGCTAAACCCAGGGTTGTGAGCTCAATCCTTGAGGGGGCCATTTAGGGAACTGGGGTAAAAATCTGTCCGGGGATTGGTCCTGCTTTGAGCAGGGGGTTGGACTAGATGACCTCCTAACGTCACTTCCAACCCTGATATTCTGTGATTCTATGCTGTCCCACAACAACATACTGCTGTCCCTAGTGCCCATTATACAGAATAGCTGTCACTTGCCTACCTCTCACCCTCTGCTGCCCCAGTGTCCGTTATACAGTATAGCCGCCCTTCCCCACCCATCACCCTCTGCTGCCCCCTAGTGCCCATGATACAGTACAGCCGCCCTTCCCCACCCATCACCCTCTGCTGCCCCTCGTGCCCATTGTACAGTACAGCTGCCCGTTCCTCTCCCCTCACTGTCTCCAAGAACCAGCTGACATCTAGGCATATTTGCCCCTGTTCATGATAGCCCTCTAAGGCTGAGGGTTTGATATGGCAACATAGCAGACATATGCCATTGCTGTACGAGAAGAAAGAAGATTCCTCTCTATTGCAGCAAAAGTGGCAACTATATAGTTTTGTTCAGCACATCCAGAGAAATAGATCAATCTGGTGTTGATGAAATCATTAGCTATGGGTTTGGGGATGGTGACAGAGGAGTAACAAGGGTCTAAAAAGGATCAGTTAACCTGAAAGAAATACACTGGAGTGTAAAGATGGTGTTCAAGGGCTAAGCCCATGATGGTAAGAATAGTTCTCATCTCAGCTGACAGGTAAACTACTAGAAAGGCCATGAAATGTAAAATCTGCAGCTCTCAATATACAGGGAATCCCAGCAGAATGAACTCGGTCACTATGGTTTGACTAGACATTTCTTGCATTGGATACAGTCTGTGGAGGGATGATATTGGAAAGAAAGAAGAAGGAAACAAACTGCTTATACTTATTATGCACCAGAGAAAAAGCAAAGGACATGATACATTCCAGGTGTAATGTCCTAGATAATCACATGGACATAGAATGGAGCAAGGGAAATGACTATTGTTCAATTGAAAACCTTGACCCAACCTTCACTACAGTCTCTGTACTGCTCCACCACATATATATATAATTAGAGGGTAACCTGTTTGTCATCTCTACCCTGTTTTAGCTTTCTAGAAAGCAACTAGTGAATCCATTTATTGAAAAGCAGATGTATAAAGATTAGAATATTCCCAAAATTTTGAAGTTGTTATATTTCCTTTCATTTCATGTGGAACTCAAAGTTGATACAATTTCACAATGAAAACAAGATGACTGACACAGAAGGGAGGCCTTTACTGAAATATTTGACTGAAGGCCGTCTCCTGGGCCTGAAATCCTGATGGAAGGGCTGACATCAGAGATTCAAGGTTGCAATTTGCCTCTCTGCAAGGTAAGAGTACCTTTGTCTCTACCTGAAATGAAAGCAAGAAGGGCTAGATTCACAAAGGGACTTAAGTGCTTAAATGCCAGACGCAGGTTCCCACTGGCATTCAAGAAATTCCTGCTCAGCTACTGCTGAATCCTATAGACACCAAACTCACTTGGCACTAGCATTTTACAGTTGTCCATAGTGTTAGGGGGCTTATTCCTTCACCCTCTCAGTTTGTGGACAAATTGGAGAAAGTGAAGAGGAGAGCAACAAAAATGATTAAAGGTCTAGGAAATATGACCTATGAGGGAAGACTGAAATCTTCTGTGATATTCCCCCATTGATTAAGCTTTCTTGATTAAGCATTGACACATCTCAGTATGAAATGCAATTGTTTACTGCTAATATACTGGTTATCTTCACTCCATTTTCTCTTATCCTTGTGTCCTACACTGTAGCGCGGAGAACACCTGCTCCAGCCCCGAAGGGGTTGGAAAAGCCCTGCAGAGGGCTGGGGCTGGGCAAGGGTGTAAAACCCTGGCTGATTGGGGGAAGTGGCTGCAGCTGGGGCCACGCCCCTAACTAGGCAACTGGGCCTTATAAGAAGACCAGGGAAGCCAGAGAGAGGCGACCTAGAGGGATGCAGGGCTGGGGGAAGGCCGTAGGAGCTGGGAAGCCCTAGGCCAGTAACTCCCCAGGCTGCAGGGCCTAGTTCTAGGCCTTCTAGGTGTTGGGCTTGCAGAGAGGCAGCTGGAGGGTGGGTAAAGGCAGCCAGTCCAAACTCCCTGTTGCCTGTGATGATCGGCTGATAGATTGCAGTCCGCCTCAGGGTGCAGGGGCTAAACAGAGACTGGCAGTAGCCACAACTGAGGTGACATGGGGATGGGGGGGAGGGTTCCCCTGGGGTGGGGAAACCCAGAGAAAGACTGTGAGGTACTGCAGGAGGCAGAACTCTGAAATAAGGGCACTGGGGTCCTGGGAGGGATACGGGGGCCAATGGCAAGCGGATCACCGGCCTCCAGAGGATGTTCTGGGATCTAAGAGCTAATTCCCGAGAACATCCAGCAGGAGGCGCCGCAGGGGTGAGTCTGCACTGTGCTACATACTCCTTTATCATCTCCACCATCTTAAAGATGGCATTGACTGAAAGCAGACACAAAGCCTTCTCCATCTGCTTCTCACATCTCATTGTGGTGACATTGGATTACAAGAGTGGCAGCCTGATCTATTTAGGACCCAAGCTCACTGACTCACCAGACAGCAACAACGTGCTGGCTCTCATATACACAACCATCACCCCCACCTTGAACCCCTTTATGTATCGCCTGAGGAACAAGGAAGTGAAAGGGGCTCTGAGGAGACTGTAGGGGGACAGGATGAAGCGAAAAATATTTTCTCACAGAAAGTAATTTGGGCACAGATCTTGTTCTGATATCAGTTACACAACTGTGCAAATTTGGAGTAGCTCCATTTACAACAATGGCATTCAATATTACGGTTTAACTAGTGTCCAAAAACTGCAAAATGAAATATAAAAAAGGTTGTTAACATTTTATCAATTTTGGGGGGGCTTGAAATTAAACATTTTGGCCAAAAAAGTCACCAAAGTTTCAGAAATGATGCTCATCTCTGTAGCTGCTTGAAACACACAGAAAAATTACAGAAAGTCATCTACAATTCAGATTAATATGCATAGTTTTTTTTTAAATCTCAGCTCAAATTTACAATGAAAAATGTTGTTGAAAAATTTGATTTTGGAAAATAATGTTGATGTTCTGTATGTAAAATCATTGTATGATAGATGTTATGTGCAAATGATTGTCCTCTAATTATGTGTATTTATTATGAATGGCTTGCCTAGATCTGGGAAATAGATACGAACAGCATTACCTCTAGGTTGATTGCAAATTTAAGGTCAATGCTGACCAGCAGCTATTAATTTAATCATGAATGGTTGGTTGACTGTGGCAAAGTAAGCTGGTAGTTCATGTCCCTGCCCTCAGGTATATGGGATCTTGGGGAGCAATTACCACACAGGTGGGGTGCCAATTAATTTCTTTATTATAGGAAAAAGGAAGTGGTGGGAATTTAACAATGAAATACGATGGGATGGGGTGTATAGGGTGTTTACAATAGACAATGATGGTGGGGGGATTTCTTATTGAACAGTGTAGGGAGTTCTAACAGTGGGGTACAGTAAGTGGGGTTCAGCACAATGGGATACAGTACAGTCAGTCAGCAACTTAACTTTCTATAGGAACAACTTTAGATACAGTGTGGAATGCAAAACGTACCCAAAAGAAAAGCAAAGTAAAATGGTAGCTTCAATGCAAATACAAAGTATATCAGAAAAGTGGAGGCAACCAATGGGGTGTTATAAACACAAGTAAAATGTGAATCACAGTGCAATGATACATTATGGGTGATAAGTGAAATTATGCAATGTAACAGTATAAAAGAAAATTAATGACTTAATTTGTGAGGCTGTGATAGCAGATAACCTGCAAGAGTGTACCTAAAGGCTGGGTCGAGAAACAGGAGTGGGGAAGGGAGTGAATGATCAGTGGCAACTGATGAGAGGAGAGTGCAGCTGCAAGCAGCAAGAGACTCTGAAGCCCTGCGGGGTAAAGCCCAGAGCAGTCTTCAGGAGCCTGCGGGCTGGACGTACGGGAGACAAGAGCAGCTGGAGTGCACTTAAGGGGAGTCTGGGGGCAGCAAGAGAGGAGGACGCTGAACGTGCAAGCGATGGGAAGGCACGTGGAGAATGGGGGAGACGGCTGAGGGAAGAAACAGGTTGCAGCAGCGGAGAGCACTTCAGGGAAGCGCACTCCAGGGAAGCTGCGGAGCAGCGGGATGCAGACAAACGGAGCAGTGTGAGCGTGATCTTCGGTAGGGGAGGGGAGCGGAGAAGCGGGAGCACGAACACAGGGGATACAGGGAGAGGCAGCAGAGAAGTGTAAAGAAGGGCTAGAGGGAGGTTTAAGCAACAAGCGGACACCTCAAAAAAAAAAAAAGGAAAGAAGCGGCAAAGGGTTTGGGAAGTTACACAGGGGGAGAAGCAGCAAGGGGTTTGGGAAGTTAGGAGGGTGATGGAAGGAATGACTGAACTGTCTGTTACAGCTATCCCCCTATTCCATTTTGTTTCTTACAGCTGTCCCCTTACTCCATTTTGTTTTTGTTCTCCTCCTGTGGCCGGCCCTCCCTGGCTGTTAAGTTGTTTACCAGGGCCACTGCCCTTCTCAAAGGGATGGCCACTTGTGCTGCGTGCTAAGTGGGACCACTGCCCTGTTCAAAGGGTTGGTCCTGTTATCACCTTGTTAAACCTGGGCTGTGTGTAGGGTAGGCAATGTCCAGAGCTGCAAGACCTAATGTGTTTTTGAAATAGCTGAGCATATGAGTCATAGGCCTCATGTGCTTTTGAGTCCTGAGGTGTGAACTCACACCTATTGTCCAGGACTCTGCCCAGGCACGTCTCTTTGCTCACCTGCAGTTTTTCCCTGTGTCTCCTCCCCTGTGACAGAGGGAGCCTATCAGGATTACTGGCGGGAAACTGCCTGAGTTTGTCTTTAAAAAACAGGCATTTTGAAACAAACATCTGCTGCCGCTAAACTCTATTGGCACCTAAACTAACTAAGGGCCAGATTTTTAAATTATTTAGGTGCCTAGTGGGAGTTTCAAAAGCATCTAAACACCCACTGAAATCCATACCTTTAAAAATCTGGCCCTACGCACCTACATTTGTACTGTCAACATTTCCTTACTGCCTAAATTTCTGCCTCTAGGCATGGAATGCCCATTTGACACCAAAGCTGCAGCGTGATCAAAAAACCTGTGAAGACTGGTGTCCCCAGCCTGTCTCACCTGAGGACCCTTATCCACCAAGCAGGCTCTGCATGCATATAATGGCCCGAGGGAGACATGGAATACAATGAAGTAATAGCAGCCTCTTCCATTATAAAATTTAGCCCAGCAGTTAAAGAATCACTTGGGCTGTCGGACACCCACGTTCAATTCTCCTCTTGGGTCAATCAGGAGAAGGGATCTTCCAGCTTTGAAGTGACTGCCTTGACTACTGGGGTACAGAGTCATTTTCATTTGCTATGAGTTCTAATGCATATTTAATTGCTTGTACAAAGTGAAACAGATTCAGCAGGAGAGACTGGAAGAGCACTGTATCAGGATTTCCTTTAATTAGGCTTTATAAAATTCAATTTTTATTTTTTTATAATTTTCATGCATAATTTTGAGGTTTGTTTATAACAGGGTTTCTCCCAATATCAAGTGGTACTAGAACATCCCAATATAGAGGATAGTACAAAAACATTCCCCAAGGATAACAGGAAAACACTGACCCTTCCTTAAAGATAAGGTCCGGATGACAGTAAATAATAGACATGTTTTGTTTGAACCAACATGTACAAAGTAATGGGTGATAACTAGCCACGTCAAAGGGCAGTAACTATGCCAGAGAGGCAGTATGAAACTTGTTTTTATCATGGTATAAAGATGTATCTCAGAGGGAGTATCATTGTCTGGCCTAGGAAGGAACAGAAAGTCCCACCGTTCACTGAGCTGGTCCATTGTTATGGCCATACATGTGTTAGTGGTCTGGTAGAGTCTGCGGGATACTAGTACCATGCTTCATATATAATAAAATTGGCTGGGTGCCTTCATCCCTTAATGGATCTTGTCGTCATTGGGCAGGTTGCTCAAGGTCTGCCATGCCAGCTGACTGCGCAGGACTGGGGCGGCACACAGAGAGAATACACACATGCAGATAAACATCTATCAACATCTAATGACAATTGTGTGAATCAAATACACCAAGGGATACAGGAAGTATGCAGGGAAAGCTGATTTCTTTTCTTCCAAAAGAACAGGTGTCTTCTAAATGAGATTAAGGAGTCATCCACTGTGACTAGTCCACAAGAGATAGTTGCACGCGTTTTTGACCTCAGCTGTGAATTCAAACTGATTTGGTTACACTAATATCGATGCTTGTGGGTACTTTTATTTTGGTTTAAGCCAGACTTATTTCATTGTAGCCAAAGGCTTAATTTAAACTTAAATGCACAATTTTTAACCTGAAATAAGAGTTTCCATAGGGGCTTATGCACCAGTTTTAGGCAAGAAAATGATGGAAGTTCAACCAATGGAACTTTCTTGTCTCAACAAAGCCATAGTTTGGAGCAATGTTCAGAGTATAAGCATAGCGTATAAGCAAAAGTGTTCACATTGGCCTACTTCTGTTCCCACCAAAGTTAGATTCCTGGTAAAGAAGCTAACAAAGGTGAAACTGAAGCTGTGTGGAAATCTGTTTGCCTATAGCTTCTACCTGCTCTCTTTAATCAATGCCTTCCCCTCCCGAGCCACTAGGGCATAGCACTCAAACTCAGGATCGCCTACCTCCCAAATCTCATTGATCCTTCAGGTAGGATGAGCAGAAGCAAGGGTTATTTTAAGAGAAATTACAGCCAGATCAGAGCCCCTCATGGAACTCAACATTTCACATGAGAGCAGCACACACATGCCTAGTGCTTCCAGAATTCGAATCACAGCTGTAACGGAAAGGAATGTTCCACCTTTGCCATGGTGAGTGTCAACTGGTCCATAATTTGACAAAGATTTGTTTATGATCTTTGTTTCACTTTTCCAATTTAGCTAATAACATTCTACAGCGTATCAATTGTGGCTCAGCTTCCAAAGAAGCTTGAGGCATTTAGGTGCTCAAATCCCATTGACGTTCAATGGCAATATGCTAATCACAGGCTTTTATTGCTTTAAACTATAAAAAGAGTGTGCATAAGAGATTTTATCCAATACTTTGTTCTCCTTTTCTAACTTTTCTGCAGTTGGAAAATGGTTAAAATATTCATATTCGTCCCTATCTTTCATTTCATAAGTTATGGTTGAGAACCCTCATATTTCAATCAATTAAAAGGAAATGGAGTGGAATTCAGAAGACCTGGTTACATTCCAGGTTCAGCCACAGACTCCCTGGGTGACCCTGGCTGCATCATTTATTCTTCCTCATTGTTCAGTGGTCATGAATAATAAGAGAAAGCAGCAAACTGAAGCTTACTCTCCTACTATACCACCGCCTGTTTCAGGCAATATATCATCACAAACATACCTTGTTTTTCACCTATGTCTGGTAATAATATTGACTTCCCTCGCAGGGGTGTGGTTAGTATAAAATCTGTTCATTATTCTGAAGGTGCTTATATTACAATGGTGAAGACCACAGAATTACCTAGATATACAGGAGGACTATTACCCAGAGTTGGTATATTGTGTGTTGAGCTTTAAGCATGAGTAGCCTCACTGAAGTCAATGACCCTTCAGTTGATGCTTCAGTGGCATATTTTGAGCATTTGTTAAACTCCCATTGACTTTAAAGCAACTACTTACAGGTTTAAAGTGAGACGTGTGCTAAAATGCTTTGCTATAATGAGGCCAAAGTTTGGTAAGAAGTGTTTGCATGACAAGGGCATTGACCATTTTGAAAATGTCTGGATGCTTTGCTTTGCTTTGTTTTAAAGTACACTTTTGTTCAAAGATGAATCATTTTGGAAGAATTCTCTGGTCCAGGTTATACAGAAGCTCAGACTAAATGATCACAACAGCCCCCGCTGGCCTTGGAATCCACGAATCTGTGACAATTACCTCCCTGGTGTAATGTTTCCCACTTTGTGTAGTCACTACCAAGTAAATGGCACTCCACATAGCTTTTATACTTGAGTCCTCCATTGAAGGCCAGCTCTGAAGCCCTGTGAAGCCAACAGGTGCCTCTCACTGGATCACAATTTGCAATTCGAGGCCCTAATCTAGATTCACACCTGTGTAATTTAGGCTACGTCTGCCCTTGGAGCTACAGGTGTGATTCCCAGCCCGTGGACACATATTTCTGCTAAGCCTTCATTGAGTTAGCCGCATTAGTATGGGCAGCGGCAAGTGGCCGTGTGCTAGTCACCTCAAGAACAAAGCCACTCAGATCTCAAGGGCACATACTTCATTCAGCTAGACTGTGCTGCCACCACTCCCCCATCTTCTAGTGTAGCTGAAGCCTTGAGTAGAATTCAGCTTAGTTGACCTGAGCCTCATTGACACAGAGGCTGCTTTGTACCATTCTAGCAGTACGGAAAGGGCCTGAAAATGGATATAAATGACATTGACATCCACCCCAAGGCTCTGTTACATTCACAGAGCCGCATAGAGTCTCTATAATGTAAATGAGAATCAACTCCAGGAACTCTCAAGCAAAAAAAAGACAAAAGTTTCCACTGAAAATTCTGTCACTGCAGAGTTTTTCCTCCCAATTAAAGAGACACAGTGGGAATACACAGGTGTAAATCCCCCAGTGTATTGGGAACAGTGGCTGCAGCATAATTCCACCCCAAAGGTCATATAAGGGGACTGAAATAGACCGTAGATATCAGCACATTCATTCTGCAGAGAGCTGAGCAGAGAGAGCTGGAGGTAGGAGGAAATTATTTGGGATCTAGCTACATTCTGGTTGGCGTTCACTATTGCAAGGACTGAAAACATATCTGAGGGCATGTTGCTTTTGCTCCCATGACTTGAACTGTCTCTGTATAGAAACCTGGGGGAGATTCTCAAGTGGTGTCATTTCAAAGAAAGAAGTTTCACCTGCTGGGGATGGTCCCTTTAACATTTATTTTTCTGGCTTTCCTAAAGAAATTTAAAACTGCAGTTAAATAGGTGCCCATCTTTGGAAGTTCTTGACATTAGCCATCCCCAGGGCTCTGTATAGTAATGTAAAATCTTCCATCAGGTATACAGATTGGGAAACAATGTAATTAGACTGCAAGTTCTTTGGGGCAAGGGCTGTCTTTTTTAGTTCAGGCTTTGTCAAGAGCATAACATAATGGAGTCCTGGTCCATTTTCGGGGCTCCTAGGCATTAATGTGTTTCAAATAGATAAATAAATAAACATGTCCCACAAGCAATGCAAACCAGAGCACACAACTCAAGAAAATGAGACAGAGATAGTTCTGTATCGGCAGAATGTGGCAATTGCAAAGAGATATACCAGTACCTGATAATTAACTTAAAGCAACTAGGAGTTTGTATTGAGTTTTATTACTTTATTTGTAGAAAGAAAGTATGTAGAATTAACACTAATGATGAAGTATTTTTTCTCTTTTTATTTAGTTTATTTTTTTCAATTCACTGTTCCATCAGTGATTTCTGGAGATCTTGGACACTGAATTAGGTCATTGCCAATTACATTTTAATTTTTCCTGATCATATCATAAACACAGAACTTCCTAATTCTTTAACTCTAGAGGTGTTTAGCAACTCGATTGGATTGTCTGCTTTCTCATACATTTATCTAGGAATCACTTTTTGCAAATGCGTATATGAATGATACTCCTCATGTGGCAGTTTGCTAAATCATAGCCCTCGGCTTTATGTGACATCTGATAGATGTTCTGTTCCCAAAATCCAGGTTGTGGTCTCTACAGTCTCTGTATTCATGCAGCCTTTGCAGGTGTCTTAAGAGCGGAGCATCTTGAGAACCAGCGAATGGGACTGGATTGATGATGGGGGAGGTGGGAGCATGATATGAACAGTTTGTCTGTCTCTCTCTATAGACATGGCCCCCACCTATGTAGTTTGATCAGTCATATCATTGGGTTTCTGCAGAGCTGTATACTCTCATATTTCTAGGGTATATTCAGGGGCAATTCTGTGCATAAACCAGGGAAACTTATGATACCGAAATCTCTTCCTGCCCCTGCCACGAACTAGTTATGTGACCTTAGAAAAGAATCACTTCTTGCTTCTCTGTGTCTCAATTTCTTTCTGCAAAAGTCCAACCTACCTCAGCCTGAAAATGTCAGGCTGCCATAACTGTTATTAGGTGTTCAGAGGTCCTGTGCTGGAAGGTGCTATATAAATGGTAGGGGACACATAGTGACACCTTCACATTGAACGGGAACCTGTTCTGTAAATGATCACATTGGTATCTGTGAAACAGCTCATGGAACAAGTCAAAATCTAATCCGTAAGAGCTCAAATTACTGCCTAGTTATTTATCATTATTATAACTACAAATAAGAATAGGAACAATGCCTTATACATTTCTCAGAGGTGGTCTAAACATGGAATTTCTGTCCCAGAAGATCATACAGTTCAAAATTTGGTTTAATCCCTGATCAGACCAAAAAGTCAAAATCTCAGGGGATTTTTCATGAAACAAAATATTCTGAAATATTGCATTTCAATAAGGTACATATGTTGAGGGGTTAAACAAGGTTTAACATTTCATGTTGACTTTACTGTTTTGATTATATTATTGTTTAAATGATAAACCTGAAACAAAACATTTTAACCTGATCAATTTCCTATACACAATTAAGAGAAAATGATAAAATGAAAGCTAAATATTTAGATTTTCTTGAATCAGCATTTTCTTACAAAAAAAATTCCTCCAAAAATTTTTAACCAGCTCTGCTTTTTTTTTTTAGCTTCCCTCTACTTCTCTATACACAGTAGTCGCATTTCCTTACAATCCTGCAGTCACATACTCCAGGTCTTTCTTCATAGTTTAGATCTTTTAATTCTCTTCCCAAACAAAAAGCAATCAGACTTTTTACCTCTTTTTGTACTCTCTCAGGTTTTCTATTAGCCCTTTCTTTACACACACACCCCCCCACAAAAATAAAAATGTGCGTTGCTCCATATATTAGTCAACCATAATCAATTCTATTTGAATTTGAATGATTAACAGTTATTTGGGAACATCTTTGATTCCATGATAAAAATGTCTCTTTGAATTTCCATAGGAATAGTCCTCTCAGAAACTCAAAGGGTTCTATAAACATTAATGAAATTAGCCCCACAAATCTACTGAGGGAGAAGTAAAAATCATCATCCCTTTTTATAGGTGGAGACACGATGGTAAAAAGAAGTGAAGCAGCATGTCCATCTTCTCTGACGTTTTAGAATAAAGCCCATAGGTGAATTAAAATTCCACCTGTCATGCTGAAAGGAAAGTTTGATTTTTTCAGGATCTCAGAATTATTCTTTCGCATTCACCGAGAAGAGGGAAAATACTCATCGTGCAAATCAATGTAGCTCCATCTACTTCAAAGTAGCTTTGCTGATCTGTGTCCCCTGGGAGTCTATGCAGTTTGCCAGTTAGAACATAGTGTAGTTAATCCATTTCTTAGTATTACCAACAATCATCCACTGTGCATGCTTAATGTAGCAGGAGAGAAGATGGGATAGTTAAAGGAATTTGAAAGAGGATAAAATCAAAACCGTTCAGTGAAATGTATCCATCTACCCATTAGTCTATTGGTCAATCTCACTATTGGCTTATCTGTCTTTCTATTGGTCTCCCTGTGTGTCTGTCTGACTTTCTATTGGTCTGTCTGTGAGTCTGTCTGTCTGAAAGGCATGTTCCAGGCAGTCCTGATTTTTTTACACAGAAACAATGAACTTTGTGGGGGTGATTCTTTCCCTTGAGACATTTTCTCTCATTTTCTGGCCACATCTAGAACACAGAAATGCCAGTCAACACAGACTGGGATTTTGGAAGGAGCCTAAAGGAGATTTGCACTTGGTGAAGTGAAGAATTTGCCCCAATGAGTTTGGGGGAATGTTTTCAAAGGTATTATGGCTTCCCCTCATCCTCCCTTGGCTCTTGTCACGCAGACAGAAAGCAGAGGGCCAGAGTCCAAAGTGCAGGCAGTGCAATGTTTACTGGGGTTGCCAAGCAAGCATAATCTACAGCTCTGTATACCCATAGAGCTTTTATATTATCTTTTTCCCACCTCCTCCTTCTAAGCAGGCTTAATTATACTTCTAGTGCACACCCCTGCTCCCACCCCTTACGACGTTGGTCCCCAACGCGGTGCCCGACTCTGCCGTCCCAAGAATGGAGGGAATGCTGCCCCATAGCATGTGCTGCCCCAGGCACGTGGTTGCTCCACTGGTGCCTGGAGCCAGCCCTCTATGTGAGTATTCTTCCGCTGCACTGATATTGCTGTTTTCTTGTGCTTTGCGATTTATTATTTTTTTAACATTTTGCTCCAAAATGAGTGGTTCAAATAAAAGACAACATGCATATTATTTCAACGCAGAGTGGGAAGAATCCTATTGTTTTATTGAAAATAAAGGGAAAGGTGTTTGCTTATTTTGTGGGGGTGCTGTTGCAGTGCCGAAAAAACATAATGTCGAACACCATTTCCAAACTAATCATGGTTCTTTTGATATTAGCCATCCACTTAAATCTGAGTTTGATTTGAGTTGATTAATTTTCTTCTATCTGCCCAGCAATATGTTTTCACTAGACAAGTGGTAAAGTCTAAAGGTGCTTCTATTGCTTCCTTTAAAATTGCTCATCTGTTCACAAAGAAGAAAAAACCCTTTCAAGATGGTGAATTGTTGAAGGAAGCATTTTTGACGGGTGCCGATTGCCTGTTTCAAGGATTTCCTAACAAGGGTGAGATTTTGTCGGCAATACAAGACTTGCAGTTATCAGACAACACAGTTACAAGGAGAATACATGCAATTTCAAGTGACATGCAAACTCAGCTAAAGGATGACTTGGAAATATGTGACTGGTTTTCACTGCAATTTGATGAGTCGACAGATATATCGGATACAGCGCAGTTGGCAGTTATGGTGAGGATGATATTTAGGGACTTCACCATAAAAGAAGAGTTACTAAAAATATTGCCTATGAAAGGGCAAACAAAGGGTGAGGACATCTATAATTTATTCAAATCTTACGCAACATCAATTAGTATGCCACTACACAAGCTGCCTGCAATCACCACTGATGGGGCACCAGCAATGATGGGCAGTGCCAATGGATTCATTGCACTCTGCAATATGAATGAATCCTTTCCAAACTTTATGTCTTATCATTGCATTGTCCACCAAGAACCTTTGTGCATCAAAGTTCTTTCTTTTCAACACATCATGAATGTTGTTATTAAAATTATTAACTCTCTTCGAGTGAAACCTTTGCAACACTAACTTTTTAAGTCCCTGTTGGAAGATTTTGATGATAAACAATCTGATCTTATCTTGCACACAGAAGTACGATGGCTGAGCAAAGGTAAAGTTCTTGCAAGTTTTTTAAGCCTAATTGAAGAAATCAAAGAATTTCTGAAGTCCACAAATCAGAACTTGGAGCAACTAGAAGACTCCAGCTTGTTAATGGGAGGGGTAAAGAGTGAGGTTGTGTTTCAGCCAGGGTCACTGTTTCTTTGGCTTTTAGTGTTTCTTATACCTCCACCCATCCACCTCCAAACCGGTTGTTTGATATTGTCTTGGGAAAGGAATTCTACATTTGTATATCAACTTCCCACCATGCCCAGCAACACTTTAACTCTATTCCTTATATTTTCTTATTGGGATGTAACACCATCTGGCTAGGCAGAAGCAACATATGGTGTCTTTGTTCTTTGCTCAAACATAGTAGTAAGACACGAACAACTGTGTTTTAAAGACCTCAAAATTCAAATGGCTAAACAAAACCTAAAAGTCTATCTCAGGCAAATATACAGACCTGAATGCTGTATTGCCATCACCAACAAAATGCACATGGGGCAGTAAAGAACGCAGGTACAGATTCTTAAAGGTATTTAGGTGCCTAACTCCCATAGAAATCAATGGGAGTGAGCCACTGAAATATCTTTGAGGACATGGGCCCCAACTCTCATAGAATGTCCATTGGAGAATGTGGGCCTTTGACTGTTTCTCCTTATTTTCCTCAGTAGCTCATTTCTTCACATGATATCTAGATATTTATTGTCTCCCACAGATGAAATATGAAAAGGAATCAAGAAGGGGGGAACCTCACCATGGTGACTGAATTCATTCTACTGGGATTGTCCAACCACCGTGAGCTGCAGGTGCCTCTGTTCTCCATCTATCTGTTCATTTACATTATTACTCTGATGGGGAACATCCTCATCGTCCTCATCACCATAGACACAGCCCTTCAAACCCCTATGTATTTCTTTCTCCGAGTCTTATCCTTCTTGGAGATCTGCTACACCTCGGTCACCATCCCCAAGATGCTGGTGGACTTCCTCTCAGACAACAGGAGCATTTCCTATGTGGGCTGTGCTGCACAAATGTACTTCCTGCTCTTCCTTGGAATATCTGAGTGCTTCCTTCTGGCTGCAATGGCGTATGACCGCTATGTAGCCATATGCAACCCATTGAGGTACAGGCTTATCATGAACAGGAGGGTCTGCCTTTCATTGGTAGTTCTCTCTTGGTTTAGTGGTAATATGGTATCCCTAGTACAGACAGCCTGGGTTTTCACCTTGCCATTTTGTGGGTCCAATCATATTAACTATTTCTTCTGTGACATTCCCCCATTGATTAAGCTTTCTTGCACTGACACCTCTTCATATGAAATGCAGTTGTTTACAGCTACTATACTGGTCAACTTCACTTCATTTTCTCTCATCCTTGTGTCCTACATTGTTATTATCTCCACCATCTTAAAGATGGCTTCGGCTGATGGCAGACACAAAGCTTTCTCCACCTGCTCCTCACACCTCATTGTGGTGACACTGTATTACGGGAGCAGTGGCCTGATCTATTTAAGACCTAAGTCCATGAACTCACCGGACAGCAACAAAGTGCTGGCTCTGATGTATACAACCATCACCCCCATCTTGAACCCTATAGTCTACAGTCTGAGGAACAATGAGGTGAAAGGGGCTGTGTGGAGATTGTTGTGGCATGGGCTGAAAGGAAAAATATTTTCTCAAAGAAAATAATTGGGATACCGGTCTTGTTCTGAGATCAGTTATCCAACTGTACAAACCTTGAGCAGTTACTTTGATGTGAATGCCATTCACTGCTACAGTTGATGTAGTGTCCAAAAACTGCAAAATGAAACACACAAAAATGTTGAAAACATTTTGTTAATTATCTGGGGGGGTTGAAATTAGAAATTTTGGCCAGAAAAAGGCATCAAAATTTCAGAAATGTTGATCATAGATACTGCTGCTTGAAAGACACATTAAAATCACAAAAACTCATCTACATTTAATGTGAATATGCATGGCTTTCTTTTCATCTTAATTCAAAATTGCAATGAAATATGTTGTTGAAAAAGCTAATTTTGGAAAACAATGTTCATGTGCTGCAAGCTAACCATTTTGAGAATGATTTTGAACAAAATTTCACGAAAATTGTAGAAAATGAGCATGAGTAATAAACAATAAAGTACAATAGAAAATTTCACAAAAAAAGACAAAAATAGGTCCATTTGAAGTTACCAACTGAAAGTCAGGGCCGGTGCTTCCATTAGGCGACCTTAGGCAGTCGCCTAGGGCGCCAGGATTCGGAGGGCGGCATTTTGCATGCTACCTACAGGGGGCACGGGAGCCTCCGGTTCCGCTCCCGTCGCACCGCCGAAGAAGGACCTTCTGCCGATGTTTCGGCAGCAGCTCAATGAGTGCCGCTGTTGTCTGCAGCATTTTGGCGGAGCGTCCTTCTTCAGCAGCGCGACGGGATCGGAACAGGAAGCTCCCGTACGCCCCGTGGGGAGCGTGCAAAATGCCCCCTCCCCCTCAAATTCTGCCTAGGGTGCTAGAAACCCTGGCGCCACTCCTGATGAAAGTAATTTCATTTGTTTTGTAATTTTTTCATCATTTCTACTTAACACAGAGCAGAAAATGAAATGAATAAAAGGAGAGTTCTTTAGCACCGAAAAGATATTCACAAGCCCATCAGAAAAACATTTCCAATTTCATTGCAAATATAATTTCCCCATCAAGACTTTTCTCGGTGCCACTTAGTCTCATATCTGGCAGAGTCTGAAATCAATAAAGGGAGAAACCAGTAACTTATCATTAACTTGAAGGCAACTGGGAGTTTGTATTGTGTTTTATTACTTTATTTGTAGAAAGTGATTGCGTAGCATTAATGCTGATGATGCTCTTTTTACTTAATTTTCAGAGATCTCAGACACTGAATTGGGTCATTGCCAATTACATTTTAATTTTACACAGATCTTCCTGATTCTGGAAACCTAGAAGTGTTAGTGATAGGATTGTCTACTTTATCAGACATTTATCCAGGGCTCAATTTTGCAAAGGCACATGAATAAGCAACCTCATGTGGCAAAGTTTTCTAGATTGTAGTGGTTGGCTTTAAGTGACTCCTTACAGATGTATCCGAAGAAGTGGGCTGTAGCCCACGAAAGCTTATGCTCAAATAAATGTGTTAGTCTCTAAGGTGCCACAAGTACTCCTGTTCTTTTTGCAGATACAGACTAACACGTCTGTAACTCTGAAACCTTACAGATGTTGTTTTTTTTCCCTGAAATCCAAGGTGTCCAGGCTCTGGGCTCTGCAGCCTCTTTATTCATGAAGACTTTACTTCTGTTGTTAGAATGGAAGTGGGAGCATGAAATAAAATGCTTGTCTATCTCTGTATAGAGACATGGCCCCCATCTGTGTAGTATGATCGGTGATATCACAGGGTTTCTGCTGAGGGTTACACTCTCATATCTATAGGATATCTTCAGGGGTAATTCTGTGCTTAGACCTGGGCAACTCATGAGACCCAGAATCTCTTACTTCTCCCACCACAAGTTAGCTGTGGGACCTTGATGGAGAATCGCTTCTTGCCTCTCTGTGCCTCAGTTTCTCCATCGGCAAAAGTGGGGTAAATACTGACTTGCCACAGCCAGAGGTTGTGAAGCTGGCACAACTGATGTTAGTTGCTCAGAGAACCTGAGTTGGAAGGTGCTGTATAAATGTTAGGGGACATATTGTAATACTTTCAGCCTGAATGGGACCTTGTTCCATAAATAATCACATTGGTTTCTGTGGAATTGCTCAGGGAACAATTCAGATGATAATCAGTAAGGGCTCAAAGAACTGGGTAGTTATTCATCATTACTATTATCACAAATAAGAATAGGAACAATGTCTTATACCTTTTTTAGGGTTAGTCTAAAAATTGAATTTCTGTCCTGGAAGAAATGAATAATTTCAGAATATGGTGTTATCCGAAATCAGGCCAAAAAGTCAACCCTGCAGATTCTTCAGTGAAACAAAATATTCTGAAATATAGCATTTCAGTAAGGTAAAAATGTTGGGAGGGTTTCATAAATTGAAAATTATATTATATTATATTATATTATATTATATTATATTATATTATATTATATTATATTATATTATAGTTAAAATGATAAAGATTAAATCATTTTCCCCCACAATATAAATTTCCTAAACAAATTCCAGGCGAACATTCAGATTTTGTTTAATCAGCATTTTGTTACCAAAAACATTCATCTGAAATGTTTCAATCAGCTCTACTCTCCTTTACAACCCTCTACATGTCTATCCATAGTTGTTATATTGTCTGGCAGTCATATACTCACATACTCTAAGTCTCTGGAAGTTTCTTCATATTTTAGATTAATTATCCCCCACAACAATATTCATATTTTCCCCTCTCCTTTTTACTATCTCCAGTTTTCTATGAGCCTTTACTTAAAAAAAAAAGGCAATCAATTTTAGCTCTTGTCCATATATTATGGACAATGAATTATCAACAATTATTTAGGAATGTCTTTGATTCAATAATAAGAATATACATTTGCATATCCATACCACCTGCTACTTGAGAATCTCAACATGGTCTATAAATGAGTTAGGATCTGAGGCTAAAATAAGGTAAGAGTAAGTTAAAAATTGCTTACACAAGTAAGAGGTCTTCAAGTGAGCAGGAACTGATGAAATTCATGCTAGAATACTGAAGGAACTGACTGAGGAGATATCTGAGCCATTAGTGATTATCTTTGAAAAGTCATAGAAGATGGGAGAGATTCCACAAGACTGGAAGAGGGCAAATATAGTGCCCCTCTATAAACAGAGTGAGGAAAACCTGGGGAACTACAGGCCAATCAGTATAACTTCAGTACCTGGAAAGATAAAGGAGCAAATAATCCAGCAATCAATCTTCAAACACCTGGAAGATGATAAATTACTGCCACTGTCAAGAACAAATCACGTCAAACCAAATGACAGAGTAACGAGGCTTGTGGATGGGGGGAAGCAGTAAATGTGGTATGTCCTGACTTTAGCAAAGCTTTTGATACTGTCTCACATGACCTTCTCATAAACAAAATAGGGAAATACAACCTAGATGGAGCTACTATGAGGTGGATACAAAACTGTTTGGAAAACCATTCCCAAAGAATAGTTATCAGTAGTTGAGATCATGCTGGAAGGGCATAATGAGTGGGGTCCCACATGGATCAGTACTGGGTCCAGTTTTGTTCAATATCTTCATCAATGATTTAGATAATGGCAAAGAGATAAAAATGTTGGATGATACCAAGCTGGGAGGGGTTGCAAGTGCTTTGGAGGATAGGATGAAAATTCAAAATGATTTGGACAAACTGGAGAAATGATCTGAAGTAAACAGGATGAAATTCAATAAGGACAAAAGCAAAGTACTCCACGTAGGAAGGAACAAGCAGTTGCACACTACAAACTGGGAAATGACTGCCTAGAAAGGAGTATTGCAAAAAGGGATCTGGGGGTCATAGTGGATCACAAACTAAATATGAGTCAACAGTGTAACAATGTTACAAAAAAACCAAACATGATTCTGGGATTAGCAGATATATTGGAAGCAAACACAAGAAGCAGTTATTCCGCTCTACTCTGTGCTGATAAGGCCTCAGTTTGAGTACTGTGTCCAGGTCTGGGTGCCATATTTCAGTAAGGATGTTGACAAATTGGAGAAAGTCAAGAGGAAAGAAACAAAAATGATCAAAGGTCTAGAAAATATGATCTATGAGGGAAGATTGAAATCAGATTAACTATTTCTTCTGTGATATTCCCCCCTTGATTAAGCTTTCTTGCATTGACACATCTCAGTATGAAATGCAATTGTTTACTGCTAATATACTGGTTATCTTCACTCCATTTTCTCTTATCCTTGTGTCCTACACTGTAGCGCGTCGAACACCTGCTCCAGCCTGGAAGGGGTTGGAAAAGCCCTGCAGAGGGCTGGGGCTGGGCAAGGGAGTAAAACCCTGGCTGATTGGGGGAAGTGACCGCAGCTGGGGCCACGCCCCAAACTAGGCAACTGGGCCTTATAAGAAGACCAGGGAAGCCAGAGAGAGGCGACCTAGAGGGATGCAGGGCTGGGGGAAGGCCGTAGGAGCTGGGAAGCCCTAGGCCAGTAACTCCCCAGGCTGCAGGGCCTAGTTCTAGGCCTTCTAGGTGTTGGACTTGCAGAGAGGCAGCTGGAGGGTGGGTAAAGACAGCCAGTCCAAACTCCTTGTTGCCTGTGATGATCGGCTGATAGATTGCAGTCCACCCCAGGGCGCGGGGGCTAAACAGGGACTGGCAGTAGCTATGACTGAGGTGACATGGGGATAGGCGGTGGAGGGTTCCCCTGTGGTGGGGAAACCCAGAGAAAGACTGTGGGGTACTGCAGGAGGGAGAACCCTGAGATAAGGGCACTGGGGTCCTGGGAGCGACACGGGGGCCAATGGCAAGCGGATCACCGGCCTGCAGAGGACGTTCCGGGGTCTAAGAACTAATTCCCAAGGACATCCAGCAGGAGGCGCCACAGGGGTGAGTCTGCACTGTGGTGTAGTAAGTGCAGGCCCTGATAAAGGCCCAGTTGAGGCCTGATGCCTGAACTAAAGTATGGTCAAGACTTTGCTAACATAAAGCAGAGTTAAGCTGTGATCCAGAGGCAGGCCCTGTTCACAGAAGTTGGCAAGGAAAGGGCTGATGTTGCATAAACCTAGTGTAGTAAAGTATAAACATGGTACCAGAACACACTATACTGGAACATTCCACAGATAACAAGGAACAGGCTGACCCATCCCAATGACAGGGTCAAACGGGTAATATGATGGATAGAGTTGGAGAGGCGGCACCTTACTACGTAGAGGGGTTGTACCTTGCTACTTAGAGGGGTTGCACCTCATACATCAGGAGTGATGTGTAGCTTGTTTGTACCTGTGTATAAGAATGCATCCCTGGGGCGGTGTCTTTGTCCGGCCGAGGGGGCAGTGGAAAGTCCCGCCACTGACTGAGCCGAGTCCATTGCCAAGAGGCACTTTCTCATAGTATGCCCTGTAGAGTAACAAACTAGAGGGAACTGCCATTGTGTCCAAGATTGCAATAAACCTGGCCGATGTGACTTTGCATCTTACTAGACTCTGTGGTCATTGGGGGGGTTCTCGTCGGGTTTGCTGTGTCAACTATCTGCAGAGCTGGGGCAGCACACAGAGGGAACACAACCACGCAGCCGAGAGATACTAACAAGGAGACAGCAGAGCACCACACCGGTAGCACTCTGACAACATGTGCTACATACACCTGTATCATCTCCACCATCTTAAAGATGGCATTGACTGAAGGCAGACACAAAGCCTTCTCCATCTGCTCCTCACATCTCATTGTGGTGACATTGGATTACAAGAGTGGCAGCCTGATCTATTTAGGACCCAAGTTCACTGACTCACCAGACAGCAACAAAGTGCTGGTTCTCATATACACAACCATCACCCCCACCTTGAACCCCTTTATGTATCGCCTGAGGAACAAGGAAGTGAAAGGGGCTCTGAGGAGACTGTAGGGAGACAGGATGAAGCAAAAAATATTTTCTCACAGAAAGTAATTTGGGCACAGATCTTGTTCTGATATCAGTTACACAACTTTGCAAATTTGGAGTAGCTCCATTGACAACAATGGCATTCAATATTACGGTTTAACTAGTGTCCAAAAACTGCAAAATGAAAAATGCAAAAATGTTGTTAACATTTTGTCAATTTTGGGGGGGCTTGAAATTAAACATTTTAGCCAAAAAAGTCACTAAAGTTTCAGAAATGATGCTCATCTCTGTAGCTGCCTGACACACACAGAAAAATTACAAAAACTCATCTACAATTCAGATTAATATGCACAGATTTTTTTTTCATCTCAGCTCAAATTTACAATGAAAAATGCGGTTGAAAAAATTGAGTTTGGAAAATAATGTTGATGTTCTATATGTAAAAGCATTGTATGTTAGATAATATGTGCACATGATTGTCCTCTAATTATGCATATTTATTATGAATGGCTTGCCTAGATCTGGGAAAGAGATATGAACAGCATTACCTCTAGGTTGATTGCAAATTTAAGGTCAATCCTGATCAGCAGGTATTAATTCAATCATGAATGGTTGGTTGACTGTGGCAAAGTAAGCTGGTAGTACAGTCATTCCTTCCTGAGAGAAGTGTCCACATGTGAGGAAATTTCTTTCTGAATTCCCATGCATCACTGCCCTGTTTTGCCAAGGTTTGAAATAAATCACGGTATATGCGGGCATGGTTTTCCATGACCTTGTGTCTTCTGTAATAGATTACACCTTACAGAAGAATGATAGAGCAGATGTAAAATGCTACCAGAATAGAATGATCGGTCCTGGTTCTTCTCTAAAAGACTCTGGTGTAAATCAGAAATGACTGCATTGACATCAGAGGCATAAATCAGAGGAGAAATAGGACCTAAGCATTTATAATCTCATACAGAGGTGTGAATGAGTACGCAAGGTGCAAGGCAGTAGACATTTATATTCTACTCTCCTTTGTAGAATTGGTCCCTATACAGTAGGCCATTTGGCTGGTTGTTTTCCAATTTCTTCATTCTAGGCCCACTTTTCATAAGAAAAAATGCTTGAAACTTCTGAAATTAAAGCCATTGCACTGGCATAAAGGAGGGGGCTGAATCATGACCCATTTTGTAAGGCTCTCAATAAAATAATAGGAGTGGTAGCAGCAGAGCAGGTGAAAATTATTTCTGGTCACCAGGGGTAAAAGGAAGTCAGGACACTTACTGGTACGGGGTCGGGGTGGCTCTGGCCCCCAGAAGGGGCAGGGCCTCAGACAGAAAGGGCATGGCTAGGGGTCAGCCACCTGGTGCCCCCGTGTTGATTTAAAGGGCCCAGGGCTCCAGATGCTGTTGTTGTGGCAGTGGCAGCAGCAGCCGGAACCCCAGACCCTTTTAAATTGCTGGCCCCAGGGCAGCTGCTCCCTCTGCCCCCACCCCACTACGCCCGTCAGGGCGAGGGGCAGCGACCGTAAAGCACTGCCACAGCAAAGGACGGTCCTTAAAGTGTTGTCACAGCAGCACTTTAATGTCCCTGCCCCTTTTGCCTCCCCTGTAGGCGGCCCTGCTGGTAAGGACCCTACCAGGAGTGCCACCTACGAAGAAGGCAAAAGGAGCAGGGACAATAAAGTGCTGCTGCGACAGTGCTTTAATGTGGGCTAGGTATGGGCCGGCGCAGTTCTTACCGGTATGCCGTACTGAATCGCCTCCTACTGGTTCACTTTCACCCCTGCTGGTCACCAAGGCCCAGATCCACAAAGGGACTTAGCACCTCAAGACGAGATTAAGGGTACGTCTACACTACGGGACTATTCCGAATTTGCATAAACCGGTTTTGTAAAACAGATTTTATAAAATCGAGTGCGCGCGGCCACACTAAAAACATTAAATCGGTGGTGTGCGTCCATGGTCCGAGGATAGCGTCGATTTCTGGAGCGTTGCACTGTGGGTAGCTATCCCGTAGCTATCCCATAGTTCCCGCAGCCTCCCCCGCCCCTTGGCATTTCCGGGTTGAGATCCCAGTGCCTGATGGGGCAATAATCATTGTCGCGGGTGGTTCTGGGTAAATGTCGTCAGTCACTCCTTCCTCTGGGAAAGCAAAGGCAGACAAGCATTTCGCGCCTTTTTTCCCTGGATTGCCCTGGCAGATGCCATAGCATGGCAATCATGGAGCCTGTTTTGCTTTTTGTGATTGTCACCGTATGTGTACTAGATGCCGCTGACAGAGGCGATTCAGCAGCGCTACACAGCAGCATGCTTTTGCTTTTGCATGATAGCAGAGATGGTTATCAGCCATACTGTACCATCTACCATACCATAAATTGGTAATAAGATGGGCATGGCTACCAGTCCTTTTGCACTGTTCCATTTGCTGCTGTCATAAGTGCCCCTGGCTGCTCTTAGCCAGGGGCGCAAAAGCCAAAATTGGGAATGACTCCCTGAGTCAATCCCTCCTTTTTGGTATCTAAAAATAGAATCAGTCCTGCCTAGAATATGGGCAAGTGTACTAGAGAACCGCTGTATCAGAGAACCAGAGAGCACAGCTGCTCTGTGTCAGATCCTGCAGAAATTATGAGCTGTATGCTATTCACAGGGGGTGCTCCTGCAACAACCCCACCTGTTGATTCCGTTCTTCCCTCAGCCTTCCTGGGCTACCGTAGCATTGTCCCCCCACTTGTGTGATGAAGTAATAAAGAATGCAGGAATAGACACAGTGACTTGTTAGTGAGATATGAGTGGAAGGCAGCCTCCAGCTGCTATGATAGTCCAGACAGGACAGTAAGGAGTGTGGAGGAGAGGAGCCCAGCATCTCTCTGCTAGTTCAGGGGCACTTGAATCTTTTCTTTACACATGAAGGGTGGGGACTGATGGAGCTCAGCCCCCTGTTGCTATGACGACGATGGTTATCAGCCATACTGTACCATCTACCAGGAAAAATTAGGACCCGGCGACCTTGATCGACCTGTCCCAAGCAAGTTGGTATGGTTACCAGTCCTTTTGCACTGCCCCATGTGCCAATAGGCTGATGATGAGGACTGGTACCAGTCGTATTGTACCATCAGCCAGCCATAGCGTGGGGGGAGCAAGGATGTTGGTGTTGAGTGCTGCACCATCGCGTCTATCTGCAGCATTCAGTAAAGATAGGGTGACATGTAAAAGAGTCAGAGGATTGTTTTCCCTTTCGCTTCTGGGGGTGTGTGGGGGGGGGTGAGTAGATTGCCAAGCTATGCCCTGACCCACCTCGGACACTGTGTTTGACCCTAGAAGCATTTGGAGCTCAGCCAAGAATGCAAATACTTTTCGGAGGCTGCAGGAACTGTGGGATAGCTTCAGTCCTCCAGTCCATGAGCGTCCATTTGATTCTTTGGCTTTCCGTTACGCTTGTCATGCTGCAGTGCGCTGAGTCCCTGCTATGGCGTCTGTCTGGAGATTTTTAAAAAAGGATTCTGAATTTCATCTTCTGTAACGGAGCGCTGATAGAACGGATTTGCCTGCCCTTACAGCGATCACATCCGCATGGTCCGTGCTGGAGCTCTTTTTTTATTTTGATTTCGGACTGCATCGCCACCCGTGCTGATCGGAGCTCCACGCTGGGCAAACAGGAAATATTCAAAAGTTCGCGGGGCTTTTCCTGTCTACCTGACCACTGCATCCGAGTTCAGATTGCGGTCCAGAGCGGTCACTGGTGCACTGTGGGATAGCTCCCGGAGGCCAATGCCGTCGATCAGCGTCCACACTAACCCTAATCCGATATGTTAATACCGATACTAGCGTTACTCCTCTCGTTAGGGAGGAGTACAGAAACCGGTTTAAAGAGCCATTAAAATCGATATAAGGTGCCTCCTAGTGTGGACGGTTGTGGCGTTAAATCGGTTTTACGCTCCTAAAACCAGTTTAAACGCCTAGTGTAGACCAGGCTTTAGACAGCTTTAGGAACCTCTGCAATCCACAAACACCTATTCTGCTGCCACTAAACTCTGTAGGCACATAAACTAACTTAAGGGCTTGGCTACACTTACAAATTTGCAGCGCTGCAGCAGGGTGTGAAAACACACCCTCTCCAGCGCTGCAAATTGCGGCGCTGCAAAGCGCCAGTGTGGTCAAAGCCCCAGCGCTGGGAGCGCGGCTCCCAGCGCTGTCCGTTATTTCCCACAGGGAGGTGGAGTACGGACAGCGCTGGGAGAGCTCTCTCCCAGCGCTGGCGCTTTGACTACACTTAGCGCTTCAAAGCGCTGCCGCGGCAGCGCTACCGCGGCAGCGCTTTGAAGTGCTAAGTGCAGCCACAGCCTAACGGCCAGATTTTTAAAGTATTTAGGTGCTTAGTGGGATTTTCAAAAGCATCTAAACACCCACTGAAATCCATACCTTTAAAAATCTGGCCCTAGGCACCTACATTTGTACTGTCAACATTTCCTTACTGCCTAAATTTCTGCCTCTAGGCATGAGTCGCCCATTTGATACCAAAGCTGCAGCGTGATCAAAAAACCTGTGAAGACTGGTGTCCCCAGCCTGTCTCACCTGAGGACCCTTATCCACCAAGCAGGCTCTGCATGCATATAATGGCCTGAGGGAGACATAGAATAAAATGAAGTAATAGCAGCCTCTTCCATTATAAAATTTTAGCCTAGCAGTTAAAGAACCACTTAGGCTGTCGGACACCCAAGTTCAATTCCCCTCTTGGGTCAATCAGGAGAAGGGATCTTCCAGCTCTGAAGTGACTGCCTTGACCACTGGGGTACAGAGTCATTTTCATTTGCTATGAGGCCCAATGCATATTTAATTGCTTGTACAAAGTGGAACAGATTCAATAGGAGAGACTGGAAGAGCACTGTTTCAGGATTTCCTTTAATTAGGCTTGGTAAAATTCAATTATTTTTTTTTAATAATTTTGATGCATAATATCGATGTTTATTTATAACAAGATTTCTCAAACTGGAGTCGCCGCTTGTGTAGGGAAAGCCCCGGGCGGGCCTGGCCGTTGTGTTTACCTGCCCCGTCTGCAGGTCCGGCCGATCACGGCTCCCACTAGCCATGGATCGCTGCTCCAGGCCAATGAGAGCCATGATCGGCCGGACCTGCAGACAGAGCAGGTAAACAAACCATCCAGGCCGGCCAGGGGCTTTCCCTACACAAGTGGCGACCCCTGTTTGAGAAACCCTAGTTTATAAGAATTTTTCTATTTTTATCAATTTACATTATCACAGTTGTGCAGCATCATAGGTTTTAAGTATTTTTTCTGATTGTTATCAGTTTAAATGTTCATAGTTGTGGGAAATAATGGGGGGAGAAAGACAAGAGTGTGGGTCATTATTTAATGACAAGAGACATTAATTGCAAAAAGTTAAAGCTTTATAATGACTAAAACAGAAACTGAAATCACATGACAAAATATATTCAATCAAATTCTAATAAGTTCCCAAGCAGCATTTGTCTTACTTTGCCTATCCATAAATTTCTATTCTTTTCAAAGGATATATTTTTGCTGTTTTGTGTGTTTAGGGTGAAATTGATGTTTACCGTCATTTACCAATAAAAATCTCATCCTTCAAACCTACCCTTAAGTCAGTGGTTACAGCATGTAGCCTAAACATCGAAAACCCATGTTTGAATCCCTCTACTTCTTGGGCAAAGAGGGAAACTGATCTGGGGGCATCTCCCATATTTTTGGTGAGTGCCCTGATCAGTGGGCTAAAGTTTATAAGAGAAGCAGCCTCCTCTCTCTGACATTTTGTGTGCAGTCAGGCTTGCTCTAAGAATGCCTACTGCATGAGGTACACCACATGTTGGGCCCATGGATCTTGAAAGGTGCCTTGTGAGGATATTGACCATTGTAGCAATGAAGATATGTCTCCAAGTTTTGCATCTGTTGTTATGGCAGGGGCTGGTGCTGCTTTGTTTTGGTGGATCCTGGTGGGGAGCTTCTGATGATGAGCTTGGTGATGTTATGGGGTTGTTTTGAAGGCCAAAAGAAGGAATTTGGGAAAGATTTCTTTCAGGATGTGGCCCCCAGTGAGTCTGCATTGTAATTTTTTTAATTATACTTACATTCATAAATCTGCTAGACAACAAAAAACATGTCCTTAATAAAGACAATAGATTTGTGGCTCATTATAACCATCTGTAACCCACTAACCCCACTTTATCCGATTATTGTAGAAGTGTTAACTGCCTATCTCACCTTCAGTGATTTTTGTAACATGTGTTAATGCCTTATCTATTGCACCCTTGTATTTAACTGTGATTCTCTGAGTACCTTTCTCCGACCTGAAGAAAAGCTCCATGTAAGCACAAAAGCTTGTCTCTCTCACCAGCAGAAGTTGGTCCACTAAAAAATATCACCTCGCCCAACTTGCGTTTTTAATATCCTGGGACAAACATGGCTACAACAACACTGCAAACAAGGTATACCTCATGTAGACCATCTGAACTGTGGAGAAATTCATCGCTACTTAAACCCCTAAAATCACTGCCCATCTTGCAGTGCAGCTCATTTCACTCACATTACCCCAGGAAGATCCAGGGTCCATCCAGACTATATCTTATGAGTCAACCTATACCTGGCCCCGCAGTCCATACTTCTAAACTGGCCCTTTCTCACACTTGGGGTCTTACTATAGGTAATAGAACAGCTCTAATAATTAAGGACGCCCACATGAGCTGTGGTTTGCTACACTGCATCAAATGATGAGCTCCCTTTCTACATATTTGATTGCAACTTACAATAAATGCCTACCACATAGTTGGTGATTGGTTATAGAAGTCATAGTCTTACTTAGAGCTTTTCTCAGGGCCTCCTTGACCTCTTTGTTTCTCAAGCTGTAGATGAGGGGGTTGGCCAACGGAGTCAGGACGGTGTAGAAGACAGAGAGCACTTTGTTCAGGTCTCGCAGGGCAGTGGTGTCTGGGAGCATGTACACAATGATTAGGGTCCCATAGAAAATTGTGACCATGATGAGGTGAGAGGAGCAGGTGGAAAAAGCCTTTTGCCTCCCCGTGGTGGAAGGGATTCTCAGGATGGTGCTGATGATACACACGTAAGATGTCAGCGTTAAGAGAAATGGAAGAAGAATCATTATGAAGGAGAGAAGGAAGATCACAAGAACCATCTTGCTGGTGTCACTGCAGGACAATTTGAGCAATGCGATGTAATCACAAAAGAAATGGTCAATTTCATTGGGCCCACAGAAAATCATTTGTGACATCCAACATGCTGTGTTGGTACTGACTGTCAAGCCACTTAGCCAAGACCCAGCTGCTAGCTGGAGGGAAAACCGATTGTTCATAAGGGCTGAATAATGCAGGGGTTTGCATATGGCTAAATACCGATCATAAGACATCACTGCTAGGAGACAACATTCTGTAGCTACCAGACAAGCAAAGCACTGCAATTGTACAATACAGCCCCCAACAGAAATGGTTCTGTCTCCAGTCAGGAGACTGGCCAGCAACCTGGGCAGGATGGTGGAGGTGTAGCAGGTCTCCAAGCAGGACAAGTTCCCCAGGAAGAAGTACATAGGGGTGTGGAGGTGCTGATCAGCCACAGCTAGCACAAAAATTAGGATGTTCCCAGCCATGGTCAAAATGTAGATCACTAGGAATAGCAGGAAGAGAAGAATCTGTAGTTCGAGGAGATTCCCAAATCCCAGGAGGATGAATTCTGTGACGCCTGTTTGATTTCCCCATTCGGTGTCTTCCATGGATTTTATCTACAGAAAATAACTCCCAATAATAAATAAGTGAATTCTGTCACTGATTGATTTCCCTTACTCTGTTTCCCATGACCAGTCCCTAAAAGATAGTAAAACAAAACCTTTGCAATGTTATTAGATGAAGTTAGAAATTTAATACAGAGTCAATAATTTAAGCCTATAAAGATTATAATTTAAACTCCAATTTTCCCGGTGATTACTAATGTTATTTTTGACCTGATACTCTAGACAGTGAACATGCATTTCTTCATATCTCTGATGCTTGAGACATCTGATGTCAGCTTAAAAGTAACTTGACATTTCATTAGCCACAAACCTTGTTAATACAACCAATGCGATCTCCATTTCTTCCAACTTGAACTCTGGTCTCTTTTGTGGGCTAGAACCCACTTCATCAGATCTGAAGAATGCCTGAGAGCTTAGGCCTAAATACATTTGTTAGTATCTAAGTTGCCACAAGGACTCCTCTTTTTTTTTTAAGATACAGACTAACACGTCTACCACTAAAACCTGTTCTATATCAGTAAAATTTCAATAACTTTCAAGAGCTACACAGATTTAAACCAGATGGGGATCTGACCCATTGACTGCAGCGGCATTGAATATCTGGCCCAGTGCATTCAAAAAACGAGACAGTCAAGATTTAAACCATTCTTTACAGTGGAAGATACCTCTCTCACATCTACTTAGTCTTCTTCTATAAGATTTCCTGACTTTCCAATTCCTCATTCAGCCTACAAGTAAAATATATATAATAGTATAGCTCTGAAGCTAACAAAAGTATAAAAATGTCTCTGTTATCCTTCTTAAAGGTCAAGCTACTTATGTTTGAATCCCACCCTTCTAGTTGAATACTTCCGAATTTCTAAACAGTTTTCTAAGAGCACTCACCTAGGATATATGGGACCATGGATATAGAGGCTGGCTTCTTCCCCACAGTGTTCTCAGATCTGTTAATCTGGATGGTATATTCTGCCTTGTGGTTTTTTTGAGAATAGGCAAAGGACTTTTTAGATTCAATATTTATCTGGGATAAATTATCCTTTCTGTGAGAGGCTGAGATCTCCGTGGGCATTTCTGCTGCTGGGAATTTTAAACAGGTGGAAAGGGACCATTTATGAGAAACCAATCAAAGAGTCTACAAACAACAAGTTTAATGATGGAGAACATCTAACCTCAAAGGAAAGTCATGCAGACCGAAAACTCTTTACTTCAGTCTCTTCACAAATTTGATGAGATACACACCATTGTCCTGTCTATGCAATTTACCTGTCCCCCATCAACAAAGTTTCTGAGCACTCCACAATATTAAAAGTATTTATCCTTTGAGGAGCTGTGAGAGGTAGAGAAGAGTATTATCCTCAATTTCAACACAGAGAATTCAGGTAGAAAGAGAAAAAGGGCAGATTTACAAAGGTATTAGGCACCGACAGATGGACATTGGTATCTCAGGGGATTTACAAAAGTGTGTAAGTGAGTTAGGTGCCTAAGTCACATTGACTTCCAATGAGTGTTATGAGATAAATATTTAAAGATATTTGGGCATCTACAGATGCAAATAGGAATCTAGTGGGATTTTCAAAAGGCCGAGGCACTTAATGTGCAGTGAATCTCAAACCCTCTGCTGCCTCTAGAGTATAGCCACCCCTTCCCCATCTGCCACCCACTGCTGGGGGGGAGGGATAGCTTAGCAATTTGAGCGTTGACCTGCTAAACCCTGGGTTATGAGCTCAGTGAGGAGAGAGAAAAAAGAACAGGAAACTTGGAAATGGCAAAGATGCTTAATGACTTCTTTGTTTAGGTCTTCACCGAGAAGTCTGAAGGAATGCCTAACAGAGTGGATAAGGGAGAAGCGGTGGATGTGGTATACCTAGACTTTAGTAAGGCATTTGATACGGTTTTGCATGATATTCTTATCCATAAACTAGGCAAATACAATTTAGATGGGGCTACTATAAGGTGGGTGCATAACTGGCTGGATAACCATACTCAGAGAGTACTTATTAATGTTTCCCAATCCTGCTGGAAAGGTATAACAAGTGGGGTTCCGCAGGGGTCTGTTTTGGGACCGGCTCTGTTCAATATCTTCATCAACGACTTAGATGTTGGCATAGAAAGTACGCTTATTAAGTTTGCAGATGATACCAAACTGGGAGGGATTGCAACTGCTTTGGAGGACAGGGTCATAATTCAAAATAATCTGGACAAATTGGAGAAATAATCTGAGGTAAACCGGATGAAGTTTAATAAAGACAAATGCAAAGTGCTCCACTTAGGAAGGAAAAATCAGTTTCACACATACAGAATGGGAAGAGACTGTCTAGGAAGGAGTACGGCAGAAAGGGATCTAGGGGTTATAGTGGACCACAAGCTAAATATGAGTCAACAGTGTGATGCTGTTGCAAAAAAAGCAAACATGATTCTGAGATGCATTAACAGGTGGGTTGTGAGCAAGACACGAGAAGCCATTCTTCCGCTCTACTCTGCACTGGTTAGGCCTCAAATGGAGTATTATGTCCAGTTCTGGACACCATAATTCAAGAAAGATGTGGAGAAATTGGAGAGGGTCCGGAGAAGAGCAACAAGAAAGATTAAAGGTCTTGAGAACATGACCTATGAAGGAAGGCTGAAAGAATTGGGTTTGTTTAGTTTGGAAAAGAGAAGACTGAGAGGGGACATGATAACAGTTTTCAGGTATCTAAAAGGGTGTCATCAGGAGGAGGGAGAAAACTTGTTCACCTTAGCCTCTAATGATAGAACAAGAAGCAATGGGCTTAAACTGCAGCAAGGGAGATTTAGGTTGCACATTAAGAAAAAGTTCCTAACTGTCAGGGTATTTAAACACTGGCATAAATTGCCTAGAGAATTTGTGGAATCTCCATCTCTGGAGATATTTAAGAGTAGGTTAGATAAATGTCTATCAGGGATGGTCTAGACAGTATGTGGTCTTGCCATGAGGGCAGGGGACTGGACTCGATGACCTCTCGAGGTCCCTTCCAGTCCTAGAGTCTATGAATCTATGAATCCTTGATGGGGCCATTTAGGGAACTGGGGTAAACATCTGTCTGGGGATTGGACTAGATACCTCCTAAGGTCACTTCCAACTCTGATATTCTATGATTCTATGCTGCCACACCCCAACACACTGCTGGCCCTAGCTGTCACTTGCCTACCTCTCACCCTCTGCTGCCCCAGTGTCCATTATACAGTATAGCCGCCCTTCCCCACCCAATCCCTCTTCTACTCCCAGTTCCCATTACACAGTACAGCTGCCCCTTCATCACCCCTCACTGTCTCCAGGAACCAGCTGACATGTGGGCACATTTGCCCCTATTTATGATAACCCTCTAAAGCAGAGAGTGGCAAATTGACAGACATACACCATTGCTGTATGAGAAGAAAGAAGATTCCATTCTGTAGCAACAAAAGTGGCAACTATAAAGTCTTGGGCAACTCATCCAGAGAGAGATCAATCTGGTGTTGATTAAAGTGTTAGCCATGGATTTGAGGATGGTGACAGAGAAGTAACAAGGGTCTAAGAAAGATCAGTTAACAAGGAAGAAGTACACTGGGGTGTGAAGATGATGTTCAAGGGCTAGGCCCATGATGATAAGAATATTTCTCATCTCAGCTGACAGGTAAACCACTAGAAAGGCCATGAAATGTAAACTCTGCAGCTCTCAATATACAGAGAATCCCAGCAGAATGAACTCGCTCACTGTGGTTTGACTAGACATTTCCCGCATTGGATACAGTCTGTGGAGGGATGATGTGGGAAAGAAAGAAGGAAAAAAACTGCTTATACTTATTATGCACCAGAGAAAAAGCAAAGGACATGATACATTCTAGGTATAATGTCCGAGATAATCACATGGACATAGAATGGAGCAAGGGAAATGTATCTTGTTCAACTGAAAACCTTGACCCAAACTTCACTACAGTCTCTGTACTGCTACACCACACGTATGTAATTGGAGGGTAACCTGTTTGTCATCTCTACCCTATTTTACCTTTCTAGGAAGCAACTAGTGAATCTATTTATTGAAAAACAGATGTATAAAGATTAGAAGAATGTTCACAACATTTCAAAGGTATTATAATTCCATTCATTTCATGAGGAACTCAAAGGCAATACAATTTCATAATGAAAACAAGATGGCTGACACAGAGGGGAGGCTTTTACTGAAATAATCCAATTACTTGACTGAAGACTGTGTCCTGGAACTGAAAACCTGATGGAAGGGCTGACATCAGAGACTCCAGCTTGCAATTCACCTGTCCAAAAGGTAAGTCTACCTTCATCTCTACCTGAAATGAAAGCAAAAAGGGCTAGATTCACAATGGGACTTAGGTGCCTAAATGCCAGAATCAGGTCCCACTGGTATTCAAGAAATCCCCACTCAACTGATGCTGAATCCTGTAGACACCAAACACACTTGGCACTAGCATTTTACGGTTGTCCATAGCCTTCAAAGAGACAGCAAAGGAGACACTAGCCTTTCACATGGCCTGGCTTGCTGGGATTATCACACCATAGGAAGGGAACTGTGCAAAAACCTGTTCTGGAGAGTGTCTGTCATAGAGATATGATGACTGATGAGTTGAGAAGCTAGCATGAGTGCACTGCTCAGGAATGTGTGTGCTTTTGTAATACCAGCCCTGTTTTTGCCTGATGCTCTGAGCTTACAAGCGAGCAGAGCCTAACTTCTGCTAACTTTGCTTCTTTGCTTTATTGCAGCAAAGCAGGACTACTACTTTAGTTCAGGCCTTAGGCCTCACACTGAGCCTCTGATACAAGGCCTTATGTCTCAGGCTCTCTTTCTACTACACTTATTCTTATCTACATACAACATGTATCCTGCTGTCAGGACAGGACATTTCATTTTACATTCAGGTGTCTCATAATCTTGGGCAGTACGTTGTTGTCTATTGCAATCTATTTTTCGGTAACATCACCTATTGGCAGATCTTTTACAGTAATCTTGTGACCTTACTGGCACAGGGCTATTCCTATGCCATCCATTCATATCAACCATTCTTAAGCCTATGGTCCAGTCTGGCTCAGCTAAAATATTACAGGCCTCAGCCTGTGAGCCTTGTGTTCCACCCATGCTTTACTTATATACCTAATACACACTCATCACTCCAAAATACTTTTCAGTTTTTTACTGCTATAATCCTACAATTTAAATCTATTTAACATACATTGACTATAATATATGAAATTGCACATGAAATGAGCATAACACCAAATAACACAATGATAAAATGAACTACAGTCTGGTGACTCTCAAGGGGAGTTGTTAAAGGGCTTATTTCTTTACCCATTTACTTCCCTGGTTTTTCTTGCATAAACACAGAGCAACAATACCCAAAGTTCAAAGGTGCAAACAATTTAATGTTTATTGGGGTGAACTTTCAGCAAGAATGATTTCAATTTTCTTCCTCAGTGTCTCGCTTCTCAGCTCTGAAACCACCGAGCCTTGCCTGTGTCCCTGTTCCCACTCACTGTTCCCATTCCCCTCCATAGCAAAACATGATTCCAATCCCCCCATTACTTCCTCATTGACTGCAGACTATACAGTAAAACTTGAGTTCTTAACCAATCATTTTACTGAAGTTTAACTAACCAATTCTAACACATTTTAACATAATTATTTAACCAATTATATTCCACCACCTTAATTGGTTTACACTCAACAAAATTAATTATACAGCAGACAGAAATAATCTCAGAAGCAGACAGAGATTATACAGACAAACAATAGGGAAGTGGGGACTACAGTGATAGAACAACAAAGAAATGAGGATTTTACACCCCAGCTATTGATAAGTGAGTTCTTGCCAGACAGGATGGTATCAAATTAAGTTTTCTTTAAGTTTTTTAGGCTCTTCCCTTTCTCTGGAGGTGATAGATCAGATCACCTTTCTAACAGCCCCAGAGTCCCTTATTTCAGTGTGGCTGGTTTGGGATGTGAGGATGTAACCATTTGCTTTCCAGCTTGTGGCTGCCCCTGCTGCTTAGCCAAAGGCATTAGCTTAAGATCAGGGCCTCAGACTGTCACAGTGAGAGAAGGCCCTTACACAGGCAGAAAATGATTTTGATTCTTTCTTTTATACCTCTATAACTAGCTAAGTGATCAACATGTACCTAAATTCGTAAAACATAGGCCTTTAAAGACAGGCATGAATATCTATATCCTAACAGTAGATATTACACTTGTGGGATAAAATTCAAAGCCATATGATCAGTTAATTTAACATGCCCCGTTGGCTTCCCCCTCTGCACTCTGCCCCCTAATCCATCACCTCTACAGGTTTGTATGTGTGGAATGTGGGACATTTAAGGGTGTCTAGAGATAAAAAATCCCATTGAACTTCCTTTGAAACAACCCATTCACCTACCTTTCAGAAATTCCAGTTACAACCTATATACATATGCCTAGTATATGGACCACTCACCTGAATAAGTAATATTCAAATAACAAGTGAAAATCCCATATAACAATCATTTCAAATTTTATTTTACCTTAAAAACATTAACTTGGACTATATGAATTTTACGAAGGCAGTGAACAAAATGCAGACTCCAAAGGAAAGCAACAAAAATGATGAAAGGTTTAGAAAACCTGACGTGTGAGGAAAGGTTAAAAAAAACCTAGGCATATTTAGTATTGAGAAAAAAGACTGAAGGGAGAATCTGATAACTGTCTGCAAATGTGTTAAGGTCTGGTCTAAAAGGAAGAGTGATCAATTGTTCTCCATGTGCACAGAAGGTAGGACAAAAAGGAACCGGCTTAACCTGCAGCAAGGGATTTAGGTTAGATAGAAGAAAAAAATTCTATCTATGATAGTTAAGGTCTGGAACAAGCTTCAACAGAGGTTGTGGAATCCCAGTCACTGGAGATTTTTAACAACAGACTGGTCAACATGTCTCAGGGATGATCTAGGTTTACTTGTTCCTGCCTCAGTGCAGGTGGTTGGACAAGATGACCTCTCAAGGTTCCTTCCAACCCTACATTTCCATGATTCTTGCAAAAGCCACACATTTACACAGAGCTTTTCTCAGGGCCTCCTTGACCTCTTTGTTTCGCAGGCTGTAGATAAGGGGGTTGAGCAGAGGTGTAACGACAGTGTAGAAGACAGAGAATACTTTATTCAGGTTTCTCAATGTATCAGTTTTTGTTAACATATAGGCAATGATTAGTGTCCCATAGTAAATGGTAACAACGATGAGGTGTGAAGAGCAGGTGGAAAATGCCTTTTGCTTCCCAGTGGTGGAAGGGATTCTGAGGATAGTGATGATGATGCAAATGTAGGATGTCAGAGATAAAATGAACGGAATCACTGAGAATACTGAAGAGCATATGAAAGCGACCACCTTCAGCACATGGAGATCACTGCAGGAGAGTTTTATTACTGGGATGAAATCACAAAAGAAACTGTTTATTTCTGTGGGACCACAAAAAGTTAACTGTGACATCAATATTATTACTATGATCATAGCCAGAAACCCACTCATCCAAGATCCAACTGTTAGCTGGAGGCAGAACCTATCGTTCATGAGGGCTGCATAATGCAGTGGTTTGCATATCGCTAAATACCGATCATATGACATCATGGATAAGAGGAAACATTCTGTACCCACCAGAGCACTAAAGAAATAAAATTGTATGATGCAGCTGCTAACAGAAATGGTTCTGTCCCCAGACGGGAGACTGGTCAGCATTTTAGGCAGGACAGTGTAGCTGTAGCAGGTCTCTAAACAAGACAAGTTCCCAAGGAAAAAGTACATGGGGGTATGAAGGTGCTGATCAGCCACAACTAGTGCTGCGATGAGGATGTTCCCGGCCATGGTCACAATGTAGATCACTAGAAACACCAGGAAGAGAAGGGTCTGCAGTTCAGAGAGATTCCCGAATCCCAGAAGGATGAGTTCCGTCACTGATTGATTTCCTCTGTCTCTGTTTTCCATGAACAGTCCCTACAGAAAATTAAACAAAACCTCTACAATTGTACTTGATGAAATTAGAAAATTAATACAGAGTCAATCATTATAATTTATAAAGACAATGTAAACTCCCCTTTTCCTGCTGATTACTGGTGGTATGTTTCAGCTGATACTTGAGACAATGGACATGCATATTTTTGTTATCCCTGATGCTTACGGAATCTGATGGTAGCTTAAAAGTGACTTGACATTTCATTAGCCACAAACCTGGTTGATACAACTGGGGCAATCTCCATTTCTTCCAACTCTAATTCTGATCTCATTGGTATCATGCAGACACCATGTTTTCCCAACTATTCCCGTACACTTGTTTGGAAAGAATCCAAATCCCTTCTGAGTTACTGAAAACTGACAGACAACTTTCTTTCTTAAGCAACCTGGGCCTGATTTTCAAAGTTATTTAGGTAGCTGCCTAGGACTGGAGTCACACCAAGATTCAGCTGCCTAACTGCCACTTATATATGAGAAGAAAGAGAGAGAGAGAGAGAGTCTGTAATATACCTCGGTAATCATAGCTGATAACATTCTATGAGGGAAAATACTGAAGTGGGGAGAGAATGAAGATGGAATGGTCTGCGTTTCATTTTCTCTGATGTTTCAAACCAGAAAACCACAAAGGGACTTAAAAGCAACAAAGAATCCTGTGGCACCTTATAGACTAACAGACGTTTTGCAGCATGAGCTTTCGTGGGTGAATACCCACTTCTTCAGATGCAAGTGGTGGAAATTTCCAGGGGCAGGTTTATATATGCAAGCAAGAAGCAAGCTAGAGATAACGAGGTTAGATCAATCAGGGAGGATGGGGCCCTGTTCTAGCAGTTGAGGTGTGAAAACCAAGGGAGGAGAAACTGGTTCTGTAATTGGCAAGCCATTCACAGTCTTTGTTTAATCCTGAGCTGATGGTGTCAAATTTGCAGATGAACTGGAGCTCAGCAGTTTCTCTTTGAAGTCTGGTCCTGAAGTTTTTTTGCTGCAGGATGGCCACCTTAAGATCTGCTATTGTGTGGCCAGGGAGGTTGAAGTGTTCTCCTACAGGTTTTTGTATATTGCCATTCCTAATATCTGATTTGTGTCCATTTATCCTTTTCCTTAGAGACTGTCCAGTTTGGCCGATGTACATAGCAGAGGGGCACTGCTGGCATATGATGGCATATATTACATTGGTGGACGTGCAGGTGAATGAACCAGTGATGGTGTGGCTGATCTGGTTAGGTCCTGTGATGGTGTTGCTGGTGTAGATATGTGGGCAGAGTTGGCATCGAGGTTTGTTGCATGGGTTAGTTCCTGAGCTAGAGTTACTATGGTGCGGTGTGCAGTTACTGGTGAGAATATGCTTCAGGTTGGCAGGTTGTCTGTGGGCGAGGACTGGCCTGCCACCCAAGGCCTGTGAAAGTGTGGGATCATTCTCCAGGATGGGTTGTAGATCCCTGACGATGCGCTGGAGGGGTTTGAGCTGGGGACTGTATGTGATGGCCAGTGGAGTCCTGTTGGTTTCTTTCTTGGGTTTGTCTTGCAGTAGGAGGCTTCTGGGTACACGTCTGGCTCTGTTGATCTGTCTCCTTATTTCCTCGTGCGGGTACTGTAGTTTTGAGAATGCTTGGTGGAGATTTTGTAGGTGTTGGTCTCTGTCTGTGGGGTTAGAGCAGATGCGGTTGTACCTCAGTGCTTGGCTGTAGACAATGGATCTTGTGGTGTGCCCGGGATGGAAGCTGGAGGCATGAAGGTAGGCATAGCGGTCGGTAGGTTTTCGGTATAGGGTGGTGTTAATGTGACCATCAATTATTTGCACCGTAGTGTCGAGGAAGTGGACCTCCCGTGTAGATTGGTCCAGGCTGAGGTTGATGGTGGGGTGGAAGCTGTTGAAATCGTGGTGGAATTTTTCCAGAGTCTCCTTCCCATGGGTCCAGATGATGAAGATGTCATCAATGTAGCGTAGGTAGAGAAGGGGCGTGAGTGGCGACACCTAGTAAATCACTGGGATTCACAAAACCGGAATTTAGCATCCAGGCATCCTATAGAATGAATGGTGGGAGAGACAGGCACCTCAAAATGAGATTCACAAAAGCCAGCTCACTCAGCGGGGAGCCACTTAAGATGTCAAGGAGAGGTGTAGTCTGTCCCGAGCACTCTTAGGGAGTTTGATGCCTGAGTCTGTGCTGGAGGGAAACACCGATCTGGGCTTTACATTCTCAGCTGTGATCCCTCTGTAGGGTCAGGGGTTTCTTCTGACCAGAAGTAGCTCCCTCATAAGTTTTATCCTAGCAGTGAGAGCACTCACCTAGGATATATGGGACCTTGGATCTAGAGGCTGGCTTGTTCTCACGGTGTTCTCAGATCTGCTGATTTGGATGGTATATTCTGCCTTGTGTTTTTTTTATGAAAGCGCAAAAGACTTTCTCGATTCAATATTTATCTGGGATAAATTATCCTTTCGGTGAGAGGGTGAGATCTCCCTGGGCATTTCTTCTGCTGGGAATTTTAAACAGGTGGGAAGGGACCATTTATGAGAAACCCATAAAAAAGTGTATAAACAACAAGTTTAATGATGGAGAACATCTAACCTCAAAGGAAAATCATGCAGACTGTAAAACTCTTGACTTCAGTCTCTTCACAAATTTGATGAGATACACACCATTGTCCTGTCTATGTCACCATTACCTGTCCTCTATCAACAAAATCTCTGAGCACCCCAAAATCTTAAAAATATTTATCCTCTGAGCTGCTGTGAGAGGTAGAGAGAGTATTAACCACATTTTAAACACAGAGAATTCAGGTAGAAAGAGAAAAAGGGCAGATTTACCAAGATATTAGGCACCGACAGATGGACATTGGTATCTCGGGGGATTTACAAAAGTGTGTAAGTGAGTTAGGTGCCTAAGTCACACTGAATTTCAATGAGTGCTATGGGACAAATGTTTAAAGACATTTGGGCATCTACAGATGCATATAGGCATTTAGTGAGATTTTCAAAAGGCCTAGGCACTTAATGTGCAGTGAATACCAAACCCTCTGCTGCCCCTACTGTGTAACCACCCTTCCCCACCTGTCACGCTCTGCTGCCCCTAGTGCCCATTATACGGTATAGCTGCCCCTTCCCCACGTGTCATCCTCTGCTGCCCCTAGTGCCCATTATACAGTACAGCTGCCCTTTCCTCTCCCCTCACTGTCTCCAAGACCCAGCTTACATCTAAGCATATTTGCCCCTGTTCATGATAGCCCTCTAAGGCAGAGTGCTGGATATGGCAACATAGCAGACATATGCCATTGCTGTATGAGAAGAAAAGAAGATTCCTCTCCATTGCAGCAAAAGTGGCAACTATATAGTTTTGTTCAGCACATCCAGAGAAATAATTCAATCTGGTGTTGATGAAATCATTAGCCATGGGTTTGGGGATGGTAACAGAGGAATAACAAGGGTCTAAGAAGGATCAGTTAACCTGGAAGAAATACACTGGAGTGTAGAGATGGTGTTCCAGGGCTAGACCAGACATGGGCAAACTACGGCCCACGGGCCATATACGGCCCGTTGGGCTTTTTAATCCGGCCCGCCGAACTTGTCCAAGTTATATTATTAAATTAAATTTTATTATAATTAAACCTCCTTCATTTTACCTTTCCTTGTAATGGCCGTGTTTCCCCAACAGATGGCGCCCTCCAAAGACATTGACCTTTGTTTGAGTGTGATGTGTTACTCTCTACTTCACTTTTTCGCTTTGCAGTTTGAGCCCTTCAGTAAAAATGAGTGGACTGAAGAAAAGATGCAGAGTGTTTTTCTCATATTGTCTCAGAGCTACTGAGGTGCATTTTTTTTCCCTTAGTATTGAAGGGTGTAAAGAAGGTTGCCCTTTTTACAGCCTGCTTCTTCCACTTTCACCCCTTGCAATGGAAATCTAGCCTTTCTGCTGTACTTAAGACACTCCATACCAGTGGAGGGAGGCAGGTCTTTGCCCTTTATCCTTAAATAATTTAATCTTGTGCATGAGTTCATTTTTGTTTCACCTTTCAGACTGCAACGTTTTATTTTACAATGTGAAACTAAAAGAAAGGCTGTGCCATCAGTGTCATAGGTTTGCCATTGATCCTCAAGATGTTGATAGCTCCATTTTCTTCCGTTTCTGAACAGTTTTTGTGAACTTTGCACACTCCAGTAGACATGTTTCCAGCCTCACGAAATCTGCTTTCTGCTTACTGCTTCACTGGATTTTAACGAAGAAAAAATGTTGAACAAGCTCACAGCCCTGGGTGGCGGTGCTGTGAGCTTCTGGGGCAGTGCAGCTGCACAGCCTGGCCTGACCCGGTGCTCTATGCTGCATGGCGGCAGCGGTGGCGTGGCCTGTCTGTAGTGCCGCCAGCCACCGGTGCTCCAGGCAGTGTGGTAAGGGGGTGGGGTGGGGGGCTGGATACAGGGCAGGGGAGTTCAGGGGGGTGGTCAAGGGGTGTGGATGGTGGTCAAGGGGGAAACAGGGTTGAATGGGGGCAGAGGTCCTGGGGGGCAGTCAGGAAGGAGGGGGGGTTGGATGGGGCAGCAGGGGGCATTCAGGGGCAGGGGTTCTGCGGGCAGTCGGGACAGGTAGAAGGGGTCGTTGGAGTGGTCAGGAATGAAAGGAGGGGGGATGGGGCAGGAGTCCTGGGAGGGGCCGTCATGAATGAGAGGCGGGGTTGGATGGGGTGGGAGGGGTCCAGGGGCAGTCAGGGGACAGGGAGCGGGGGGGGGGTGTGGATGGGGCAGGGGCCCCAGGGGGGTTGGATGGGGCAGGAGTCTGGCGGGGGGGCAGATAGGAGGTGGGGGCCGAGTCACAACCCCCTCCCCTAACCGGCCCTCCATACAATTTACGAAACCCTATGCGGCCCTCAGGCCAAAAAGTTTGCCCGCCCCTGGGCTAGACTCATGATGGTAAAAATATTTCTCATCACAGTTAACAGGTAAACCACTAGAAAGGCCATGAAATGTAAAATCTGAAGCTCTCAATATACAGGGAATCCCAGCAGAATGAAATCGGTTACTGTGGTTTGACTAGACATTTCTCGCTTTGGATACAGTCTGTGGAGGGATGATATTGGAAAGAAAGAAGAAGGAAACAAACTGCTTATACTTATTATGCACCAGAGAAAAACCAAAGGACATGATACATTCTAGATATAATGTGCTAGATAATCACATGGACATAGAATGGAGAAAGGGAAATGACTCTTGTTCAACTGAAAACCTTGACCCAACCTTCACTACAGTTTCTGTACAACTCCACCACATATATATATAATTAGAGAGTAACCTGTTTGTTATCTCTACCCTGTTTTAGCTTTCTAGAAAGCAACTAGTGAATCCATTTATTGAAAAGCAGATCTATAAAGATTAGAATATTCCCAAAATTTTAAAGGTGGAACTCAAAGGTGATACAATTTCACAATGAAAACAAGATGACTGACACAGAAGGGAGACCTTTACTTAAATAATTCAATTATTTGACTGAAGGCCATCTCCTGGGCCTGAAATCCTGATGAAAGGGCTGACATCAGAGATTCAAGGTTGCAATTCGCCTCTCTTCAAGGTAAGAGTACCTTTGTCTCTACCTGAAATGAAAGCAAGAAGGGCTAGATTCCCAAAGGGACTTAAGTGTTTAAATGCCAGACGCAGGTTCCCACTGGCATTCAAGAAATTCCTGCTCAGCTACTGCTGAATCCTGTAGACACCAATCTCACTTGGCACTAGCATTTTACAGTTGTCCATAGTGTTAGGGGGCTTATTCCTTCACCCTCTCAGTTTGTGGACAAATTGGAGAAAGTCAAGAGGAGAGCAACAAAAATGATTAAAGGTCTAGGAAATATGACCTATGAGGGAAGATTGAAATCAGATTAACTATTTCTTTTGTGATATTCGCCCATTGATTAAGCTTTCTTGCATTGACAGATCTCAGTATGAAATGCAATTGTTTACTGATAATATACTGGTCTTCGCTCCATTTTCTCTTATCCTTGTGTCCTACACTGTAGCACGGTGAACAACTGCTCCAGCCCGGAAGGGGTTGGAGAAGCCCTGCAGAGGGCTGTGGCTGGGCAAGGGAGTATAACCCTGGCTGATTGGGGGAAGTGGCTGCAGCTGGGGCCATGCCCCAAACTAGGCAACTGGGCCTTATAAGAATCCCAGGGAAGCCAGAGAGAGGCGACCTAGAGGGATGCAGGGCTGGGGGAAGGCCGTAGGAGCTGGGAAGCCCTAGGCCAGTAACTCCCCAGACTGGCAGTAGCCACGAATGAGGTGACATGGGGATGGGGGTGGAGGGTTCCCCTGGGGTGGGGAAACCCAGAGAAGGACTGTGGGGTACTGCAGGAGGCAGAACCCTGAGATAAGGGCACTTGGCTCTTGGGATGAACACGGGGGCCAATGGCAAGCTGATCACCGGGCTGCAGAGGATGTTCCGGGGTCTAAGAGCTAATTCCCGATGACATCCAGCAGGAGACGCCGGAGGGGTGAGTCTGCACTGTGCTACATACACCTTTATCATCTCCACCATCTTAAAGATGGCATTGACTGAAGGCAGACACAAAGCCTTCTCCATCTGCTCCTCACATCTCATTGTGGTGACATTGTATTACAAGAGTGGCAGCCTGGTCTATTTAGGACCCAAGTTCACTGACTCACCAGACAGCAACAAAGTGCTGGCTCTAATATACACAACCATCACCCCCACCTTGAACCCCTTTATGTATCGCCTGAGGAACAAGGAAGTGAAAGGAGCTCTGAGGAGACTGTAGGGAGACAGGATGAAGCAAAAAATATTTTCTCAAAGAAAGTAATTTGGGCACAGATCTTGTTCTGATATCTGTTACACAACTTTGCAAATTTGGAGTAGCTCCATTGACAACAATGGCATTCAATATTATGGTTTAACTAGTGTCCAAAAACTGCAAAATGAAACATGCAAAAATGTTGTTAACATTTTCTCAATTTTGGGGGGACTTGAAATTAAACATTTTGGCCAAAAAAGTCACCAACGTTTCAGAAATGATGCTCATCTCTGTAGCTGCTTGAAACACACGGAAAAATTACAAAAACTCATCTACAATTCAGATTAATATCCACAGATTTTTTTTTTCATCTCAGCTCAAATTTACAATGAAGAATGTTGTTGAAAAATTTGATTTTGGAAAATAATGTTGATATTCTGTATGTAAAATCATTGTATGTTAGATGATATGTGCACATGATTGTCCTCTAATTATACGTGTATTTATTATGAATGGCTTGCCTAGATCTGGGAAAGAGATATGAACAGCATTTACTCTAGGTTGATTGCAAATTTAAGGTCAATGCTGACCAGCAGCTATTAATTTAATCATGAATGGTTGGTTGACTGTGGCAAAGTAAGCTGGTAGTTCAGTCATTCCTTCCTGAGAGAAGTGTCCACATGTGAGGAAACTTCCTTCTGAATTCTCATTCATCACTGCCCTGTTTTGCCAAGGTTTGAAATAAATCACGGTATAGGCGGGCATGGTTTTCCATGACCTTGTGTCTTCTGTAATGGATTAAACCTATACAGAAAAATGATAGAGCAGATGTAAAATGCTACCAGAATAGAATGGGGCCTCCGTGTTGATTTAAAGGGCCCAGGGCTCCAGATGCTGTTGTTCTGACAGTGGCAGCAGCAGCCGGAACCCCAGACCCTTTTAAATTGCTGGCCCCAGGGTAGCTGATCCCTCTGCCCCTGCCCCACCACGCCCGTCAGGTGGGGGGGCAGGGACCTTAAAGCACTGCCACAGCAAAGGACGGTCCTTAAAGTGTTGTCACGACAGCACTTTAATGTCCCTGCCCCTTTTGCCTCCCCTGTAGGCAGCCCTGCTGGTAAGGACCCTACCAGCAAGGCCACCTACAGAGGAGGCAAAAGGGGCAGGGACATTAAAGTACTGCTGCGACAGTGCTTTAATGTGGGCTAGGTATGGGCCGGCGCAGTTCTTACCGGTATGCCGTACTGCCCCCTACTGGTTCACTTTCACCCCTGCTGGTCACCAAGGCCCAGATCCACAAAGGGACTTAGCACCTGAAGACGAGATTTAGGCAGCTTTAGGCACCACTGCAATCCACAGACACCTGTTCTGCTGCCACTAAACTCTGTAGGCACCTAAACTAACTAATGGCCAGATTTTTAAAGTATTTAGGTGCCTAGTGGGATTTTCAAAAGCATCTAAACACCCACTGAAATCCATACCTTTAAAAATCTGGCCCTATGCACCTACATTTGTACTGTCAACATTTCCTTACAGCCTAAATTTCTGCCTCTAGGCATGGAATGCCCATTTGACACCAAAGCTGCAGCGTGATCAAAAAACCTGTGAAGACTGGTGTCCCCAGCCTGTCTCACCTGAGGACCCTTATCCACCAAGCAGGCTCTGCATGCATATAATGGCTCGAGGGAGACATGGAATAAAATGAAGTAATAGCAGCCTCTTCCATTATAAAATTTAGCCCAGCAGTTAAAGAACCACTTGGGCTGTCGGACACCCAAGTTCAATTCTCCTCTTGGGTCAATCAGGAGAAGGGATCTTCCAGCTTTGAAGTGACTGCCTTGACCACTGGGGTACAGAGTCATTTTCATTTGCTATGAGGCCCAATGCATATTTATTTGCTTGTACAAAGTGGAACAGATTCAACAGGAGAGACTGGAAGAGCACTGTATCAGGATTTCCTTTAATTAGGCTTGGTAAAATTCAATTTTTATTTTTTTATAATTTTGATGTTTGTTTATAACAGAGTTTCTCCCAATATCAAATGGTTATATAAAGATGTATCTCAGAGGGAGTATCATTGTCTGGCCTAGGAAGGAACAGAAAGTCCCACCGTTCACTGAGCTGGTCCATTGTTATGGCCATACATGTGTTAGTGGTCTGGTAGAGTCTGCGGGATACTAGTACTGTGCTTCATAGATAATAAAACTGGCTGGGTGCCTTCATCCCGTAACGGATCTTGTCGTCATTGGGCAGGTTGCTCAAGGTCTGCCATGCCAGCTGACTGCGCAGGACTGGGGCGGCACACAGAGAGAATACACACATGCAGATAAACATCTATCAACATCTAATGACAATTGTGTGAATCAAATACACCAAGAGATACAGGAAGTATGCAGTGAAACCTGATTTCTTTTCTTCCAAAATAACAGGTGTCTTCTAAATAAGATTAAGGAGTCATCCACTGGGACTAGTACACAAGAGATAGTTGCACGCGTTTTTGACCTCAGCTGTGAATTCAAACTGATTTGGTTAGACTAATATCGATGCTTGTGAGTACTTTTATTTTGCTTTAAGCCAGACTTATTTCATTGTAGCCAAAGGCTTAATTTAAACTTAAAAACACAATTTTTAACCTGAAATAAGAGTTTCCATAGAGGCTTATGCACCAGTTTTAGGCAAGAAAATGATTGAAGTTCAACCAATGGAACTTTCTTGTGTCAACAAAGCCATAGTTTGGAGCAATGTTCAGAGTATAAGCATAGCGTATAAGCAAAAGTGTTCACATTGTCCTACCTCTGTTCCCACCAAAGTTAGATTCCTGGTAAAGAAGATAACAAAGATGAAACTGAAGCTGTGTGGAAACCTGTTTGCCTATAGCTTTTAGCTGCTCTCTTTAATCAATGCCTTCCCCTCCCGAGCCACTAGGGCATAGCACTCAAACTCAGGATCACCTACCTCCCAAATCTCATTGATCCTTTAGGTAGGATGAGCAGACGCAAGAGTTATTTTAAGAGAAATTACACCCAGATCAGAGCCCCTCATGGAACTCAACATTTCACATGAGAGTAGCACACACATGCCTAGTGCTTCCAGAATTCGAATCACAGCTGTAACTGAAAGGAATGTTCCACCTTTGCCATGGTGGGTGTCAAGTGGTCCATAATTTTACAAAGATTTGCTTATGATGTTTGTTTTACTTTTCCAATTTAGCTAATAACATTCTACAGTGTAACAATTGTGGCTCAGCTTCCAAAGGAGCTTGAGGCATTTAGGTGCTCAAATCCCATTGACGTTCAATGGCAATATGCTAATCACAGGCTTTTATTGCTTTAAACTATAAAAAGAGTGTGCATAAGAGATTTTATCCAATACTTTATTCTCCTTTTCTAACTTTTCTGCAGTTGGAAAATGGTTAAAATATTCATATTCGTCCCTATCTTTCATTTAATAAGTTATGGTCATGTTTCAATCAATTAAAAGGAAAGGGAGTGGAATTCAGAAGACCTGGTTACATTCCAGGTTCAGCCACAGACTCCCTGGGTGACCCTGGCTGCATCACTTATTCTTCCTCATTGTTCAGTGGTCATGAATAATAAGAGAAAGCGGCAAACTGAAGCATACTCTCCTACTATACCACCGCCTGTTTCAGGCAATATATCATCACAAACATACCTTGTTTTTCACCTATGTCTGGTAATAATATTGACTTTCCTTGCAGGGGTGTGGTTAGTATAAAATCTGTTCATTATTCTGAAGGTGCTTATATTACAATGGTGAAGACCAGAGAATTACCTAGATATACAGGAGGACTATTACCTAGAGTTGGTAAATTGTGTGTTGAGCTTTAAGCATGAGTAGCCTCACTGAAGTCAATGACCCTTCAGCTGATGCTTCAGTGGCATATTTTGAGCATGTGTTAAACTCCCATTGGCTTTAAAGCAACTACTTACAGGTTTAAAGTGAGACGTGTGCTAAAATGCTTTGCTATAATGAGGCCAACGTTTGGTAAGAAGTGTTTGCATGACAAGAGCACTGACCATTTTGAAAATAAGTCTGGATGCTTTGCTTTGCTTTGCTTTGTTTTAAAGTACACTGCTGTTCAAAGATGAATCACTTTGGAAGAATTCTCTGGTCCAGGTTATACAGAAGCTCAGACTAAATGATCACAACAGCCCCCGCTGGCCTTGGAATCCACACATCTGTGACAATTACCTCCCTGGTGTAATGTTTCCCACTTTGTTTCCCACTTTGTGTAGTCACTGTAAATGGCACTCCACATAGCTTTTATACTTGAGTCCTCCATTGATGGCCAGCTCTGAAGCCCTGTGAAGCCAACAGGTGTCTCTCACTGGATCACACTCATGGGTTTGCAATACGAGGCCCTAATCTAGATTCACACCTGTGTAATTTAGGCTATGTCTGCCCTTGGAGCTACAGGTGTGATTCCCAGCGTATGGACACATATTTGTGCTAAGCTGTCATTGAGTTAGCATTCTAAATATAGCAGTGTAGCTGCAGTAGCATGGGCAATGGCAAGTGGCCATGTGCTAGTCACCTCAAGTACAAAGCCACTCAGATCCCAAGGGCACATACTTCATTCAGCTAGACTGTGCTGCCACCACTCCCCCATCTTCTAGTGTAGCTGAAGCCTTGAGTAGAATTCAGCTTAGTTGACCTGAGCCTCATTGACACAGAGGCTGCTTTGTACCATTCTAGCAGTATGAAAAGGGCCTGAAAATGGATATAAATGACATTGACATCCACCCCAAGGTTCTGTTACATTCACAGAGCCACATGGAGTCTCTATAATGTAAATGAGAATCAATTCCAGGAACTTCAAGCAAAAAAAAGACAAAAGTTTCCACTGAAAACTCTTTCACTGTAGAATTTTTCCTCCCAATTAAAGAGACACAGTGGGAATACATGGGTGTAAATCCCCCAGTGTATTGGGCACAGTGGCTGCAGCATAATTCCATCCCAAAGGTCATATAAGGGGACTGAAACAGACCATAGATATCAGCACATTCATTCTGCAGAGAGCTGAGCAGAGAGAGCTGGAGGTAGGAGGAAATTATTTGGGATCTAGCTACATTCTGCTTGGCGTTCACTATTGCATGGACTGAAAACATATCTGAGGGCATGTTGCTTTTGCTCCCATGACTTGAACTGTCTCTGTATAGAAACCTGGGGGAGGTTCTCAAGTGGTGTCATTTCAAAGAAAGAAGTTTCACCTGCTGGGCATTGGTACCTTTAGCCTTTATTTTTCTGGCTTTCCTAAAGAAATTTAAAACTGCAGTTAACTAGGTGCCCATCTTTGGAAGTTCTTGACATTAGCCACCCCCAGGGCTCTGTATAATAATATAAAATCTTCCATCAGGTATACAGATTGGGAAACAATGTAATTCAACTGCAAGTTCTTTGGGGCAAGGGCTGTCTTTTTTAGTTCAGGTTTTGTCAAGAGCAAAACATAATGCAGTCCTGGTCCATGCTCGGGGCTCTTAGGCATTAATGTGTTTCAAATAAATAAATAAATAAACATGTCCCACAAGCAATGCAAACCAGAGCACACAACTCAAGAAAATGAGACAGAGAGTCTGTATTGAGTTTTATTACTTTATTTGTAGAAAGAAAGTGTGTAGAATTAACACTAATGATGAAGTATTTTTTTCTCCTTTTATTTAGTTTATTTTTTTCAATTACCTGTTTCACTAAGCCATCAGTGATTTCTGGAGATCTTGGACTCTGAATAGGGTCATTGCCAATTACATTTTAATGTGCCTGATCATATCATAAACACAGAACTTCCTAATTCTTTAACTCTAGAGGTGTTTAGCAACTTGATTGGATTGTCTGCTTTCTCATACATTTATCTAGCAATCACTTTTTGCAAATGCACACATGAATGAGACTCCTCATGTGGCAGTTTGCTAGATCATAGCCCTCAGCTTTATGTGACACCTGATAGATGTTCTGTTCCCAAAATCCAGGTTGTGGTCTCTACAGTCTCTGTATTCATGCAGCCTTTGCAGGTGTCTTAAGAGTGGAGCATCTTGAGAACCAGCGAATGGGACTGGATTAATGGTGGGGGAGGTGGGTGCATGAAATGAACTATTTGTCTGTCTCTTTCTATAGACATGGCCCCCACCTATGTAGTTTGATCAGTCATATAATTGGGTTTCTGCAGAGCTGTATACTCTCATATTTCTAGGGTATATTCAGAGGCAATTCTATGCTTAAACCAGGGAAACTTATGATACTGAAATCTCTTCCTGCCCCTGCCACGAACTAGTTATGTGACCTTAGAAAAGAATCACTTCTTGCTTCTCTGTGTTTCAGTTTCTCCTTCTGCAAAAGTCCAACCTACCTCAGCCTGAAATTGTGAGGCTGCCATAACTGATATTAGTTGTTCAGAGGTCCTCTGCTGGAAGGTGCTATATAAATGGTAGGGGACACATAGTGACACCTTCACATTGAACGGGAACATGTTCTGTAAATGATCACATATGTATCTGTGAAACAGCTCATGGAACAAGTCAAAATCTAATCCATAAGAGCTGAAATTACTGCCTAGTTATTTATCATTATTATAACTACAAATAAGAATAGGAACAATGCCTTATACATTTTTCAGAGGTGGTCTAAACATGGAATTTCTGTCCCAGAAGATCATACAGTTCAAAATTTGGTTTAATCCCAGATCAGACCAAAAAGTTAAAATCTCAGGGGATTTTTCGTGAAACAAAATATTCTGAAATATTGCATTTCAATAAGGTAAATATGTTGAGGGTTAAACAAGGTTTAACATTTCATGTTGACTTTACTGTTTTGATTATATTATTGTTTAAATGATAAACCTGAAACAAAATATTTCAACCTGATCAATTTCCTATAGACAATTAAGACAAAATGAGAACATGAAAGCTAAATATTTCGATTTTCTTGAATCAGCATTTTCTTACGAAAAGAATTCCTCCAAAAATTTTTAACCAGCTCTGCTTTTTTTTTAGCTTCCCTCTACTTCTCTATACACAGTAGTCACATTTCCTTACAATCCTGCAGTCACATACTCCAGGTCTCTGGACATTTCTTCATAGTTTAGATCTTTTAATTCTCATCCCAAACAAAAAACAATCAGACTTTTTGCCGCTTTTTGTACTCTCTCAGGTTTTCTATTAACCCTTTCTTTACACACACACACACCCCCACACACAAAAATAAAAATGTGCGTTGGTCCATATATTATTCAACCATAATCAATTCTATTTGAATTTGAACAATTAACAGTTATTTGGGAACATCTTTGATTCCGTGATAAAAATGTCTCTTTGAATTTCCATAGGAACAGTCATCTCAGAAACTCAAAGGGTTTTATAAACATTAATGAAATTAGCCCCAGAAATCTACTGAGGGAGAAGTAAAAATCATCATCCCTTTTTATAGGTGGAGACACGATGGTAAAAAGAAGTGAAGCAGCATGTCAATCTTCTCTGACATTTTAGAATAAAGCCCTTAGGTGAATTAAAATTCCACCTGTCATGCTGAAAGGAAAAGGTGATTTTTTCAGGATCTCAGAGTTATTCTTTCGCATTCACCGAGAAGAGGGAAAATACTCATCGTGCAAATCAATGTAGCTCCATCTACTTCAAAGTAGCTTTGCTGATCTGTGTCCCCTGGGAGTCTATGCAGTTTGCCAGTTAGAACATAGTGTAGTTAATCCATTTCTTAGTATTACCAACAATCATCTACTGTGCATGCTTAATGTAGCAGGAGAGAAGATGGGATAGTTAAAGGAATTTGAAAGAGGATAAAATCAAAACAGTTCAGTGAAATGTATCCATCTACCCATTAGTCTATTGGTCAGTCTCCCTATTGTCTTATCTGTCTTTCTATTGGTCTCCCTGTGTGTCTGTCTGACTTTCTATTGGTCTGTCTGTGAGTCTGTCTGTCTGAAAGGCATGTTCCAGGCAGTCCTGATTTTTTACACAGAAACAATGAACTTTGTGGGGGTGATTCTTTCCCTTGAGACATTTTCTGGCCACATCTAGAATATAGAAATGCCAGTCAACACAGACTGGGATTTTGGAAGGAGCCTAAAGGAGATTTGCACTTGGTGAAGTGAAGAATTTGCCCCAATGAGTTTGGGGTAACGTTTTCAAAGGTATTATGGCTTCCCCTCATCCTTCCTTGGCTCTTGTCACGCAGACAGAAAGCAGAGGGCCAGAGTCCAAAGTGCAGGCAGTGCAATGTTTACTGGGGTTGCCAAGCAAGCATAATCCACAGCTCTGTATACCTGTAGAGCTTTTATTTGATCTTTTTCCCACCTCCTCCTTCTAAGCAGGCTTAATTATACCTCTAGTGCACACCCCTGCTCCCACCCCTTACGACGGTGGTCCCCAACGCAGTGCCCGACTCTGCCGTCCCAAGAATGGAGGCAATGCTGCCCCATAGCATGTGCTGCCCCAGGCACGTGGTTGCTCCACTGGTGCCTGGAGCCAGCCCTGTATGTGAGTATTCTTCCGCTGCACTGATACTGCTGTTTTCTTGTGCTTTGTGATTTATTATTTTTTTAACATTTTGCCCCAAAATGAGTGGTTCAAATAAAAGACAACATGCATATTATTTCAACGCAGAGTGGGAAGAATCCTATTGTTTTATTGAAAATAAAGGGAAAGGTGTTTGCTTATTTTGTGCTGTTGCAGTGCCAAAAAAACATAATGTCGAACACCATTTCCAAACTAATCATGATTCTTTTGATATTAGCCATCCACTTAAATCTGAGTTGAGAAAGGTTTGATTTGAGTTGATTAATTTTCTTCTATCTGCCCAGCAATATGTTTTCTCTAGACAAGTGGTAAAGTCTAAAGGTGCTTCTATTGCTTCCTTTAAAATTGCTCATCTGTTCGCAAAGAAGAAAAAACCCTTTCAAGATGGTGAATTGTTGAAGGAAGCATTTTTGACGGGTGCTGATTGCCTGTTTCAAGGATTTCCTAACAAGGGTGAGTTTTTGTCGGCAATACAAGACTTGCAGTTATCAGACAACACAGTTACAAGGAGGATACATGCAATCTCAAGTGACATGCAAACTCAGCTAAAGGATTACTTGGAAATATGTGACTGGTTTTCACTGTAATTTGATGAGTCGTCAGATATATCGGCTACAGCGCAGTTGGCAGTTATGGTGAGGATGATATTTAGTGACTTCACCATAAAAGAAGAGTTACTAAAAGTATTGCCTATGAAAGGGCAAACAAAGGGTGAGGACAACTATAATTTATTCAAATCATACGCAACATCAATTAGTACGCCACTAAGCAAGCTGTCTGCGATCACCACTGATGGGGCACCAGCAATGATGGGCTGCGCCAATGGATTCATTGCACTCTGTAAGAAGAATGAATCCTTTCCAAACTTTATGTCTTATCATTGCATTATCCACCAAGAACCTTTGTGCATCAAAGTTCTTTCTTTTCAACACATCATGAATGATGTTGTTAAAATTATTAATTCTCTTCGAGCGAAACCTTTGCAACATCGACTTTTTAAGTCCCTGTTGGAAGATGTTAATGATAAACAATCTGATCTTATTTTGCACACAGAAGTACGATGGCTGAGCAAAGGTAAAGTTCTTGCAAGTTTTTTAAGCCTAACTGAAGAAATCAAAGAATTTCTGAAGTCCACAAATCAGAACTTGGAGCAACTAGAAGACTCCAGCTGGTTAATGGACTTAGCTTTTCTTGCCAACACCACTGACAAAATTAACATTTTAAATCTTGAGCTCCAGGGAAAAGACAAACATGTGGCTCAAATGATAAGTTCTGTAAAACCATTCAAAGCAAAACTGATCTTGTAGATGTCGCATATGAAGATGAAGTCTCTCGTACATTTCCCAAGTATGAAGAAAATGGTATGTGACAGTGATTTTAACCCATCACCATTTGTTATCCACATTCAAACAGTTCTGGAACAATTTGAAAAGAGATTTCACTGAACCTATTTTCAACTAAGTGCTGATGAGCGTGTATGATTAACTTGTGTTTAACTTTTTTTATATTTTTATATGTTTGTTTGTTCGTTTATTGAAATCCAGATACAAGTAACAATACAAAGAATATTTTTAATTAACCATATCTGGCTAGCTATGTTAAAGTAAGAATAGTAAATATATTTGGACCAGCAGTTCAACAATGTTTTACTTTTTTAAAATAAATAAGATGAAAACTGTTCATGATATTTATTTTGTAAAAACTCCTTAATTTTTCTTACAGGCAGATAAAAAAGAGGAAATTCACATGGTAAGGTGAAAGGGTAACTGACGAATCATTTAATTAATACCTTTTACATGTAAAATTACATTTTGTATCTTATGGATTCATATGTAATATTTGGTTTCAGAGTAGCAGCCGTGTTAGTCTGTATCCGCAAAAAAAAAAAAAACAGGAGTACTTGTGGCACCTTAAAGACTAACAAATTTCCATTCTATGCATCCGAAGAAGTGATGAAGAAGAGCTCACGAAAGCTCATGCTAAAATAAATTTGTTAGTCTTTAAGGTGCCACAAGTACTCCTGTTTGTTTTTTATATGTAATATTGTTTATCTTATGGATTCATTATGTAATATTAAATATGATGTTTTTCATATTATTTAATGTACAAATACAAAATAAGCCTTGAAAAATTGTTGGCGCCTGACACACTCTTCTGAAAACATGAATGTGCTACTGGCCACAAAATGATTGGGGACCACTGCCTTACAATTTATGGTCATGTTCTTTTTTGGAGCGTGGTGAGTCTGGAGGCTTCAGTACAACCTCTTTTTTATCCCATCAGAGGAGTAAAGAGTGAGGTTGTGTTTCAGCCAGGGTCACCATTTCTTTGGCTTTTAGTGTTTCTTATACCTCCGCCCATCCACCTAACCCCTCCAAAGCGGTTGTTTGATCTTGTCTTGGGAAAGGAATTCTACATTTGTATATCAACCTCCCACCATGCCCAGCAACACTTTAACTCTATTCCTTATATTTTCTTATTGGGCTGTAACACCAACTGGCTAGGAAGAAGCAACATATGGTGTCTTTGTTCTTTGCTCACACATAGTAGTAAGACACGAACAATTGTGTTTTAAAGATCTCAAAATTCAAATGGCTAAACAAAACCTAAAAGTCTATCTCAGGCAAATATACAGACCTGAATGCTATATTGCCATCACCAACAAAATGTACATGGGGCAGTAAAGAACCCAGGTACAGATCCTTAAAGGTATTTAGGTGCCTAACTCCCATAGAAATCAATGGGAGTGAGCCATCGAAATATCTTTGAGGACATGGGCCCCAACTCTCATAGAATGTCCATTGGAGAATGTGGGCCTTTGACAGTTTCTCCTTATTTCCCAAAGTAGGTCATTTCTTCACATGATATCTAGGTATTTATTGTCTCCCACAGATGAAATATGCAAAGGAATCAAGAAGGGGGAACCTCACCATGGTGACTGAATTCATTCTACTGGGATTGTCCAACCACCGTGAGCTGCAGGTGCCTCTGTTCTCCATCTATCTGTTCATTTACATTATTACTCTGATGGGGAACATCCTCATCATCCTCATCACCATAGACACAGCCCTTCAAACCCCTATGTATTTCTTTCTCCGAGTCTTATCCTTCCTGGAGATCTGCTACACCTCGGTCACCATCCCCAAGATGTTGGTGGACTTCCTGTCAGACAACAGGAGCATTTCCTATGTGGGCTGTGCTGCACAAATGTACTTCCTGCTCTTCCTTGGAATCTCTGAGACCTTCCTTCTGACTGCAATGGCGTATGACCGCTTTGTGGCCATATGCAACCCATTGCGGTATAGGCTCATCATGAACAGGAAGGTCTGCCTTTCATTGGTAGTTCTCTCTTGGTTCAGTGGTAACATGGTATCCCTAGTACAGACAGCCTGGGTTTTCACCTTGCCATTTTGTGGGTCCAATCAGATTAACTATTTCTTCTGTGACATTCCCCCATTGATTAAGCTTTCTTGCACTGACACCTCTTCTTATGAAATGCAGTTGTTTACAGTTACTATACTGTTCAATTTCACTCCATTTTCTCTCATCCTTGTGTCCTACGTTGTTATTATCTCCACCATCTTAAAGATGGCTTCGGCTGATGGCAGACACAAAGCTTTCTCCACTTGCTCCTCACACCTCCTTGTAGTGACACTGTATTACGGGAGCAGTGGCCTGATCTATTTAAGACCTAAGTCCATTAACTCACCAGACAGCAGCAAAGTGCTTGCTCTGATGTATACAACCATCACCCCCATCTTGAACCCTATAATCTACAGCCTGAGGAACAATGAGGTGAAAGGGGCTGTGTGGAGATTGTTGTGGGATGGGCAGAAAGGAAAAATATTTTCTCGAAGAAAATAATTGGGATATAGGTCTTGTTCTGAGATCAGTTATCCAACTGTACAAATCTTGAGCAGTTACTTTTTATGTGAATGCCATTCACTGCTACAGTTGATGTAGTGTCCAAAAACTGCAAAATGAAACACACACAAATGTTGAAAACATTTTGCCAATTTTCTGGGTATTGAAATTAGAAAGGGCACTGACCAAATTTAATGTGAATATGCATGGCTTTCTTTTCATCTTAAGTCAAAATTGCAATGAAATAGGTTGTTGATAAAGCTAATTTTAGAAAACAATGTACATGTGCTGCAAGCTAACCATTTTGAGAATGATTTTGAACAAAATTTCACAAAAATTGTAGAAAATGAGCATGAATAATAAACAATAAAGTACAATAGAAAATTTCACAAAAAAAGACAAAAATAGATCCATTTGAAGTTACCAAATGAAAGTCAGGGCTGGTGCTTCCATTAGGCGTCCCTAGGCAGTCGCCTAGGGCACCAGGATTTGGGGGGCGGCATTTTGCGTGCTCCCCTCAGGGTGAATGGGAGCTTCCAGTTCCGCTTCTGTCGCACCGCCAAAGAAGGACCTTCCACCGATGTTTCGGCAGCAGCTCAATGACTGCCGCTGTTGCCTGCAGCATTTCGGCGGAGTGTCCCCTCCCCACAAATTCTGCCTAATGCACCAGAAACCCTGGCGCCGCTCCTGATGAAAGTAACTTCGTTTGTTTTGTAATTTTTTCACCATTTCTACTAAACACAGAGCAGAAAATGAAATGAAAAAAAGGAGAAAAGATATTCACAAGCCCGTCAGAAAAACATTTCCAATTTCATTGTAAATATAATTTCCCCATCAAGACTTTTCTCGGTGCCACTTTCACATCCTGTTCTTCAGGGTGTAGCTCAATGGCTTCAGCATGAGATGTGACTGTGTTGTAAAGCACAGACAACACCCTGTCATTATTCAGCGAGTAGCTGGAGATGGGCCCAACATGGGTGTCACAGAATAGGAGGAGGATGCTCAGGTGAGACATACAGGTGGAAAAAGTGTCAGAGTCCACTTCGTAGAGCATATCTCAGGATGGTGGAGATGAGGTACAAATAGGAGAGGACTATACATAGGAATGTTACTCACCCTATGAAGATCTTGAAAACAAACAAGTTGATCTTCTTGAGGTAGGTGTTACTCCATGCAAGAAGCTTACTTGATTTCATTGGGCTACCGTGGACAGTACTGTACATAAATAATGTAGACAGAATCAGGACTTTTCTCTGAATTCTGGTGGTGCTCAATTAGTGAAGTGTGTACCCAGGCATTACAAACAACACACCCAGTTACTGTATGAATCAAATAAAACCAGGGACATGGGGAGAATAGTGAGGAAACTTATTTCTTCACTTCAAAAGCACAAGTCTCTTCTAAATGAGAGTCATGAGCCCTTCTTTGGGAGTAGTCCAAAAGAGAAAGTTGCATTGTGCCTTGAGCTATCTCAGTACAGAAACCCAGCATGAATTCTAAATTGTAGCAGAGAATGTACACAGGCTGAGGATCAGCCCTAAATTTTTTTCTTGCTTTCCTGAAGAAATTAAAAACTGCAATGACATAGGTGCCTCTCTTTGGAAATGACATTAGCCATCCCGAGGGCTCCATATAATAATGTAAAATCTTCCAACAGACATACAGATTGGGAAATGATGTAATTATACTGGAAGTTTGATGGGACAAGGATTGTCTTTTTGCTCAGCTTTTGTCCAGAGAATAGAACAATGTGGTCCTGATGCATGATCAGGACTCCTAGATATTACCTCAGTTGAAAGAAAGAAAGAAAGAAAGAAAGAAAGAAAGAAAGAAAGAAAGAAAGAAAGAAAGAAAGAAAAGGTGTCCCACAGGCCCTGCAAACCATAACCTACCACTCTCGTAAATCAGACAGACATAGTCCCGTATCTGGCAGAGTCTGGCAATCAATAAAGGGAGAAACCAGTATCTTATCATTAACTTGAAGGCAACTGGGAGTTTGTATTGTGTTTTATTACTTTATTTATAGAAAGTGATTGTGTAACATTAATGCTAATGATGAAGTATTTGTCCTCTTTTTACTTAATTTTCACAGATCTCAGACATTGAATTGGGTCATTGCCAATTACATTTTAATTTTACACAGATCTTTCTGATTCTGGAAACCTAGAAGTGTTAGTGATAGGATTGTCTACTTTATCAGACATTTATCCAGGGCTCAATTTTGCAAAGGCACATGAATAAGCCACCTCATGTGGCAAAGTTTTCTAGATTGTAGCGGCTGGCTTTAAGTGACTCCTTAAAGATGTATCCGAAGAAGTGGGCTGTAGCCCACGAAAGCTCATGCTCAAATAAATGTGTTAGTCTCTAAGGTGCCACAAGTACTCCTGTTCTTTATGCAGATACAGACTAACACGTCTGTAACTCTGAAACCTTACAGATGTTGGGTTTTTTCCTGAAATCCAAGGTGTCCAGGCTCTGGGCTCTGCAGCCTCTTTATTCATGAAGACTTTACTTCTGTCTTTAGAATGGAAGTGGGAGCATGAAATAAAACTCTTGTCTATATCTGTATAGAGACATGGCCCCCAACTGTGTAGTATGATCGGTGATATCACTGGGTTTCTGCTGAGGGTTACACTCTCATATCTATAGGATATATTCAGGGGTAATTCTGTGCTTAGACCTGGGCAACTCATGAGACCCAGAATCTCTTACTGCTCCCACCACAAACTAGCTGTGGGACCTTGATGGAGAATCCCTTCTTGCCTCTCTGTGCCTCAGTTTCTCCATCTGCAAAAGTGGGGTAAATACTGACTTGCCACAGCCAGAGGTTGTGAAGCTGGCACAACTGATGTTAGTTGCTCAGAGAACCTGAATTGGAAGGTGCTGTATAAATGTTAGGGGACATATTTTAATACTTTCAGCCTGAATGGGACCTTGTTCCATAAATAATCACATTGGTTTCTGTGGAATTGCTCAGGGAACAATTCAGATGATAATCAGTAGGGGCTCAAAGAACTGGCTAGTTATTCATCATTACTATTATCACAAATAAGAATAGGAACAATGTCTTATACCTTTTTCAGGGTTAGTCTAAAAATTAAATTTCTGTCCTGGAAGAAATGAATAATTTCAGAATTTGATTTTATCCCAAATCAGGCCAAAAAGTCAACACTGCAGATTCTTCAGTGAAACAAAATATTCTGAAATATAGCATTTCAGTAAGGTAAAAATATTGGGAGGGTTTAATACGTTGAAAATTATATTATATTATATTATATTATATTATATTATATTATATTATATTATATTATAGTTAAAATGATAAAGATTAAATCATTTTCCCCCACAATATAAATTTCCTAAACAAATTTAGATAAAAATAAAACATTCCAGGTGACCATTCAGATTTTGTTTAATCAGCATTTTATTATCAAAAACATTCATCTGAAATGTTTCAATCAGCTCTACTCTCCTTTACAACCCTCTACATGTTTATCCATAGTTGTTATATTCTCTAGCTGTCATATACTCACATACTCCAAGTCTCTGGAAGTTTTTTCATATTTTAGATTAATTCCCTTCCCCCACAACAATATTCATATTTTCCCCTCTCCGTTTTACTATCTCCAGTTTTCTATGAGCCTTTACTTAAAAAAAAAAGGCAATCAATTTTAGCTCTTGTCCATATATTATGGACAATGAATTATCAACAGTTATTTAGGAATGTCTTTGATTCAATAATAAGAATATAAATTTGCATATCCATACCACCCACTACTTGAGGATCTCAACATGGTCTATAAATGAGTTAGGATCTGAGGCTAAAATAAGAAAAGACAAGTTAAAAATTGCTTACACAAGTAAGAGGTCTTCAAGTGAGCAGGAACTGATGAAATTCATGCTAGAACACTCAAGGAACTGACTGAGGAGATATCTGAGCCATTAGTGATTATCTTTGAAAAGTCATAGAAGATGGGAGAGATTCCACAAGACTGGAAAAGGGCAAATATAGTGCCCATCTATAAACAGAGTAAGGAAAACCTGGGGAACTACAGACCAGTCATCTTAACTTCAGTACCTGGAAAGATAAAGGAGCAAATAATCCAGCAATCAATCTTCAAACACCTGGAAGATGATAAATTACTGCCACTGTCAAGAACAAATCATGTCAAACCAAATGACAGAGTAACGAGGCTTGTGGATGGGGGGAAGCAGTAAATGTGGTATGTCCTGACTTTAGCAAAGCTTTTGATACTGTCTCACATGACCTTCTCATAAACAAAATAGGGAAATACAACCTAGATGGAGCTACTATGAGGTGGATGCATAACTGTTTGGAAAACCATTCCCAAAGAATAGTTATCAGTAGTTGAGATCATGCTGGAAGGGCATAATGAGTGGGGTCCCACAGGGATCAGTACAGAGTCCAGTTTTGTTCAATATCTTCATCAATGATTTAGATAATGGCAAAGAGATAAACATTTTGGATGATACCAAGCTGGGAGGGGTTGCAAGTGCTTTGGAGGATAGGATGAAAATTCAAAATGATTTGGACAAACTGGAGAAATGGTCTGAAGTAAACAGGATGAAATTCAATAAGGACAAATGCAAAGTACTCCACTAAGGAAGGAACAATTAGTTGCACGCATACAAACTGGGAAATGACTGCCTAGAAAGGAGTACTGCAAAAAGGCTCACATACTAAATATGAGTCAACAGTGTAACAGTGTTACAAAAAAAATGAACATGATTCTGGGATTAGCAGATATATTGGAAGCAAACACGAGAAGCAGTTCTTCCGCTCTACTCTGTGCTGATAAGGCCTCAGTTTGAGTACTGTGTCCAGGTCTGGGTGCCATATTTCAGTAAGGATGTTGACAAATTGGAGAAAGTCAAGAGGAGAGCAACAAAAATGATTAAAGGTCTAGAAAATATGACCTATGAGGGAAGATTGAAGTCAGATTAATTATTTCTTCTGTGATATTCCCCCATTGATTAAGCTTTCTTGCATTGACACATCTCAGTATGAAATGCCATTGTTTACTGCTAATATACTGGTCTTCACTCCATTTTCTCTTATCCTTGTGTCCTACCCTGTAGCACGGTGCACACCTACTCCAGCCCGGAAGGGGTTGGAAAAGCCCTGCAGAGGGCTGGGGCTGCGCAAGGAAAACCCTGGCTGATTGGGGGAAGTGGCTGCAGCTGGGGCCATGCCCCAAACTAGGCAACTGGGCCTTATAAGAAGACCAGGGAAGCCAGAGAGAGGCGAGCTAGAGGGATGCAGTGCTGGGGGAAGGCCGTAGGAGATGGGAAACACTAGGCCAGTAACTCCCCAGACTGCAGGGCCGAATTCTAGGCCTTCTAGGTGTTCGGCTTGCAGAGAGGCAGCTGGAGGGTGGGTAAAGGCAGCGAGTCCAAACTCCTTGTTGCCTGTGATGATCGGCTGATAGACTGCAGTCCACCCCAGGGCGCGGGGGCTAAAGAGAGACTGGCATTAGCCAGGATTGAGGTGAAATGAGGATAGGGGGTGGAGGGTTCCCCTGGGGTGGGGAAACCCAGAGAAAGACTGTGGTGTACTGCAGGAGGCAGAACCCTGAGATAAGGGCACTGGGGTCCTGGGAGCGACACGGGGGCCAATGGCAAGCGGATCACCGGCCTGCAGAGGATGTTCTGGGGTCTAAGAGCTAATTCCTGAGGACATGCAGCGGGAGGCGCCGCAGGGGTGAGTCTGCACTGTGCTACACACACCTTTATCATCTCCACCATCTTAAAGATGGCATTGACTGAAGGCAGACACAAAGCCTTCTCCATCTGCTCCTCACATCTCATTGTGGTGACATCGTATTACAAGAGTGGCAGCCTGATCTATTTAGGACCCAAGTTCACTGACTCACCAGACAGCAACAAAGTGCTGGCTCTCATATACACAACCATCACCCCCACCTTGAACCCCTTTATGTATCGCCTGAGGAACAAGGAAGTGAAAGGGGCTCTGAGGAGACTGTAGGGAGACAGGATGAAACAAAAAATATTTTCTCACAGAAAGTAATTTGGGCACAGATCTTGTTCTGATATCAGTTACACAACTTTGCAAATTTGGAGTAGCTCCATTGACAACAATGGCATTCAATATTACGGTTTAACTAGTGTCCAAAAACTTCAAAATGAAACATGCAAAAATGTTGTTAACATTTTGTCAATTTTGGGGGGACTTGAAATTAAACATTTTGGCCAAAAAAGTCACCAACGTTTCAGAAATGATGCTCATCTCTGTAGCTGCTTGAAACACACGGAAAAATTACAAAAACTCATCTACAATTCAGATTAATATGCCTAGATTTTTTTTTCATCTCAGCTCAAATTTACAATGAAAAACGTTGTTGAAAAATTTGATTTTGGAAAATAATGTTGATGTTCTGTATGTAAAATCATTGTATGTTAGATGATATGTGCAAATGATTGTCCTCTAATTACGCGTATTTATTATGAATGGCTTGCCTAGATCTGGGAAAGAGATATGAACAGCATTACCTCTAGGTTGATTGCGAATTTAAGGTCAATGCTGACCAGCAGCTATTAATTCAATCATAAATGGTTGGTTGACTGTGGCAAAGTAAGCTGGTAGTTCAGTCATTCCTTCCTGAGAGAAGTGTCCACATGTGAGGAAACTTCCTTCTGAATTCTCATTCATCACTGCCCTGTTTTGCCAAGGTTTGAAATAAATCACGGTTTATGCAGGAATGGTTTTCCATGACCTTGTGTCTACTGTAATGGATTACACCTGTACAGAAGAATGATAGAGCAGATGTAAAATGCTACCAGAATAGAATGATCAGTCCTGGTTCTTCTCTAAAAGACTCTGGTGTAAATCAGAAATGACTGCATTGACATCAGAGGCATAAATCAGAGGAGAAATAGGACCTAAGCATTTATAATCTCATTCAGAGGTGTGAATGAGTACGCAAGGTTCAAGGCAGTAGACATTCATATTCTACTCTCCTTTGTAGAATTGGTCCCTATACAGTAGGCCATTTGGCTGGTTGTTTTCCAATTTCTTCATTCTAGGCTCACTTTTCATGAGAAAAAATGCTTGAAACTTCTGAAATTAAAGCCATTGCACTGGCATGAAGGAGGGGGCTGAATCATGACAAGGATGTTTAAAGTGAAGTAACACACTGATGTCTCAGACCCATTGTGTAAGACTCTCAATAAAATAATAGGACCAGTAGCTGCAGAGCAGGTGAAAATGATGTCTGGTCACCAGGGGTAAAAGTAAGTCAGGACACTTACTGGTACGGGGCCGGGGTGGCTCCGGCCCCTAGAAGGGGCGGGGCCTCAGGCAGAAGGGGCGGGGCTAGGGGTCAGCCACCTGGGGCCCCATGTTGATTTAAAGGGCCCAGGGCTCCAGATGCTGTTGTTGTGGCAGTGGCAGCAGCGGCCGGAACCCCAGACCCTTTTAAATTGCTGGCCCCAGGGTAGCTGCTCCCTCTGCCCCCGCCCCACCACGCCCGTCGGGGGGAGGGGCAGGGACCTTAAAGCACTGCCACAGCAAAGGATGGTCCTTAAAGTGTTGTCACGACAGCACTTTAATGTCCCTGCCCCTTTTGCCTTCCCTGTAGGCAGCCCTTCTGGTAAGGACCCTACCAGCAAGGCCACCTACAGAGGAGGCAAAAGGGGCAGGGACATTAAAGTGCTGCTGTGACAGTGCTTTAATGTGGGCTAGGTATGGGCCGGCGCAGTTCTTACCGGTATGCCCTACTGCCCCCTACTGGTTCACTTTCACCCCTGCTGGTCACCAAGGCCCAGATCCACAAAGGGACTTAGCACCTCAAGACGAGATTTAGGCAGCTTTAGGCACCACTGCAAAGCACAAACACCTGTTCTGCTGCCACTAAACTCTGTAGGCACCTAAACTAACTAAAATCTGGCCCTACGCACCTACATTTGTACTGTCAATATTTCCTTACTGCCTAAATTTCTGCCTCTAGACATGGAATGCCCGTTTGACACCAAAGCTGCAGCGTGATCAAAAAACCTGTGAAGATTGGTGTCTCCAGTCTGTCTCACCTGAGGACTCTTATCCACTAAGCAGGCTCTGTATGATATAATGGTCTGAGGGAGACATGGAATAAAATGAAGTAATAGCAGCATCTTCCATTATAAAATTTAGCCCAGCAGTTAAAGAACCACTTGGGCTGTCGGACACCCAAGTTCTATTCCCCTCTTGGATCAATCAGGAGAAGGGATCTTCCAGCTCTGAAGTGACTGCCTTGACCACTGGGTTACAGAGTGATTTTCATTTGCTATGAGGACCAATGCATATTTAATTGCTTGTACAAAGTGGAACAGATTCAACAGGAGAGAATGGAAGAGCACTGTATCAGGATTTCCTTTAATTAGGCTTGGTAAAATTCAATTGTTATTTTTTTATAATTTTGATGCATAATCTTGATGTTTGTTTATAACAGGGTTTCTCAAACTGGGGTCGCCGATCGCGGCTCCCACTGGCCGTGGAACGCTGCTCTGGGCCAATGGGAGCCGTGATCAGCCGGAGCTGCAGACGGGGCAGGTAAACACACCGGCCCAGCCCACCAGAGGCTTTAAGTATTTTTTCTAATTGTTATCAGTTTAAATATTCATAGTTGTGGGAAATAATAGGGGGACAAAGACAAAAGGATGTGTCATTATTTAATGACAAGAGACATTAATTGCAAAAAGTTAAAGCTTTATAATCACTCAAACAGAAACTGAAATCACATGACAAAATATATTCAATCAAATTCTAAAAAGTTCCCAAGAACCATTTGTCTTACTTTGCCTATCCACAAATTTCTATTCTTTTCAAAGGAAATATTTTTGCTGTTTTATGTGTGTAGGGTGAAATTGATGTTTACCGTCATTTACCAATAAAAATCTTATTCTTCAAACCTACTCTTAAGTCAGTGGTTACAGCATGTAGCCAAAACATCGAGAATCCATGTTTGAATCCCTCTACTTCTCAGGCAGAGTGGGAAACTGATCTGGGGGCATCTCCCATATTTTTGGTGAGTGCCCTGAACAGTGGGCTAAAGTTTATAAGAGAAGCTGCCTCCTCTCTCTGACATTTTGTGTGCAGTCAGGCTTGCTCTAAGAATGCCTTCTGCATGAGGTACACCACATGTTGGGCCCATGGATCTTGAAAGGTGCCTTGTGAGGATATTGACCATTGTAGCAATGGAGATATGTCTCCAAGTTTTGCATCTGTTGTTATGGCAGGGGCTGGTGCTGCTTTGTTTTGGTGGATCCTGGTGGGGAGCTTCTGATGATGAGCTTGGTGATGTTGAGGGGTTGTTTTGAAGGCCAAAAGAAGGAGTTTGGGAAAGATTTCTTTCAGGATGTGGCCCCCGGTGAGTATGCTTTGTATTTTTTTAAATTATACTTACATTCATAAATCTGCTAGACAACAAAAAACATGTCATTAATAAAGACACTGGATTTGTGACTCATTATAACCATCTGTAACCCTCTAACCCCACTTTGTCCGATTATTGTAGAAGTGTTAACTGCCTACTTCACCTTTAGTGATTTTTGAAACATGCCTAAATGCCTTATCTATTCCACCTTGTAGTTAGCTGTGATTCTCTGAGTACCTTTCTCTGACCTGAAGAAAAGCTCCATGTAAGCACAAAAGCTTGTCTCTTTCACCAGCAGAAGTTGGTCCACTAAAAAATATCACCTCGCCCAACTTGCGTTTTTAATATCCTGGGACAAACATGGCTACAACAACACTGCAAACAAGGTATACCTCATGTTGACCATCTGAACTGTGGAGAAATTCATCACTACTTAACCCCCTAAAATCACCGCCCATCTTGCAGTGCAGCTCATTTCACTCACATTACCCCAGGAAGATCCAGGGTCCATCCAGACTATATCTTATGAGTCAACCTATACCTGGCCCCGTAGTCCATACTTCTAAACTGGCCCTTTCTCACACTTGGGGTCTTACTATAGGTAATAGAACAGCTCTAATAATTAAGGACGCCCATATGAGTCGTGGTTTGCTACACTGCATCGCATGATGAGCTCCCTTTCTACATATTTGATTGCAACTTAAAATAAATGCCTACCACATAGTTTGTGATTGCTTATAGAAGTCATAGTCTTACTTAGAGCTTTTCTCAGGGCCTCCTTGACCTCTTTGTTTCTCAAGCTGTAGATGAGGGGGTTGGCCAATGGAGTCAGGACGGTGTAGAAGACAGAGAACACTTTGTTCAGGTCTCGCAGGGCAGCGGTGTCTGGGAGCATGTACAGAATGATTAGGGTCCCATAGAAAATTGTGACCATGATGAGGTGAGAGGAGCAGGTGGAAAAAGCCTTTTGCCTCCCCGTGGTGGAAGGGATTCTCAGGATGGTGCTGATGATACACACGTAAGATGTCAGCGTTAAGAGAAATGGAAGAAGAATCATTATGAAGGAGAGAAGGAAGATCACAAGAACCATCTTGCTGGTGTCACTGCAGGACAATTTGAGCAATGCGATGTAATCACAAAAGAAATGGTCAATTTCATTGGGCCCACAGAAAATCATTTGTGACATCCAACATGCTGTGTTGGTACTGACTGTCAAGCCACTTAGCCAAGACCCAGCTGCTAGCTGGAGGGAAAACCGATCGTTCATAAGGGCTGAATAATGCAGAGGTTGCATATGGCTAAATACCGATCATATGACATCACTGCTAGGAGACAACATTCTGTAGCTACCAGACAAGCAAAGCAATGCAATTGTACAATACAGCCCCCAACAGAAATGGTTCTGTCTCCAGTCAGGAGACTGGCCAGCAACCTGGGCAGGATGGTGGAGCTGTAGCAGGTCTCCAAGCAGGACAAGTTCCCCAGGAAGAAGTACATGGGGGTGTGAAGGTGCTGATCAGCCACAACTAGCACAACAATGAGGATGTTCCCAGCCATGGTCACAATGTAGATCACTAGGAACAGCAGGAAGAGAAGAATCTGTAGTTCGAGGAGATTCCCAAATCCCAGGAGGATGAATTCTGTGACGCCTGTTTGATTTCCCCATTCGGTATCTTCCATGGGTTGTATCTACAGAAAATAACTCCCAATAATAAATAAGTGAATTCTGTCATTGTTTGATTTCCCTTACTCTGTTTCCCATGACCAGTCCCTAAAGATAGTTAAACAAAACCTTTGCAATGTTATTAGATGAAATTAGACATTTAATACAGAGTCAATAATTTAAGCCTATAAAGATTATAATTTAAACTCCGATTTTCCCGGTGATTACTAATGTTATTTTTGACCTCATACTCCAGACAGTGAACATGCATATCTTCATATCTCTGATGCTTGAGGCATCTGATGTCAGCTTAAAAGTAACTTGACACTAGCCACAAACCTTGTTAATACAACCAATGCAATCTCCATTTCTTCCAACTTGAACTCTGGTCTCTTTTGTGGGCTAGAACCCACTTCATCAGATCTGAAGAATGCCTGAGAGCTTAGGCCTAAATACATTTGTTAGTCTCTAAGTTGCCACAAGGACTCCTCTTTTTTTTTTTTGATGATGCAGACTAACATGGCTACCACTAAAACCTTTTCTATATCAGTAGAATTTCAATAACTTTCAAGAGCTACACAGATTTAAACCAGATGGGGATCTGACCCATTGACTGCAGTGGCATTGAATGTCTGGCCCAGTGCATTCAAAAAATGAGACAGTCAAGATTTAAACCATTCTTTACAGCGGAAGATACCTCTCTCACATCTACTTAGTCTTCTTCTATAAGATTTCCTGACTTTCCAATTCCTCATTCAGCCTACAAGTAAAATTTATATAATAGTATAGTTGTGAAGCTAAAAAAAGTATAAAAATGTCTCTGTTATTCTTCCTAAAGGTCAAGCTACTTATGTTTGAATCCCACCCTTCTAGTTGAATACTTCTGAATATCTAAACAATTTTCTAAGAGCACTCACCTAGGATATATGGGACCATGAATCTAGAGGCTGGCTTCTTCCTCACAGTGTTCTCAGATGTGTTAATCTGGATGGTATATTCTGCCTTGTGGTTTTTTAAGAATGCGCAAAAGACTTTCTCGATTCAATATTTATCTGGGATAAATTATCCTTTCTGTGAGAGGGTGAGATCTCCCTGGCCATTTCTGCTGCTGGGAATTTTAAACAGGTGGGAAGGGACCATTTATGAGAAACCCATCATAGAGTCTACAAACAACAAGTTTAATGATGTACATCTAACCTCAAAGGAAAACTCTTGACTTCAGTCTCTTCACAGATTTGATGAGATACACACCATTGTCCGGTCTATGCAATTTACCTGTCCCCCATCAACAAAGTTTCTGAGCACCCCACAATATTGAAAGTATTTATCCTCTGAGCTGCTGTGAGAGGTAGCGAAGAGCATTATCCTCAGTTTAAACACAGAGAATTCAGGTAGAAAGAGAAAAAGGGCAGATTTACAAAGGTATTAGGCACCGACAGATGGACATTGGTATCTCAGGGGATTTACAAAAGTGTGTAAGTGAGTTAGGTGCCTAAGTCACATTGACTTCCAATGAGTGTTATGGGACAAATATTTAAAGATATTTGGGCATCTACAGATGCAAATAGGCATCTAGTGGGATTTTCAAAAGGCCGAGGCACTCAATGTGCAGTGAATCTCAAACCCTTTGCTGCCCCTAGAGTATAGCCACCCCTTCCTCATCTGCCACTCACTGCTGTGGGGGAGGGATAGTTTAGCAATTTGAGCATTGGCCTGCTAAACCCTGGGTTGTGAGCTCAATCCTTGAGTGAGCCATTTAGGGAACTGGGGTAAAAATCTGTCTGGGGATTGGTCCTGCTTTGAACAGCGGGTTGGACTAGATGACCTCCTAAGGTCACTTCCAAACCTGATATTCTATGATTCTATGCTGCCCCACCCCAACACACTGCTGGCCCTAGCTGTCACTTGCCTACCTCTCACCCTCTGCTGCCCCAGTGTCCGTTATGCAGTACAGCCACCCTTTCCGCACCCAATCCCTCTTCTACTCCCAGTTCCCATTACACAGTACAGCTGCCTCTTCATCACCCCTCACGGTCTCCAGGAACCAGATGAAATCTGGACACATTTGCCCCTATTTATGATAGTCCTCTAAAGCAGAGAGTGGCAAATTAACAGACATGCACCATTGCTGTATGAGAAGAAAGAAGATTCCTCTCTGTAGCAACAAAAGTGGCAACCGTAAAGTCTTGGACAACTCATCCAGAGAAAGAGATCAATCTGGTGTTGATGAAAGCGTTAGCCATGCGTTTGGGGATGGTGACAGAGAAGTAACAAGGGTCTAAGAAGGATCAGTTAACAAGGAAGAAGTACACTGGGGTGTGAAGATGATGTTCAAGGGCTAGGCCCATGATGATAAGAATATTTCTCATCTCAGCTGACAGGTAAACCGCTAGAATGGCCATGAAATGTAAAATATGCAGCTCTCAATATACAGGGAATCCCAGCAGAATGAACTCGGACATTGAGGTTTGACTAGACATTTCCCGCATTGGATACAGTCTTTGGAGGGATGATGTGGGAAAGAAAGAAGGAAGCAAACTGCTTATACTTATTATGCACCAGAAAAAGAGAAAAGGACATGATACATTGTAATGTCCTAGATAATCACATGGACATAGAATGGAGCAAGGGAAATGACTCTTGTTCAACTGAAAACCTTGACCCTACCTTCACTGCAGTCTCTGTACTGCTCGACCACAAATATATAATTAGAGGGTAACCTGATTGTCATCTTACCCTGTTTTAGCTTTCTAGGAAGCAACTAATGAATCTATTTATTGAAAAACAGATGTACAAAGATTAGAAGAATGTTCACAACATTTCAAAGGTATTATAATTCCATTCATTTCATGAGGAACTCAAAGGCAATATAATTTCATAATGAAAACAAGATGGCTGACACAAAGGGGAGACTTTTACTGAAATAATCCAATTACTTGACTGAAGACTGTGTCCTGAACCTGAAAACCTGATGGAAGGGCTGACATCAGAGACTCCAGCTTACAATTCACCTGTCCGAAAGTTTCAGAGAGGTAGCCGTGTTAGTCTGGTTCTGTAAAAGCAGCAAAGAATCCTGTGGCACCTTATAGACTAACAGACGTTTTGCAGCATGAGCTTTCGTGGGTGAATGCCCACTTCGTCGGATGTCCGAAAGGTAAGTCTACCTTCATCTCTACCTGAAATGAAAGCAAAAAGGGCTAGATTCACAACAGGACTTAGGTGCCTAAATGCCAGAATCAGGTCCCACTGGTATTCAAGAAATCCCCACTCAACTGATGCTGAATCCTGTAGATACGAAACACACTTGGCATTAGCATTTTACAGTTGTCCATAGCCTTCAAAGAGACAGCAAAGGAGTCACTGTCCTTTCACACGGCCTGGCTTGCTGGGATTATCACACCATAGGAAGGGAACTGTGCAAAAACCTGTTCAGGAGAGTGTCTGCCATATAGATATGATGGCTGATGAGTTGAGAACCTAGCATGAGTGCACTGCTCAGGAATGTGTGTGTTTTTGTAATACCAGCCCTGTTTTTGACTGATGATCTGAGCTTACAAGCGGACAGAGCCTAACTTCTGCTAACTTTGCTTCTTTGCTTTATTGCAGCAAAGCAGGACTACTACTTTAGTTCAGGCCTTAGGCCAAACACTGAGCCTCTGATACAAGGCCTTATGTCTCAGGCTCTCTTTCTACTACACTTATTCTTATCTACATACAACATGTATCCTGCTGTCAGGACAGGACATTTCATTTTACATTCAGGTGTCTCATAATCTTGGGCAGTACGTTGTGGTCTATTGCAATCTATTTTTCGGTAACATCACCTATTGGCAGATCTTTTACAGTAATCTTGTGACCTTACTGGCACAGGGCTATTCCTATGCCATCCATTCATATCAACCATTCTTAAGCCTATGGTCCAGTCTGGCTCAGCTAAAATATTACAGGCCTCAGCCTGTGAGCCTTGTGTTCCACCCATGCTTTACTTATATACCTAATACACACTCATCACTCCGAAATACTTTTCAGTTTTTTACTGCTATAATCCTACAATTTAAATCTATTTAACATACATTGACAATAATATATGAAATAACACATGAAATGAGCATAACACCAAATAACATAATGATAAAATGAACTACAGTCTGGTGACACTCAAGGGGAGATGTTAGAGGGCTTATTTCTTTACCCATTTACTTCCCTGGTTTTTCTTGCATAAACACAGAGCAACAATACCCAAAGTTCAAAGGTGCAAACAATTTAATGTTTATTGGGGTGAACTTTCAGCAAGAATGATTTCAATTTTCTTCCTCAGTGTCTCGCTTCTCAGCTCTGAAGCCACCGAGCCTTGCCTGTGTCCCTGTTCCCACTCACTGTTCCCATTCCCGTCCGTAGCAAAACATGATTCCAATCACCCCATTACTTCCTCATTGACTGCAGACTATATAGTAAAACTTGAGTTCTTAACCAATCATTTTACTGAAATTTAACTAACCAATTCTAACACATTTTAACATAATTATTTAACCAATTATATTCCACCACCTTAATTGGTTTACACTCAAGAAAATTAATTATACAGCAGACAGAAACAATCACAGAAGCAGACAGAGATTATACAGAGAAACAATAGGGAAGTGGGGACTACAGTGATAGAACAACAAAGAAATGAGGATTTTACAGCCCAGCTATTGATAAGGGAGTTCTTGCCAGACAGGATGGTATCAAACAAAGTTTTCTTTAATTTTTTTAGGCTCTTCCCTTTCTCTGGAGGTGATAGATCAGATCACCTTTCTAACAGCCCCAGATTCCCTTATTTCAGTGTGGCTGGTTTGGGATGTGAGGATGTAACCATTTGCTTTCCAGCTTATGGCTGCTCCCAGTGCTTAGCCAAAGGCCTTAGCTTAAGATCAGGGCCTCAGACTGTCACAGTGAGAGAAGGCCCTTACACAGGCAGACAATGATTTTGATTCTTTCTTTTATACCTCTATAACGAGCTAAGTGATCAACATGTACCTAAATTCGTAAAATATAGGCCTTTAAAGACAGGCATGAATATCTATATCCTAACAGTAGATATTACATTTGTGGGATAAAATTCAAAGCCATATGATCAGTTAATTTAACATGCCCTGTTGGCTTCCCCCTCTGCACTCTGCCCCCTAAACCATCATCTCTTTCAGGTTTGTATGTGTGGAATGTGGGACTTTTAAGGGTGTCTGGAGATAAAAAATCCCATTGAACTTCCTTTGAAACAACCCATTCACCTACATTTCAGAAATTCCAGTTACAACCTATATACATATGCCTAGTATATGGACCACTCACCTGAATAAGTAATATTCAAATAACAAGTGACAATCTCATATAACAATCATTTCAAATTTTATTTTACCTTAAAAACATTAACTTGAACTATATGAATTTTAGGAAGGCTGTGAAAGGAAAGCAACAAAAATGATGAAAGGTTTAGAAAACCTGATGTGTCAGGAAAGGTTAAAAAAACACTAGGCATATTTAGTATTGAGAAAAAAGACTGAAGGGGGAATCTGAGAACTGTCCACAAATATGTTAAGGTCTGGTCTGAAAAGGAGAGTAATCAATTGTTCTCCATGTGCACAGAAGGTAGGTCAAAAAGGAACCAGCTTAATCTGCATCAAGGCATTTAGGTTAGATAGAAGAAAAAAATTCTATCTATGATAGTTAAGGTCTGGAACAACCTTCCAACAGAGGTTGTGGAATCCCAGTCACTGGAGATTTTTAACAACAGACTGGTCAACACGTCTCAGGGATGGTCTAGGTTTACTTGTTCCTGCCTCAGTAAAGGTGGTTGGACGAGATGACCTCTCAAGGTCCCTTCCAACCCTATATTTCCATGATTCTTGCAAAAGCCACACATTTACACAGAGCTTTTCTCAGGGCCTCCTTGACCTCTTTGTTTCGCAGGCTGTAGATGAGGGGGTTGAGCAGAGGTGTAACGACAGTGTAGAAGACAGAGAATACTTTATTCAGGTTTCTCAATGTATCAGTTTTTGGTAACATATAGGCAATGATTAGTGTCCCATAGTAAATGGAAACAACGATGAGGTGTGAAGAGCAGGTGGAAAATGCCTTTTGCTTCCCAGTGGTGGAAGGGATTCTGAGGATAGTGATGATGATGCAAATGTAGGATGTCAGAGTTAAAATGAACGGAATCACTGAGAATACTGAAGAGCATATGAAAGCAACCACCTTCAGCACATGGAGATCACTGCAGGAGAGTTTTATTACTGGGATGAAATCACAAAAGAAACTGTTTATTTCTGTGGGACCACAAAAAGTTAACTGTGACATCAATATTATTACTATGATCATAGCCAGGAACCCACTCATCCAAGATCCAACTGTTAGCTGGAGGCAGAACCTATCATTCATGAGGGCTGCATAATGCAGTGGTTTGCATATCGCTAAATACCGATCATATGACATCATGGATAAGAGGAAACATTCTGTACCCACCAAAGCACCAAAGAAATAAAATTGTATAATGCAGCTGCTAACAGGAATGGTTCTGTCCCCAGACAGGAGACTGGCCAGCATTTTAGGCAGGACAGTGGAGCTGTAGCAGGTCTCTAAACAAGACAAGTTCCCAAGGAAAAAGTACATGGGGGTATGAAGGTGCTGATCAGCCACAACTAGTGCTGCGATGAGGATGTTCCCAGCCATGGTCACAATGTAGATCACTAGAAACACCAGGAAGAGAAGGCTCTGCAGTTCAGGGAGATTCTCGAATCCCAGAAGGATGAGTTCCGTCACTGATTGATTTCCTCTGTCTCTGTTTTCCATGAACAGTCCCTACAGAAAATTAAACAAAACCTCTACAATTGTACTTGATGAAATTATAAAATTAATACATAGTCAATCATTATAATTTTTAAAGATAATGTAAACTCCCTTTTTCCTGCTGATTACTGGTGGTATGTTTCAGCTGATTCTTGAGACAATGGACATGCATGTTTTTGGTATTGCTGATGCTTGCGGCATCTGATGGTAGCTTAAAAGTGACTTGATGTTTCATTAGCCACAAACCTGGTTGATACAACTGGGGCAATCTCCATTTCTTCCAACTCTAATCCTGATCTCATTGGTATCATGCAGACACCATGTTTTCCCAACTATTCCCGTACACTTGTTTGGAAAGAATCCAAATCCCTTCTGAGATACTGAAAACTGACAGACAACTTTCTTTCTTAAGCAACCTGGGCCTGAGTTTCAAAGTTATTTAGAACCAGACTAACACGGCTACCCCTCTGAAAGTTATTTAGGTAGCTGCCTAGGACTGGAGTCACACCAAGATTCAGCTGCCTAACTACCACTTTACGCACCTAAATCCCAGAATCAGGCCCCACTAGAATTCACAAAATCGCCATTCAGAAGCTCCCCAAACCCAAAGATGCCTAACCTTGTTCAGCGCCTAAATTTTGGTTGTAAAAGTCGCCCAGGTGCCTACATTTCTGCCCCACACCAGACCAGACGATCCCAGTGGTTTTCTAGGCACCTAAAATTTGGGCACACTGAGATTATCAACAAGCCTTTGTGATTCTAGCCCTTTAGTGGAGCTTTCAAAGCTAGATGAGCTTTCTTGTTCCCAGCCTACTAGGGACCTTTTGAAAATTGTACTATGCACATGCATGCATCTTAAGGAGCCCATAAACTCCTTTGAAAATCTGGCCCCATATCTTCAAACTGTTTTATATCAGCAGAGCTGCCATAACTTTCCAGAGCTACACTGGTTTACACCAGGTGGGAATCTGACCCCTGGGCTGCACTTACATTGGATATCTGGCCCAGTGAATTGAAAAATGAGACAGTCAAGATTTAAGTCATTCTATATAGTGGAAGATACCTCCCTCACTTCTACTTGGGCCTGGTCTACACTAGGGGGGGTGGGTTCGAACTAAGGTACGTAAGTTCAGCTACGCGAATAGCGTAGCTGAACTTGAACTATCTTAGTTTGAACTACTCACCCGTCCTGACGGCGCGGGATCGAAGTCCGCGGCTCCCCCGTCGACTCCGCCACCGCCGTTCGCGGTGGTGGAGTTCCGGAGACGATGGGAGCGCGTTCGGAGTTCGATATATCACGTCTAGATGAGACACGATATATCGAACTCCGAGAAGTCGACCGCTACCCGCCGACCCGGGCGGGTAGTATGGACGTACCATTAGTCTACTTTTATAAGATTTCCTGACCTTCCAATTCCTCATTCAGCCTACAAGTAAAAATATGTAATAGTATACCTGTGAAGCTAACAAAAGTATAAAAACATATCTATCATCCTTCTTAAATGTCAAGATTCTGATGTTTGAATCTCATACTTCTAGTTGAATACTTCTGAATCTGGAAACAGTTTCATTATAACTGAAGCTCAAAATCTGGCATCAAGATGATATACACTTCAGCTGAGAAAAATGCTTTCTTACTGCCTTATTTTTCATTGAGTGTGAGATTCTTCTGTGAGAGTCCTATGGACCAAGGAGATAAATCCCACTTGCTCACTTAGTCTGGGATTTTCAAAGAAGCATATGGGATTTAGGCAGAAAGGGTAAATTTTTCAAGAGTCTAATGGCCTGATTTTGAAAGCTATTTAGACATCTAGTGGGATTTTCAAAAGCACGTATGTGCCTTAATGTGACTTGTTTCATAGTACTCCCAACTCAGAAAGACACAAAGGTCAGTTCTCCCATTAAATCCTCTAGCCCACAGACATTCCAAATCTTCTGAAATAACTTGTCCAAAACCCTGTGTAAATTCCTGGTTGCCAGCTTGCTCTGAATATCATCACAGATTCTAACAGGTGTATTAAATGTAACAATGAATTGGGAAACTAAAAAGTTTTGTTGAACTTTTTGTGGTTTTTGGGGAGAGGGATAGCCCAGTGGTTTGACCATTGGCCTGCTAAACCCAGGGTTGGGAATTCAATCCTTGAAGGGGCCACTTAGGGGTCTCAGACAAAAATCAGTACTTGGTCCTGCTAGTGAAGGCAGGGGTCTGGACTCAATGACCTTTCCAGGTCCCTTCCACTTCTAGGAGATAGGTATATCTCCTATTATTGTTCTGTTCTGTGATGAAAAATGGCTTCCTGACTAAATGGAGAATGTTGATTATCATTGAAATTGTTAAAATTTCCTTTGAAAAATTAAAACAAACACCAATTTTTGCCAGCTTTCTAAAAATGTAAAATTATGTTTTGGGTTTATTGAGAACCACAAATATTTCTTTACTGGGTATTCATTATGTTTTGAAAAAAATACAAGAAATATTCAGGGAAAGGTGTAAAAAACAATATTCACTTCCTTTGACGTTTCTGGTAGAAATTAAAATATTATTGACATGATCTAATGTTCAATATGTGAACTTCTTGCAAAAAGAGATGACCCCAAATCACAAAAAGAAACTATCTCAGGATTAAAATGTAAGAAACAGGACTTTTTCAGTGTCTATAACAAACCAATCTCAAGTCAAAACTTCTAGATCTTCCCGTGTATACTGGACTCCATCCCAGTAATGGATGTCAAAACCTCTTCATCTTGAATATTAGTTTTCCAGGCTCGCATCTTCCAAACATTTAAATTAAATTAACAAGAAGGCAGTGAGAGGAAATTCAATATTAACTCATGCTCCCTCAACTCTTTGTACATTTAGAGTGAGCTACATTCATCTATCACTACATAGATCCAATATTCCCAGGTCAGCAAAGGATCTAAGTGAGAAACAGACAGAGTATATGAGAAGAAAGAGAGAGAGAGAGAGAGAGAGAGAGAGAGTCTGTAATATACCTCAATAAACATAGCTGATAACCTTCTATGAGGGAAAATCCTGAAGTGGGGAGAAAATGAAGATGGAATGGTCTGTGTTTCATCTTCTCTGATGCTTCAAACCAGAAAACCACAAAGGGACTTAGACACCTAGTAAATCACTGGGATTCACAAAACCGGAATTTAGCATCCAGGCATCCTATAGAATGAATGGTGGGAGAGACAGGCACCTCAAAATGAGATTCACAAAAGCCAGCTCACTCAGCGGGGAGCCACTTAAGATGTCAAGGAGAGGTGTAGTCTGTCCCAAACACTCTTAGGGAGTTTTATGCCTGAGTTTGTGATGGAGGGAAACACCAATCTGGGCTTTGCATTCTCAGCTGTGATCCCTCTGTAGGGTCAGGGGTTTCTTCTGACCAGAAGTAGCTCCCTCATAAGTTTTATCCTAGCAGTGAGAGCACTCACCTAGGATATACGGCACCATGGATCTAGAGGCTGGCTTGTTCTCCTGGTATTCTCAGATCTGCTGATTTGGATGGTATATTCTGCCTTGTGGTTTTTTTAAGAAAGCGCAAAAGACTTTCTCGATTCAATATTTATCTGGGATAAATTATCCTTTTTGTGAGAGGGTGAGATCTCCCTGGGCATTTCTGCTGCTGGGAATTTTAAACAGGTGGGAAGGGACCATTTATGAGAAACCCATCAAAGAGTCTACAAACAACAAGTTTAACGATGGAGAACATCTAACCTCAAAGGAAAATCATGCAGACCGTAAAACTCTTGACTTCATTCTCTTCACAAATTTGATAAGATACACACCATTCTCCTGTCTATGTCACCATTACCTGTCCTCTATCAACAAAATCTCCGAGCTGCTGTGAGAGGTAGAGAAGAGTATTATCCTCAATTTAAACACAGAGAATTCAGGTAGAAAGAGATGGACATTGGTATCTCGGGGGATTTACAAAAAGTGTGTAAGTGAGTTAGGTGCCTAAGTCACACTGACTTTCAATGAGTGCTATGGGACAAATGTTTAAAGACATTTGGGCATCTACAGATTCAAACAGGCATTTAGTGAGGTTTTCAAAAGGCCTCGGCACTTAATGTGCAGTGAATACCAAACCCTCTGCTGCCCCTACAGTATAACCACCCTTCCCCACCTGGCACCCTCTGCTGCCCCTAGTGCCCATTATACAGTACAGCTGCCCTTTCCTCTCCCCTCACTGTCTCCAAGACCCAGCGGACATCTAAGCATATTTGCCCCTGTTCATGATAGCCCTCTAAGGCAGAGTGCTGGATATGGCAACATAGCAGACATATGCCATTGCTGTACGAGAAGAAAAGAAGATTCCTCTCTATTGCAGCAAAAGTGGCAACTATATAGTTTTGTTCAGCACATCCAGAGAAATAGATCAATCTGGTGTTGATGAAATCATTAGCCATGGGTTTGGGGATGGTAACAGAGGAGTAACAAGGGTCTAAGAAGGATCAGTTAACCTGGAAGAAATACACTGGAGTGTAAAGATGGTGTTCAAGTGCTAGGCCCATGATGGTAAGAATATTTCTCACCTCAGCTGACAGGTAAACCACTAGAAAGGCCATGAAATGTAAAATCTGCAGCTCTCAATATACAGGGAATCCCAGCAGAATGAACTAGGTCACTGTGGTTTGACTAGACATTTCTCGTATTGGATACAGTCTGTGGAGGGATGATATTGGAAAGAAAGAAGAAGGAAACAAACTGCTTATACTTATTATGTACCAGAGAAAAAGCAAAGGACATGATACATTCTAGGTATAATGTCCTAGATAATCACATGGACATAGAATGGAGCAAGGGAAATGACTATTGTTCAACTGAAAACCCTGACCCAACCTTCACTACAGTCTCTGTACTGCTCCACCACATATATATATAATTAAGGGGTAACCTGTTTGTCATCTCTACTCTGTTTTAGCTTTCTAGAAAGCAACTAGTGAATCCATTTATTGAAAAGCAGATGTATAAAGATTAGAATAGTCCCAAAATTTTAAAGGTGTTATATTTCCTTTCATTTCATGTGGAACTCAAAGGTGATACAATTTCACAATGAAAACAAGATGACTGACACAGAAGGGAGACCTTTACTGAAATAATTCAATTATTTGACTGAAGGCCATCTCCTGGGCCTGAAATCCTGATGGAAGGGCTGACATCAGAGACTCAAGGTTGCAATTTGCCTCTCTGCAAGGTAAGAGTACCTTTGTCTCTACCTGAAATGAAAGCAAGAAGGGCTAGATTCACAAAGGGACTTAAGTGCTTAAATGCCAGACGCAGGTTCCCACTAGCATTCAAGAAATTCCTGCTCAGCTACTGCTGAATCCTATAGACACCAAACTCACTTGGCACTAGCATTTTACAGTTGTCCATATTGTTAGGGGGCTTATTCCTTCACCCTCTCAGTTTCCTGGTCCTTCTTGCATAAACAGAGAGTAACAATACCCAAAGTCCGAAAGTGCAAACAATTTGATGTTTATTGGGGTGAACTTCCAGCAAGCATGATTCCAGTTTCCTTCCTTAGTGTCCCCCTTCCCAGATCTGACACCACAGAGGTTTGCATGTGTCCCTCTTCCTGTTACCATCCCCTGTTCCCATTCCCCCCCTTAGCAAAACATATTCCCAATTCCCCCACCCCCAGTCCCTGTTCCCATTCCCTCTTTACTTCCTAATTGACTGCAGACTATATAGTAAAATTTAAGTTCTGCTTGGCTATAAGTTAACCAATCATTTTACTGAAAATTAACTAACCAATCCTAATATACTGTAACATGGTTATTTAACCAATTATATCCCATCACCTTAATTGGTTTACACCCGACAAAATTAATTATACAGCAGACCAAAACAATTACAAAACCAAACAAAAATTATACAGACAAACAATAGAAAAGAGAAGACTACAGAAATAAAACAATAAAAAAATAAGAATTTCACATCCAAGCTATTAATAAGTGAGTTCTTGCCAAACATCTTCTAGGCTCTTCCCTTTCTCTGGGATATCAGGACAAAATTGTATTCCTAACAGCCCAATCGCCCCTTATTTCAATATAACTAGTTTGAAATGTAAAAATGTAACCATACACTTCCTAGTTTATGGCTGGCCTCTGCTGCTTAGCTGAAGGCCTTAGCCTAAGAACCAGGCTTCAGACTGTCACAGTAAAAAAAGGCCCTTATACCAGCAGACAGTAATTTTAATTCTTTCTTTTATACTTCTATGACTAGCTAAATAATTAGAAAACACCTAAATTCTTAAAGTATAGGCCTTTGCAGACAGGCCTGACTATCTATATCCTAACACATAGCCTTCAAAGACACAGCAAAGGAGACATTGGCCTTTCACATGGCCTGACTTTCTGTGGTTGTCATACCATAGGCAGGGAACTGTGCAAAAACCCGTTCAGGAGGGAGAAAGACACAGGTCTCTGCCAAAGAGAGATGATGGCTGATGAGTTGAGAACCTAGCATGGCTGCCCTTGGTGGACCACAGAGGGGGAACACAGGTGTCCTGAACCAGGAGAGGTGCGTTATTCACAGAGAAGCCAATGATTTAGATGGAAACTGAATCACCTGCTTGGAGATTGTGTTTCTAGGTTGGACCTTCAGTCCCCCAAAGAAGCCAATTAGCTCGGATGGATTGGCTGAGGTGTGTGTGCTGTGGTTCCTTGTCCAGGACCTTGAGAAATGTCAACCACTCTTTTCTCAGGGGTCAGAAAGGGAACAGCTGCTGCAGGCCACTCACTTACTTAAAGAAGTTCCCTAAAGATGAAAGGATCTACCTCATTCCCTGTGCCCTGAGCCAGCTACTTCCCATGTACACTAGCTCTCTGTAATAGTCCCATGTGACTGTGGTGTGAAATGAGATCTCATTTGCTGCCCATTGCCCAGTGTGGGACTGATAACAGGACATTTTGTTTATTCTTGGGATACCATGGGACACTGTCTATTCACAGTCCTTGCTTCTGCTTCTGCATAGCGTACAAGGAACATCCCTTCAGCTCAGGAAAGCAGGTATCAATAGCTCCAAAAAGAAACAGACCATGTGGAAATTCCCTGAGGAGCCACCTATGAGGATATGATGCTCTGATTATCCCTAGTGAGTACGGGAGTAGATTTGGGAGGAAATAACTCAACTGAAAGGCCTGGACTCATCCATGTTGTGAGTTTGTTTATTTCTGTGGAGTTACAGAAGGGGTGCGTTTGACTCCCTTGCCCTATGGAGAAAAATGTGATTGACTCTGCCATGTCCTGGCCTTGAACTCCATGAAATTGTAATTAATTTAATCTAAATGAAAGCTTCTCTACAAGCCAATCTTGATGGTCTCACATCTTCAGTTATAGGGCAAGACGTGAACCAAACTCACATCCTCTTAGGAAGCCAAGAAGTTCCTGGTATCCAGCCTAGCCTCAGTTTCTCTCCATAACTCTGTCTCCCTCTTGCAGGGAAATCCAGGTGTTTTGAAAGCCCTCACCCTGCTTGTGTATGTCTGGACACAGCTACCGTATTGCTCAATGATGTTTTTGATAGAGGGCCCAGGTGTAAAATCTTCTGTCTGCTCCAACTGGCTTTTCCCACTTGACTGAAGCATCCAGATAGGCCACCTATGATTATACCTTCAACATGCATAAAACTCATGCCATGTCTAAGACTGCAGTCCTACTCACATCCTCAAAAGTATTGTAGGGTCTGATGTGTCTTATCTTGAGGAGGTTCCAGTATGTTCTTATTACCTGGGGGGGATGTCTGTACCATACTTGGTATTGCGGTGTTCCGGTACCACCCTTCTGGAATGCATTTGCTGGATTGTCCTGTGCCTAGCACTTCTCAGAAATGTGTGTGTTTTTTGCAATACCAGCCCCGTTCTTGTCAGGTTCTGTGAGCTTGCAAGGAGGCAGAGCCTGACTACTGCTAGCTTTGCCTTTGCTTTATATCAGCAAAGCAGAACTACTAGTTTAATTCAGGCCTTAGGCCTCACACTGAGCCTCTGATACAAGGCCTTATGTCTCGGGGTCTCCTTCTACCACTCTTATTATCATCTACATACAAGATGTATCCTGCTGTCAGGACAGGACATTTCATTTTACAATCAAGTGTCTCATAATCTTGGGCAGTACGTTGTGGTCTATCGCAATCTGTTTTTCCGTAACATCACCTATTGGCAGATCTTTTACAGTAATCTTGTGTCCTTACTGGCATAGGGCTATTCCTATGTCATCCACCCATATCAAGCATTGTTAAGCCTATTACCTATTCTGGCTCAGCTAAAATCTTCTAGCCATGCTTTACTTATATACCTAATACACATTCATCACTCCAAAATACTTTGCAATAGTATACTGCTGTAATCCTACAGTTTAAATCTAGTTAACATACATTGACTATATATGAAATAGCATATGAATTAACTATAATACCAAATAACACAATGATAAAATGAACTACGACCTATATTTGAATGAGAATAGGACTCGACACTAAGGACCAGAATTATAAAGATATTTAGGGGCTTAGCCAGGGGTGAGCTGGAGCCGGTTCGCACCAGTTCGCACGAACCGGTTGTTAAATTTAGAAGCGGTTTTAGAACCGCTTGTTAACTGGCTTCCCTGCGAGGGAAGCTTTGACGGGCTCTGGCTGGAAGGGTGTAATTCCTCCTCCCAGACGCCGGGGAGGCGCTGCGCTGCAGGAGCCATGTGAGCTGCCTCCTGGCACGGTTGCTGCTGCTGCTGCTCCTCGGACCTCTGGCGCTGGGGCTCCTGCTGCTGCCTGGTGAGTCCCCGGCTGCGTCCGGCTGCTCCCAGCCCCCCCCCCATGTGAGTGTCTGCGCCCCTCCCCCGCCCAAAGCCCCTGCCCCAGCTCCTGCCCCCACCGCCCACAGTCACCCCCTGCCGCAGCCAGCCCCTGCCACAGCCCCTGCTACAGCCACTCTCTGCCCACAGCCCCTGCCACAGCTCCTGCCCCCCGCCCCTGCTGCCCACAGTCACCCCCTGGCACAGCCAGCCACAGCCAGCCCCTGCCGCAGCCAGCCCCAGCCGCAGCCCCTGCCCCCTGGCACAACCAGCCCCAGCCAGCCCCAGCAAAAGCCCCTGCTCCCTGGCACAGCTGCCCGCAGCCACCCCCTGCCGCAGCCCCTGCCGCAGCCAGCCCCAGCCGCAGCCCCTGCCACCTGGCACAGCCAGCCGCAGCCAGCCCCTGCCGCAGCCAGCCCCAGCCGCAGCCCCTGCCCCCTGGCACAACCAGCTCCAGCCAGCCCCTGCCGCAGCCACCCCCTGCCCCAGCCCCAGCCGCAGCCCCTGCCACCTGGCACAGCCAGCCGCAGCCACCCCCGCCACAGCCCCTGCCACAGCCACTCTCTGCTCACAGCCCCTGCCACAGCTCCTGCCCCCTGCCCCTGCCACCCACAGTCACCCCCTGGCACAGCCAGCCACAGCCACCCCCTGCCACAGCCACTCTCTGCCCACAGCCACCCTCTGCTCGCAGCTGCCCCCTGCTAGCCCCTGTCTGCATCACCTACCCACAGCCAGCCCCTGTTGCAGCCAGCCCGTGTCACACGCCCTGCCTCCAGCTAGCCCAGCCCCACGCCCCTGTCTGCAGCCAGCCCCATGTCCACTGGTGCCCTGCAGTTCTCAGGGCACTAACCCTGCACACCTGCTTCAATGAGGGGGGGCAGGGAGCAGCTGGGACCCACACATGTGCACATCCTAGGGTGACCAGACAGCAAGTGTGAAAAATCGGGACAGAGGGTGAGGGTAATAGGAGCCTATATAAGAAAAAGACCCAAAAATTGAGACTGTCCCTGTAAAATAGGGACATCTGGTCACCCTAGCAGACCCCAAGGGAGTGGTGGGGACCCACACATGTGAAAAGGAGCTCATTTCTAGTTCAGGCCCATCTTTTAAAAAAAGAACTTTATGTAGGGTTAACATACAGCCGTATTTTCCTGGACATGTCCAGCTTTTCGGTTCTTAAATTGCTGTCTGGGCGGAATTTTTAAAATTTAAAAAATCCTCCCAGGAAAATATGGACGTATGGTAACCCTGTTGGTACAAAAAATACATGCTCTGGCACATCTCTTAAATCAGAACTTTTTATAGAGAACCGGTTTTTAAGATTTTAGCAGCTCATCACTGGGCTTAGCTGGAATTTCACAAGCACCTAGTTGCCTAAAACCTCTTGATTTCAGTGATTGTTAGGCAACTAGGCACTATTGAATATCCCACTGGGCACCTAAATAGCTTTAAAATCTTTCCCTAAGGCTGAAAGTCTCCTTCATAGTCAGATATAAGGCCAAATCCTATTTGCTACATTAACATCAATAGCCTCATAGGGCTCAGTTGGACAGCTCAGGGAAGGAGTCAGTTCTTTGGCCTATAGTATACCGGAGCTCAGACTAGAAGATGATCATAATGACCCCTTCTGGCCTTGGAATCTATGGATGGATGGATAGATCGATATGATTTTTAAGCCAATGTGAATATTTTTGGGAGGAGACATTTTTGAACATTTGGTACTGGCAATGCTGCCTTATTTTCCAACAAGAAAAGATTTAATTTGATTTTTTGGGGGGACCAGTCCTAGTTATCTAATTGTTTTTATTCTTGATTACAAGGCAGATTCCTCCTGTGTCCTTGTTTCTGAGCTCTGCAGGTCTCCAGGGAATAACAGCCCTGGTACATATCAGAGAAATCGCCTGGATAAATCTCCTTAGCAAGGCATCAGTGGCTCACTGTTAGGAAGGTTCGGCTTGGCTACCCACCATATCAAAAGCAGATCTTGTCTTAATATATTTTCATGATACCTGATGGTGACTCCAGAGCACTGGAAGGGTAGGAACTGCTTGCTATCATCAACATTATTCACCAATTCTAAGCAGCTGCATAATGAGTCAGTCTCCCTTTCCCAGCCGCAAATCGTACCAGTAATCAGTAATTCTTTGGTTGCAGACTTAGGGGGGCAAGGAGATATAGGAATGCATGTATTTCATTGTCCTATTTTCATTATACCGTTTTATAGCATCTGAAACAATACCTGGTGTTTTAACTCAGGATTCTGGCAGGTAAGCTTCCTATCATGTAACTGAACATGAATTTATTTCTCCACTGCCATTCATATCTGTCTTTCTATCAATTTTCTTTTTGTGGGATAATTTACCATAATACATGTTGTCCTGTTCTGTCTGATTCAAGAAGATGGTGCTGATTTATGTAAAAGTCAAAGCAGATTAGAGAGAGAGAGAATGATGGAAATGGATGAATTGCTGTTGCTTGATAGGTATATACTTACAAAAATGGGTGGATTGTTATATAGATAGCTGCTTATAGCGTTGGGTAGATGGATGGTATGTGGGATGGATGGATGACAGAATAAACTTTCCTTACAGTTAATTCCCTCCAACCTATAAAAACTCTGTTCCTCCCCACTTCTGTCTTCATTTATCATTATCTTTCTTTTTGATGCCTAGCACTGAGTGTACTGTTCCAGGTGTCCTGTGGAATCAGATAGAATCAGACTCCCACCTGTTTCTTTTGTTTATCTCATCAAAAACATCATCAGCTCTTTTGGACACCCTAAGTATGTCTATACTGGGGAAAAAATGTCCCATGGCAGCAAGCTTCAAAGATTCAGTCAAGTGACTCGAACTCACGGGGCTCAGGCTATGGGGCTGAAAATAGCAGTGTGGACATTCCCATTCAGGCTGGAGCCAGGCTCTGAGAACATTTCACTTCACCGGGTTTTAAATTTGGTCCTCCAGCTCAACCGGGCATGTCTACACTGCTACTTTTAGCCCAGTCGCATGCGCCCAAATCAGTTGGCCTAGGCGCTGAGACTCGTCGCTAATGGGAGGTTTTTTTGCAATGTAGACATACTCCATATACCATTGTAAATACATGTCCATTGACTGTGCCAATATATTGTGGATTGACTTATAAGTAGGCTTGGAAGAATTAGAAATATATCAATAAAAGTCAATAAATATTAATTTCACCATACACACAAAAACCAGCAAAAATATTTCCATTGAGAATAATCAAAATATGCAGCTAGGCAAAGTAAGAAAAATGGTACTTGAAAACTTAGTCAAGCTTCGATTTAAGGCTATTTACTTTGTATATTTTGAGGTGATATTGACAATTTACATTTTAACGGTTACAAACCTTTAATTTTTTTCAATCTCAATGTCATGAAACAAGTATTGTCTGTCCCCCCCATTCTGTGATCCCCTCCCAATAATTTCCTGCAAATGTGAAAATTTAAATAGATAAAACACAAGGGAAAAATGCTTAAAACATAATTTTTTGGAATTTTTAAAATATAAATTGGTAATACTAATGTTTAAAAAATAACATTGATATTGTCTGATGAAGTTATAAAAAATAAAAATTGAATTCTGCCACATCTACAGATAAGGATTCTACTTCCCATAATTGAGGGCATAATTTGAAAACAGCCCGACAAAATCTCCACCGATGTAAGCTGACAAAGTTTCATAGAAGGTAAAAATTTACAGTAGCAGAGAATTTGATTCAATGGGTTTCTCTTGCTGTAAATGAGGCTGAATCATTTTGAAGAGCAATTAGGTTTGGGAAAATGTCAATAAACGCCAGGGCATAGCATAAACATTAAATATGCAAAATGAATCTAAATAAATTGAGAATAATTTGTCACTAATACTTTCGCCTTGTATCTGAATGACCTTAGAAAAGAACTATTCTACGCACTAGTTCTAGAATCCAGAATCTTTTCTGAAGAATAAGCACATATATTGTTCACTTTTCTTCTTTTCTACCCTCACCCTGGTTTTATCTTGCATTTCTCTCCACACAGCAGGAAATGTCCAACCAAAGCACCGTGACCGAGTTCCTTCTCCAGGGATTCTCTGATGTTCGGGAGCTGCAGATTTTGCACTTTGTGGTGTTCCTGGTGATCTACCTGGCAGCGGTAATGGGCAATCTTCTCATCATCACAGCCGTAGCCATTGATCACCATCTTCACAGCCCCATGTACTTCTTCCTGGGCAACTTGTCCTTCCTAGATGTCTGCTACATATCCGTCACCGTTCCCAAGTCCATGGTGAACTCCCTAACCAACACCAGACTGATCTCTTTTTCTGGCTGTGTTGCCCAAGTCTATTTTGGTATCTTCTTTGCCTTTTCAGAGTTGGTCCTTCTCGCAGCGATGGCATACGACCGCTACGTTGCAATCTGCCATCCTTTGCGTTACAGGGTCATCATGACCAGAGGGGCATGTGCACAGATGGCAGCTGGTTCCTGGATCAGCAGCTGTATCTATTCATTGCTCCACACTACTAATACCTTCCTATTACCTTTCTGTGGGTCCAATGTTGTTGATCAGTTCTTCTGTGATATCCCACAGCTCCTGAAAATCTCTTGTGCTGATACAAGTGCTAATGAAATAGTAGATATTCTATGTAGTGCTGTTGTGGGTTTATTTTTCTTAATTTCCATATTGGTGTCCTATATTCACATCCTTTCTGCTGTGCTGAGAATCCCCTCTGCACAGGGCAGGTATAAAGCCTTCTCCACTTGTCTGCCACACCTAGTTGTGTTTTCGTTGTTTATCAGCACTGGCATATATACGTACCTAAGGCCGGGATCAGAATCTTCCCCGTATCAGGGCATGCTGGCTACTATGTTATATTCTGTAGTTACCCCAGTAATAAATCCACTCATTTACAGCCTGAGAAACAAGGAGATAAAAGAAGCTCTGGGCAAAATTTCAAGCCAGATATTTTTCACCAAGAGCATTTTTACTTCTTAATATGTATATAGGTTACTATTCCCTCCCCACTCCAGGTTCTCATATTCATAAATGAATGGGGGGATTCCTTTTAGCTGCAGAGATGCTCATAAATTCACTATTGCAGTGGTTTTCAAACAGTGGGTCGGGATTCTAAAGTGGGTTGTGATCCCAGTTTAATGGGGTCACTAGGTCTGACTTAGACTTGCTGGGACTCAGGGCTGAAGCCCAAGCTGCACCACCCGAGGCTGCAGTAGAAACTGTGGGCAGAGGGGCTCAGGTTATAGGTCCCTGACTGGGGCTGAAGCCCTTGGGCTTTGGCCTCCCTGCCGTGGGTGGAGGGGCTCGGGCAGGCTCAGGCTTCATTCCCCTCTCTGGGGTTGTGTAGTAAATGTTGTCGTAAGGGGGTCGTGGTGCAATGACGTTTTAGAATCTCTGCATTACAAGACAGTGCTAAGATACTATGACGGTGGGTGTATTTTGAAAACTCATGTACTGCAGAACACAATTCTGAGAGTTTTCACTACATGGTCAAATCAGTAATGTGTCTCTAAGCAGTGTTTAAACATGGTGCGTGGGACAGATAAGGCAAGTCCCGGAATATCCCTGGGGAAAAAAAACGGACAGGATTATTTTTTAAAAACTTTGGAGTCCATTGTAATGAATGCAAAGTTTGTCTTATATTTGTATGTATCCTAGCTAGCAAGGAGATGGGATGTGAGCCCTGGGAAGAGTTATGAATTTCAAAGGACTCTAGTGAACAATGAGCCAGACAAAAATGGACTTTGGGACAAAGAGTGTCAAGTGGTTTGCTGAGGGAATTTCTAGAGCAAGGTGAATACAAATTCCTATCTCTGCTTATGCAAAAACCCAGCCTTTTCAAGCTACACATGCAAATACAAAGTAATGCAGATTGGAAAACAGAATACCAAGTATAATGATCAAGTCAAAATTAGCTGTTGCTACTCAAGATCTCAGAGTCACTGTGAATAGCTCTCAGAAAATAGCCACACAATATGCAGCAGCATAAAAGAATGTTGGGAATATTTACAAAAATGATAGATGAAAAGACAGAAAATATCATCTTGCCTCTATATAAATCCATGGTAGGTCAACATCTTGAATACTGCGTGCAGATGTGGTCACCCCATCTTAAAAAGATATATTGGAATTGGAAAAGGTACAGAAAAGGAAAAGAAAAAAGATTAGGAGTATGGAACAGTTTCCGTAGGAGGAGAGATTAATAAGACTGGGACTTCTCAGCTTGGAAAAGAGATAACTAAGGAGGGATATGATAGAGGTCTATTAAATCATGCCTGGTGTTGAGCAAGAAAATAAGGAAGTGTTATTTACGCCTTCTCATAACAAAGAACTAGGGGGTCACCAAATGAATTAATAGGCAGCAGGTTTTAAACAATAATAAATGAAGTATTTTTTCACACAATGCATAGACAACCTGTGGAACTCCTTGCCAGAGGATACTGTGACGGCCAAGACTATAACAGCATTTGAAAAAGAACTAGAGGATAGGTCCAACAAGGTCTATTAGCCATGATGGGCAAGGATGGTGTCCCTTGCCTCTGTTTGTCAAAAGCTGGGAATGGGTGACGGGATAGATCACTCAATGAGTGCTTGTTTTGTTCATTCCCTCTGAATGTCCTGGTATTGGCCACTGTGGGAGGACAGCATACTGGGCTTGATGGACCATTGGTCTGATCCAGTAGGTCCGTTCTTATGTTCTTATGTATGTATACCCTGAGGAGGGGACCATTGTTTGTTGATCACCTGTTACATGACACTTAGTTTAAAAGCCAAGGCTGACTAAAGAAAAGAACGAACCATTCATGGTGGTTCTGGTGCTGAATCTGAGACAATTATGAACATGTAACCAAAGGGAAAAACCAGCTGTGGGTTTGAAGGACTCATCCCTACCAGAGTCTGAGGTGGAGGTAGGATCAACTTTACTAAGGTTTTTAGCATGTGTGTAAATTCTTTCATTGTTTTTTAAATGTTTTCAATGCAATGCTTTCACCTTAAGAATAAATGTGCTTGCTTAGAAAGACTTAGTGGTAACTTATAACTGTAGGCTATTGTGCTGTTCACAGCCTTAAAACAGAAATCAAAGTCCAGACACTGGCCAGGTTCAGTTTTCTGGGAATGTCACAGTGTAGGCAAGGAGCTGTGCAGCCTGGAAAAACTCCAGTCAGGAGGGAGAGAGAGCATCTGCTCAAGAAAGGTGATGGCTAGGAGCAGGGAGTAGCTGCCCTCAAGGAACTGTGGAGGGGGAATACAGAGTCAATTACCGTAAACTCAGAGGGGTAGCCATGTTAGTCTGGACCTGTAAAAAGCAACAGAGAGTCCTATGGCACCTTTAAGACTAACAGATGTCCGACAAAATGACTACAGTAATTATGTCACAGGGGCAGTACTATCATGTTTGTATCGGGATATAAATCCCACAAAAGCTTATGCTCCAATACATCTGTTAGTCTTAAAGGTGCCACAGGACTCTCTGTTGTTTTTTACCCTAAACTGTGACATATATATATATCCTGTAAAGAATTGGTGAAACTAAGCTGATGACAAGCACCTTCATTAACCCATTGATTGATATTTTGAACAAGTTTATTCCCTGGAGGGCTTTTTTGCCATGACCTTCCATTATGTAACATTGCAACTATTCAGATAATATACATTCTACTAGCAGTCCACCAGACAGCAGAAACCCGTACAGCATCGTTTGACAGCCACCGTCTTTAATTTTTCTCTCTAGTGCTTATGGGGAGAAGACTTCATGACCCCTTCTTACTTCAAAACCTTTTGGTGTAAACATGCAACCTGATCCTCCCCCTCCCACCTCCCATCCAGTTTGAAGGCTTGTGTATGGTGTCCTACTGTCCCCCATGGGGATGGCTGCCCCTAAATGAGTTGAACTTCTCCCCACCCTGGAAGTATTACACACAGCAATTATTTCAACCAAAAGCAGAAATAAGACTGGATGCGTCCCTGTGAAGTGACTCTCCACAATGCACTGCTTGTAACAGCAGGGGTTTAGCAAAGGAGATTATTCAAAGCTCCCCATTGGCTAAATTCCTCTCTCTGCCCCACCTCCCTGGCAGTCAGGGCCCAGGAACTCCAATAGCCTGAAATGAGGCAAACAGGAGGGATATTAGAGGGGTAGGCCGTGTTAGTCTGGATCTGTAAAAGCGGCAAAGAGTCCTGTGGCACCTTGTAGACTAACAGTCGTTTTGGAGCATGAGCTTTCGTGGGTGAATACCCACTTCGTCGGCTGCATCTGACGAAGTGGGTATTCGGCCACAAAAGCTCATGCTCCAAAACGTCTGTTAGTCTATAAGGTGCCACAGGACTCTTTGCTGCTTTTAGGAGGGATATTGATTCCTCACTCCACTGGGGTGACCTGTTGTTCCCCACACACTCAAGCAAGGAGAGCATATTTCCTCTCCCAACTCAGGGTCCTCTACCTTTCTGCAGGACATCAGGGAGTCAGAAACTGTGGGAAGAAGTCTCACCTCCTTCCTGTCTGTAGATACCTTTGTCATCTCCCAAGCAGCTGTCGTACACATTACAAGGACATTTCCCACTCGGGTGGCCAGATGTGCCAATTTTATAGGGACAGTCCTGATTTTTGGATCTTTTTCTTATATAGCAGGGACCTGCTCACAGAATCTGACAAGAACCAGGCTAATATTGCAGAAATACACATTCTATGAAGTGTTAGTGACAGAGTACTTATGCAAACACATTTTGATATGAAGTGGTACCAGAACATTCCGATATTAAGGATGGTACAAAAACATTCCCCAAGGATAACAGGAACACACTGACCCCTCCTGAAAGATAAGGTCAGGATAACAGTATGTAATAAAAATGTTTTAATTAAATCAACATGTACAAGATAATGAAAAATAACTAGCCATGTTAGGGGGAAGTAACTACAGTAATTATGTCACAGGGGCAGTACTATCATGTTTGTGTCGGGATATAAAGATATATTTCAGAGAAAGTGTCTTTGTTTGGCCTTAGGGAGGAATGGAATGTCCCACCTTTCCCTGTTGTTACGAGTATTCATGTATACTCCAGTGGATTCCACTGAATATTAGTACTGTGCTTTGTTGACAATAAACCTGGCTTAATGCCTTTGTCCCTTAACGGATCTTGTGGTCATTAGGTGGTTCACTCGAGGTCTGACATGCCAGCTATTTGCACTGGGCTGTGGGACACACAAAGGAAACACACACATGCAGCCAAACATCTATTAACATCTAACCACAGTCGTGACCTACAACATTAGGCAGTGAGGCTTCTGTTACTTGTCTCACTCTGGACACACTCAGGAGTCAGCGTGCTGTCTTGTGGGGAAGCCTCTGCACTGGCTGTGCATAGATTTGTACATTTTAAGGCCAGAAGGAATCATTACATTAAGTAGACACACCTCCCATATAATACAGGCCTACCTATATTGTGTATAGAGAACTCAGGACCCAATCTAATTGACAATCAACTCAAAGAGAGTTTTACCATTGATTCCATCTGCAACAAAGCTGGCCCAGTGACCAGTGATTCTGTGACCTGTGATCACAATGGTCCTTTCTGGCCTTAGAATAGATAGATAGATAGATAGATAGATAGATAGATAGATAGATAGATATGATTTTTAAGCCAATGTGAATACTTTGGGGAGGAGACATTTTTGAACATTTGGTACTGGCAATGCTGCCTCATTTTCCAACAAGAAAAGGTTTAATCTGAATTTTTGGGGACCAGTCCTAGTTATCTAATTGTTTTTATTCTTGATTACAATGCAGATTCCTCCTGTGTCCTTGTTTCTGAGCTCTGCAGGCCTCCAGGGAATAACAGCCCTGGTACCCGTCAGAGAAATCGCCTGGATAAATCTCCTTAGCAAGGCATCAGTGGCTCACCGTTAGGAAGGTTTGGCTTGGGTACCCACCATATCAAAAGGAGATCTTGTCTTAATATATTTCCATGATACCTGATGGTGACTCCAGAGCACTGGTAGGGTGGGAATTGCTTGCTTTGATTAAGACAAAAGTGAACTATAATCAACATTATTAACCAATACTAAGCAGCTGCATTATGAGTCAGTCTCCCTTTCCTAGTCATCAGTAATTCTTTGGTTGCAGACTTAGGAGGGCAGGAAGATATAGGAATGCATGAATTTCAGTGTCCTGTTTCCATTATACAGTTTTATAGAATCTGAAACAATACCTGGTGTTTTAACTCAGGATTCTGGCAGGTAAGCTTCCCATCATATGACTGAACATGATTCTGATTTCTGCATCCCATAATGTAAATCTTGAATTTATTTCTCCACTGACATCCATATCTGTCTTTCTATCAATTTTCTTTTTGTGGGTTAATTTACCATGATCCATGTTGGTGTCCTGTTCTGTCTGATTCAAGACGCTGGTGTTGCTTTATGTAAAAGTCAAAAGAGAGAGAGAGGGAGAGAGAGAGAGATAGATTTGTAGATATTAAAGCAGATGTGAGAGAGAGAGAGAGAGAGAAAGAGAGAGAGAATGATGGAAATCGTTGAATTGCTGTTGCTTGATAGGTATATACTTACAAAAATGGGTGGATTGTTATATAGATAGCTGCTTGTAGGGATGGGTAGATGGATAGAATGTGGGATGGATGAATGACAGATTAAGCTTTCCCTACAGTTAATTCCCTCCAACCTATAAAAACTCCGTTCCTCCCCGCTTCTGCCTTCATTTATCATTATCTTTCTTTTTGATGCCTAGCCCTGAGTGTACTGTTCCAGGTGTCCCGTGGAATCAGATAGAATCAGACTCCCACCTGTTTCTTTTGTTTACCTCATCGAAAACATCATCGGCTCTTTTGGACACCATAAATATGTCTATTCCGGGGAAAAATTGTCCCATGGCAGCAAGCTTCAAAGATTCAGTCAAGTGACTCGAGCTCACGGAGCTCAGGCAATGGGGCTGAAAATAGCAGTGCAGACATTCCCATTCAGGCTGGAGCCAAGCTCTGAGATCCTTTCACTTCACCGGGTTTTAAATCTGGTCCTCCATCCCAACCGGACATGTCTACACTGCTACTTTTAGCCAAGTCGCATGAGAGCTAATCAGTTGACCTAGGCGCTGAGACTCGTCGCTAATGGGAGGTTTTTCTGCAATGTAGACATACTCCATATACCATTGTAAATACATGTCCATTGACTGTGCCAATATACTGTGGATTGACTTATAAGTAAGCTTGGAAGAATTAGAGATATATCAATAAAAGTCGGTAAATATTAATTTCACCATACACACAAAACCCAGCAAAAATATTTCCATTGAGAATAATCAAAATATGCAGCTAGGCAAAGTAAGAAAAATGGTACTTGAAAACTTAGTCAAGCTTCGATTTAAGGCTATTTACTTTGTATATTTTGAGGTGATATTGACGATTTTCATTTTAATGGTTACAAACCTTTAATTTTTTTCAATCTCAATGTCATGAAACAAGTATTGTCTGTCCCCCCCATTCTGTGATCCCCTCCCAATAATTTCCTGCAAATGTGAAAATGTAAATAGATAAAACGCAAGGGAAAAATGCTTGAAACATAATTTTTTGGAATTTTTAAAATATAAATTGGTAATACTAATGTTTAAAAAATAATATTGATATTGTCTGATGAAGTTATAAAAATTGAATTCTGCCACATCTACAGATAAGGATTCTACTTCCCATAACTGAGGGCATAATTTGAAAATAGCCCGACAAATTCTCCACCGATGTAAGCTGACAAAGTTTCATAGAAGGTATTAATTTACAGTAGCAGAGAATTTGATCCAATGGGTTTCTCTTGCTGTAAATGAGGCTGAATCATTTTGAAGAGCAATTAGGTTTGGGAAAATGTCAATCAACTCCAGGGCATAGCATGAACTTTAAATATGCAAAATGTATCTAAATAAATTGAGAATAATTTGTCACTAATACTTTCGCCTTGTATCTGAATGACCTTAGAAAAGCACTATTCTACGCACTAGTTCTAGAATCCAGAATCTTTTCTGAAGAATAAGCACATATTGTTGTGTATTTGGTTGTCATGGTTTTGTTGCTATGGCAACTGAGTTAGATTATTATGGGTTAGCTCAACCGGTTTCAACCGGCTGAGGTGCTCTCTGTATATATGTAAATAAAATGGAGGTTTTGGTTAGCTGCCTGCTCTCTGGCCTCAAGTGATTGCTTCCTACACCGGCTGCCCCAAGGATATAACACTGGCGACGAGGATGGGATTCCGGTGCTGCTCCAGTAACAGAAGGAAGTAGAAGTTAAGGTAAAGAATAAACAAACAAAAAAGCTGCTTGTTGCACTGACTGTGAAAGTGAAACTAAAAATCATGGCTACTCTGACCAGGCCCCTGGAGCCTTTTGATGAGAATACAGAGCAGTGGCATGTGTATACTGAGCGTTTTGAGCTTTTTGGTATTGCAAATGACATTACAGAAGCAAAGAAGGTGCCAATATTCTTAACTGTTGTAGGGGCTAAAACCTACTCTCTGCTACGCAGCTTACTACACCCTGTTAAGCCTGAGACTAAATCTTACAGTGACATTGTGGAAATCCTGGGGTCTCATTTCTCCCCAAAACCACTGGTAATTGCTGAAAGATATAGGTTCCACAAAAGAGACCAAAAGGAAGATGAAACAGTTGTACAATTTGTAGCCATTTTAAAAAAGCTAGCAGAACACTGTGAATTTAAAGAAATGTTACATGATGCCCTGCGTGACAGGTTAGTGTGTGGCCTGTACAGTGAAGCTATACGGAAGCGCCTACTGACAGAGGCTCAGCTTACCTTACAGAAGGCTGTTGATATTGCTGTCTCCATGGAACTGGCTACAAGGGAGGCACAATACATCGGTGCACCCCCTAGGGTGCAAAAAGTGTCACAAGAACCGACCCACAAAACTGTGCAGAGTCAAGAATGTTACCGCTGTGGTAAGCCGGGTCACCAGGCATCAGAATGCTGGTGTAAGGACCTGGTGTGTCGACACTGTGGCAAAAAGGGACACATTGAGTGTGCCTGTAAACAAAAGAAAAAGAGGCCTGTGGTCTGGCCGACAAAAAGAGGAACCCTGCATACCCTAGAGCAGACCCAGGATGATCAAGGTGACACCTCATCGCAAGAGGAAGTGCCACTGCATGTTTTGTCTTTGGCAATGGGCTCACATGAATACTGGGTAACCCCGTTATTGGATGGCAAACGTATACGCATGGAACTGGACACCGGTGCAGCCGTCTCACTGATCTCCGAGACTGTGTATAAAGAAAAGCTACAGCATCTTCCGCTTAAGGCAACAAAAACTGTTCTGAAGACGTATACGGGAGAAGCTGTGCCTATGCTGGGCACTATTGATGTTAAGGTGGAGCTCAATGGACAGGTGGCTAAATTGCCACTGTTTGTGGTGAGAGGTAACTACCCAGCCTTAATGGGTAGGTCTTGGCTTGGGAAGATTCAACTGAACTGGGCAGAAGTGCACCGGATGACTAAAGAAGAAACCAGTCTAACCCCTATACTAAGGAAACATGCTGCTGTTTTTGGAGATGATTTGGGAAGTATGAAGGGAATCACTGTGACATTGAACATTAAACCTGGCAGTCCACCAAAATATCTAAAAGCCCGAACTGTGCCATATGCCATCAGGCCAAAAGTTGAAGCAGACCTGGAGCGCCTGGTCACCAATGGAGTCCTAATACCAGTTACCCATAGCTCATGGGCCACTCCTATCGTTCCAATCGTGAAGAAAGATGGCTCTCTCCGGATTTGCGGTGATTTTAAAGTCACTGTCAACCCAGTGTTGTGTGCAGAGCAATACCCGCTTCCCCGCAGCGATGACCTCTTCGCAGGCCTGGCTGGGGGACAAAAGTTCAGTAAGATTGATCTGAGTCAAGCATATTTACAGATGCACGTCGATGAAAAGTCCCAAGAGCTGTTGACTATTGTGACTCATAAGGGGCTTTATCGATACTGTCGTCTACCCTTCGGAATAACATCTGCTCCCGCCCTGTTCCAGAGGGCTATGGACCAGATCTTGTGTGGCTTGTCAGGAGTTCAGTGCTATCTGGATGATATCCTGGTCACTGGAAGAAATGAAGAGGCTCACTTAAAGAATTTAGAGGCTACCCTACAAAGACTGGAAGAGTATGGCCTACGAGTTCGCAAAGACAAGTGTGAATTCTTCAAGCCCTCTGTTGAATATTTGGGACATATCATTGATTCTGCAGGTCTTCATAAGGCCCCTGCAAAAGTTAAAGCTATTGTGGAGGCTCCCCCACCTCGAAATGTAAGCCAGCTGCGCTCGTTTCTAGGACTCCTGAACTATTATGGAAAGTTCATCTCACAGTTAGCCACACTGCTAAAACCACTTCATGAGCTCCTTGGGCAGAACAAGGCCTGGAAGTGGACTGAAGCCTGTGATGTTGCGTTTAACAAAGCTAAGGATGCATTGCTAAATTCTGAAGTTCTAACGCACTTTGATCCATCCTTACCACTGCAATTGGCCTGCGATGCCTCCCCTTATGGAGTGGGAGCAGTCGTGTCACATATTATGCCTTCAGGAGAAGAGAGACCTATTGCTTTTGCTTCACGCACTCTAAGCAAAGCAGAAACTAACTACGCCCAAATCGAACGTGAGGCATTAGGAATTGTTTTTGGAATTCGGAAGTTTCATCAGTACCTGTTTGGGCGAAAATTTACTCTTCTCACAGACCATCGACCTCTGACATCAATTTTTGGACCTTACACAGGCATTCCCCCATTAGCTGCTAGTCGTATGCAACGTTGGGCATTGTTACTTTCAGCACACACATATGAAATCAAATATCGGAAATCCACTCTACACGGCAATGCAGATGGCCTCTCAAGGTTGCCTTTGCCGGTCAAACACCAAGATAGTGCCCACAAGGAAATCTTCTACTTTGAACAGGTAGAGAATACACCCATCACTGCTACTCAGATAAAGAAGGCAACTCGCGTTGACCCAGTATTGTCCCACGTTATGGACCTGGTGATGCATGGAACATCTCGACAAACCTCTCCGGTCTCATCCGACCTTGTTCCCTACATGTCCAAGCGGACGGAGTTATCGGTCCAATCTGGTTGTTTGTTGTGGGGGAGACGTGTCATTATTCCACCACCACTGAGATCACAGATGTTAGAACAGCTACATTCCGGTCACTGTGGAATAGTGCGCATGAAGGAAATTGCACGAAGCTATTTTTGGTGGCCTGGACTGGACAGCGCTATTGAAGAGAAGGCAAAAGCTTGTATGTCATGTCAGGGTGTGAGGAATGCACCCCAGTGGGCACCCCTACACCCATGGGACTGGCCTGAAAACCCGTGGCAACGTATTCACGTTGACTTTGCTGGCCCCCTTGAAGGAAGCATGTTCTTGGTGGCAATAGATGCCCATTCTAAATGGCCAGAAGTCTCTATAATGCAGTCCACTTCTGCAGAGAGTACTATCCAAAAACTACGAGGACTCTTTAGTCGTTTTGGTCTGCCAGAACAACTTGTGAGCGACAACGGACCGCAGTTCGTTTCTCAGGAGTTTCAAAATTTTATGAAAGCAAATGGGATACACCACATCACGTCAGCACCATATCATCCGTCCACCAACGGATTAGCTGAAAGATTTGTGCAGACAATGAAAAACGCTTTGAAATCAGCAAGGGGACAACACTCCATTCAAAAGCGTCTGGATACCTTTTTACTTTCCTACAGAAACACACCTCATGCTACGACCCACGCATCTCCGGCCTTTCTAATGATGGGACGACAGCTGCGCACTTGCTTTGATCTGCTGAAACCTTCTGAACCCCGACAAATTGTGCAACATCAGCAGCAATATCAAGTCATCAGACGGGCACCCAGAGCAAAAGACCGAACCTTTAGCCCGGGACAGCCAGTTTTGGCTCGGAATTATACTTCCAGAGCTAAATGGGTTCCGGCCACAGTCATCACTCAAACAGGACCTGTTTCCTACACAGTCCGGACTGCAGGGAATCTTACCTGGCGGCGACATGTAGATCAGCTGTTGCCAGGTCATGCCAGTCCTCAGGACCCATCTGCAGTTGAGGGGTCTGACTTCACCTCTTCTGGTGAGGGATCGAATCACGAGTCACCTGTTTCTGACTGTTCTCCTCCATTACTGCCGGCGGCTGAGATACCCCTTTGCCCAGCACGAGCTGATACCACCTCCTCACCTGTTCGTGCTGCGGATCCTGAACCCCTAGTGCTTTCGGGTGCAATAACACCAGTAGTTCACCGTAATCCACCTAGAGACAGAAGGCCTCCTCATCAGCTGGACCTTTAGCTAGGGCGAACCCACGGTTATGGGGCAAAATAATCCCCAGGGTTTAGCCGGGAATGGAGGCAGTCTACCCTCCTTCTCTAGTCTAGTGTGTGTTTTATTTAGGGGATGTTCTTATTAGGGGGGGAGGAATATGTTGTGTATTTGGTTGTCATGGTTTTGTTGCTATGGCAACTGAGTTAGATTATTATGGGTTAGCTCAACCGGTTTCAACCGGCTGAGGTGCTCTCTGTATATATGTAAATAAAATGGAGGTTTTGGTTAGCTGCCTGCTCTCTGGCCTCAAGTGATTGCTTCCTACACCGGCTGCCCCAAGGATATAACACATATATTGTTCACTTTTCTTCTTTTCTACCCTCACCCTGGTTTTATTTTGCATTTCTCTCCACACAGCAGGAAATGTCCAACCAAAGCACCGTGACCGAGTTCCTTCTCCAGGGATTCTCTGATGTTCGGGAGCTGCAGATTTTGCATTTTGTGGTATTCCTGGTGATCTACCTGGCAGCCGTAATGGGCAATCTTCTCATCATCACAGCCGTAGCCATTGATCACCATCTTCACAGCCCCATGTACTTCTTCCTGGGCAACTTGTCCTTCCTAAATGTCTGTTACATCTCCGTCACCGTTCCCAAGTGCATGGTGAACTCCCTAACCAACACCAGACTGATCTCTTTTTCTGGCTGTGTTGCCCAAGTCTATTTTGGTATCTTCTTTGCCTTTTCAGAGTTGGTCCTTCTTGCAGCGATGGTATATGATCGCTACGTAGTGTGGAAGCAGGGAAATAATTAACAAGGATTTGAAGGGATCTTAATGCATGTCAGTTAGTTAGCATGAGTTAGGCTAGCTGTGACCCTAATGACGTGAGATTTGTAGAAGCAAGATAATGTGAGACAGACGAACGAACTGTTTAAAAAGTTATTACGACCTTGCAATGATAACCAAATATGCAGGCTTGCTTTTTCTAGTAGTGAGACAAATAAGATAGCAGAAAGTCTTATGTATAAGCAAATGCAATTGTTTCTCTTTACTGTCTGTATTATTGTTAGTTATTGTCTGTAACAAAGGTATAAATGCTTGCTGTAATTGTTTACTAATTGAGAGAGACCTGTCCAGGACTGGGGCGACCCTGTGTCCTATGGCACTCTCTCCCTCCATTGTAATTACTGGAGAAATAATAAAGTATTTGATTTTCCTGCAGCCAAACAAAAAGTGAGAACTGAGTTTTTCTCCGACAATTTGGGGGCTCGTCCGGGATGGCAACGCCCACGGACCCACAGATGGCTATTACGGATTGTTCCCCTTCGAACCCCATGGCGCCACAAAAGAGGTAAGAGACCTTTTGAAATCTCTATTGGGGTATCGGAGAAGGACTGTCTGTGGGGACGTCTGTATCTGTTGGGCTCACGTCATTTGAACTTATTGACTGTGCAGCAGGATCAGATGCAGAGTGGTATTGTGGAGAGGCCCCAATAAGGTTAGTTTATAGCAGTACTGGGAACTGCTGAGTTGGCCACAAGGTAAATGCATAGGTAAATGCATAAGGTAATGCATAGGTAAATGCATTAGAATGCACCGGTGCTGAGGGGTTTTTACCGCCTCAAGAGGGGTTGTCATATCGCCTCATGGTATTGGTCCGGACCAGGTAAAGATGCATCGTGGTTAAAAAAAAAAAAGGAAAAAAATTTAAAAAGAGATAAAAAGGTTAAAAAGGGGAAAAAAAGAGGCCTTGGTGTGTGTGTGTGTACACCAGTGTGAATGATTGTTATCGGAAGACGCCCAGAGTACCCTGTGAAGCGAAAACTCCGACAGTTGCAATCTGCCATCCTTTGCGTTACAGGGTCATCATGACCAGAGGGGCATGTGCACAGATGGCAGCTGTTTCCTGGATCAGCAGCTGTATCTATTCATTGCTCCACACTACTAATACCTTCCTATTACCTTTCTGTGGGTCCAATGTTGTTGATCAGTTCTTCTGCAATATCCCGCAGCTCCTGAAAATCTCTTGTGCTGATACAAGTGCTAATGAAATAGTAGATATTCTATGTAGTGCTGTTGTGGGTTTATTTTTCTTAATTTCCATATTGGTGTCCTATATTCACATCCTTTCTGTTGTGTTGAGAATCCCCTCTGCACAGGGCAGGTATAAAGCCTTCTCCACTTGTCTGCCACACCTAGTTGTGTTTCCGTTGTTTATCAGCACTGGCATATATACGTACCTAAGGCCGGGATCAGAATCTTCCCCGTATCAGGGCATGCTGGCTACTATGTTATATTCTGTAGTTACCCCAGTAATAAATCCACTCATTTACAGCCTGAGAAACAAGGAGATAAAAGAAGCTCTGGGCAAAATTTCAAGCCAGATATTTTTCACCAAGAGCATTTTTACTTCTTAATATGTATATAGGTTACTATTCCCTCCCCACTCCAGGTTCTCATATTCATAAATGAATGGGGGGATTCCTTTTAGCTGCAGAGATGCTCATAAATTCACTATTGCAGTGGTTTTCAAACAGTGGGTCGGGATTCTAAAGTGGGTTGTGATCCCAGTTTAATGGGGTCACTAGGTCTGACTTAGACTTGCTGGGACTCAGGGCTGAAGCCCAAGCTGCACCGCCCGAGGCTGCAGTAGAAGCTGTGGGCAGAGGGGCTCAGGTTATAGGTCCCTGACTGGGGCTGAAGCCCTTGGGCTTTGGCCTCCCTGCCGTGGGTGGAGGGGCTCGGGCAGGCTCAGGCTTCGTTCCCCTCTCTGGGGTTGTGTAGTAAATGTTGTCGTAAGGGGGTCGTGGTGCAATGACGTTTTAGAATCTCTGCATTACAGGACAGTGCTAAGATACTATGACGGTGGGTGTATTATGAAAACTCATGTACTGCAGAACACAATTCTGAGAGTTTTCACTACATGGTCAAATCAGTAATGTGTCTCTAAGCAGTGTTTAAACATGGTGCGTGGGACAGATATGGCAAGTCCCGGAATATCCCTGGGGAAAAAAAACGGACAGGATTATTTTTTAAAAACTTTGGAGTCCATTGTAATGAATGCAAAGTTTGTCTTATATTTGTATGTATCCTAGCTAGCAAGGAGATGAGATGTGAGCCCTGGGAAGAGTTATGAATTTCAAAGGACTCTAGTGAACAATGAGCCAGACAAAAATGGACTTTGGGACAAACAGTGTCAAGTGGTTTGCTGAGGGAATTTCTAGAGCAAGGTGAATACAAATTCCTATCTCTGCTTATGCAAAAACCCAGCCTTTTCAAGCTACACATGCAAATACAAAGTAATGCACATTGGAAAACAGAATACCAAGTAAAATGATCGAGTCAAAATTAGCTGTTGCTACTCAAGATCTCAGAGTCATTGTGAATAGATCTCAGAAAATATCCACTCAATATGCAGCAGCAGTCAAAAAAAGCTAAAAGAATGTTGAGAATATTTACGAAAGTAATAGATGAAAAGACAGAAAATATCATATTTCCTCTACATAAATCCATGGTAGGTCAATATCTTAAATACTGCGTGCAGATGTGGTCACCCCATCTTAAAAAGATATATTGGAATTGGAAATATACAGAAAAGGAAAAGAAAAAAGATTAGGAGTATGGAACAGTTTCTGTAGGAGGAGAGATTAATAAGACTGGGACTTCTCAGCTTGGAAAAGAGATAACTAAGGAGGGATATGATAGAGGTCTATTAAATCATGCCTGTTGTTGAGCAAGAAAATAAGGAAGTGTTATTTACGCCTTCTCATAACAAAGAACTAGGGGGTCACCAAATGAAGTAAGAGGCAGTAGGTTTTAAACAATAATAAATGAAGTATTTCTTCACACAATGCACAGACAACCTGTGGAACTCCTTGCCAGAGGATACTGTGATGGCCAAGACTATAACAGCATTTAAAAAAGAACTAGAGGATAGGTCCATCAAGGTCTATTAGCCAGGATGGGCAAGGATGGTGTCCCTTGCCTCTGTTTGTCAGAAGCTGGGAATGGGTGACAGGAGATAGATCACTCAATGATTGCTTGTTTTGCTCATTCCCTCTGAATGTCCTGGCATTGGCCACTGGACTAGATGGACCATTTGTCTGACCCAGTAAGTCCATTCTTATGTTCTTATGTATGTACACCCTCAAGAGGGGACCATTGTTTGTTGATCACCTGTTACATGACACTTAGTTTAAAAGCCAAGGCTGTCTAAAGAAAAGAATGAACTATTCCTGGTGGTTCTGAATCTGAGACAATTATGAACATGTAACCAAAGGGAAAAATCAGCTGTGGGTTTGAAGGACTCATCCCTACAAGAGCCTGAGGCAAAGGTGGGATCAGCTTTGCTAAGGTTTTTAGCATGTGTGTAAATTCTTTCATTGTTTTTTAAATGTTTTATCTGCAATGCTTTCACCTTAAGAATAAATGTGCTTGCTCAGAAAGACTTGGTGGTAACTTATAACTGTAGGCTATGGTACTGTTCACAGCCTTAAAACAAAAATCAAAGTCCAGACGCTGGCCAGTTTCAGTTTTCTGGGACTGTCACTATGTAGGCAAGGAGCTGTGCAGCCTGGAAAAACTCCAGTCAGGAGGGAGAGAGAGTGTCTGCTTGAGAGATGATGGCTAGGAGCTGGGAGTGGCTGCCATCAAGGAACTGTGAAGGGGGAATACAGAGTCAATTACCCTAAACTGTGACATATATCTATCCTGTAAAGAATTACTGAAACTAGGCTGATGACAAGCACCTTAGTTAACCCATTGATTGATTTTTTGGACAGGATTATTCCCTGGAGGGCTTTTTTGCCATGACCTTCCACTATGTAACATTTAAACTATTCTGATAATATACATTCTACTAGCAGTCCACCAGACAGCAGAAACCCGTACAGCATCGTTTGACAGCCACCGTCTTTAATTTTTCTCTCTAGTGCTTATGGGGAGAAGACTTCATGACCCCTTCTCACTTCAAAACCTTTGAGTGTAAACATGCAACCTGATCCTCCTGCTCCCATCTCCCATCCAGTTTGAAGGCTTGTGTATGGTGTCCTACTGTCCCCCAGGGGCATGGCTGCCCCTAAATGAGTTGAACTTCTCCCCACCCTGGAAATATTACACACAGCAATTATTTCAACCAAAAGCAGAAATAAGGCTGGGATGCTTCCCTGTGAAGTGGCTCTCCACAATGCACTGCTTGTAACAGCAGAGGGGTTTAGCAAAGGAGATTATTCAAACCTCCCCATAGGCTAAATTCCTCTCTCTGCCCCACCTCCCTGGCAGTCGGGGCCCAGGAACTCCGATAGCCTGAACTGAGGCAAGCAGCAGGGATATTGATTCCCCACTCCACTGAGGTGGCCTGTTGTTCCCCACACACTCAGGCAAGGAGAGCAGATTTCCTCTCCCACCCAGCTCAGGGTCCTTTACCTCTCTGCAGGACATCAGGGAGTCAGAAACTGTGGGAAGAAGTCTCACCTCCTTCCTGTCTGTAGGTACCTTTGTCATCTCCCAAGCAGCTGTCGTACACTTTACAAGGACATTTCCCACTCGGGTGGCCAGATGTCCCGATTTTATAGGGACAGTCCTGATTTTGGGGTCTTTTTCTTATATAGGCTCCTATTACCCCCTACCCCCATCCCGATTTTTCACATTTGCTGTCTGGTCACCCTATTTCCCACCCTGGGGTGGGTGCTGTAGCTTTGGCAGTGCACTGCAGTTCCCCCAGCATCCCTACATTTGGATGGAGACACTGCCATCACCCATGCTCTGTTCTGCTGCCTGACCTCTGATTAGGCTAGGCTGCAGAGTAATGTATTCCTGATCGTGCAAACTGTGGAGTCACATGCACCCTTTATCTTGTACTGTGTGGTGCAGTTCTCTCTACTTCAGCTTCTAATGAAGAAAGTTCTGTAAGATTCTTAGCTGTGTCTCATCCGTCGTTCGTCTGGGATTTGTGTCATCAGAATGGGCCATGTTCTCAAATTCCTTAAATCTCCATAAATCCATTTTATACCACTGGCCTCACTGACTTCAGTGGAATGATACTGGAGATCTGGGGAAGTCGCCTGATTTCAGTGGATCTACATTGCTTTACCCAAGCTGGGGATCTGGTCCATTGGTTTCAGATGATCTGCACTTAGAGCTGTGCACAGATACAAAATGTATATCCATGCGTGTGGATATCCACAGATATAAAGTGGAACTCTGCAGCGCTGCAGGGCTCTAGCAACAATGAGCAACAGCACCAGGGTCGGACCGGACTGGAAACTGCAGCAGCATATCAGACCACTCGCAGGAGCCAGCGCCTAGCCCAGGCAGCTCCTCCGGCGTGGCTGTACTGCCCCCAGCACGGGCCACTGGACCAGGGACCAGGCTCACCGGCAGCTGTCCCTGGTCATGCTAATGTGTGCATCGATCTTGCACGCTCCCGGACAGCAGTTGCACACCACTATTAAATGACCTCCAGAAGTGGACAGTCCTGATTTTTGGGTCTTTTTCTTATATAGCAGGGACCTGCTCACAGAATCTGGAAAGAACCAGGCTAATATTGCAGAAATACATATTCTATGAAGTGTTAGTCACAGAGAACTTATGCAAACAGATTTTGATATGAAGTGGTACCAGAACATTCCGATATTAAGGATGGTACAAAAACATTCCCCAAGGATAACAGGAACACACTGACCCCTCCTGAAAGATAAGGTCAGGATAACAGTATGTAATAAAAATGTTTTAATTAAATCAACATGTACAAGACAATGAATAATAACTAGGCATGTTAGGGGGAAGTAGCTACAGTAATTATGTCACAGGGGCAGTACTATCATGTTTGTATCGGGATATAAAGATGTATTTCAGAGAGCGTGTCAAGGTTCCTTCCCCACTTTTAACTTTAGGGTACAGATGTGGGGACCTGCATGAACACCTCTAAGCTTAACTACCAGCTTAGATCTGGTTTTGCTGCCACCACTCCCAAATACTAACTCCCTTCCCTGGATAATCTTGAGAGACTTCTTCACCAAGTTCCTGGTGAACACCGATCCAACCCCTTGGATCTTAACACAAGGAGAATTTAACCATCCCCTCTCCTTTCCCCCGCCAATTCTTGGTGAGTCCAGATCCAATCCCCTTGGATCTTAAAACAAGGAAAAATCAATCAGGTTCCTAAAAAGAAGGCTTTTAATTAAAGAAAGAAAGGTAAAAATCATCTCTGTAAAATCAGGATGGAAAATAACTTTACAGGGTAATCAGATTCATAGAGCCCAGAGGAACCCTCTCTAGCCTTAGGTTCAAAGTTACAGCAAACAGAGGTAAAATCCTCTCAGCAAAAAGGAACATTTACAAGTTGAGAAAACAAAGTTAAACCTAACACGCCTTGCCTGGCTGTTACTTACAAGTTTGAAATATGAGAGACTGGTTCAGAAAGATTTGGAGAGCATGGATTGATGTCCTGTCCCTCTTAGTCCCAAAAGCGAACCACCCCCAAAACAAAGAGCATAAACAAAAGCCTTCCCCCCACCAAGATTTGAAAGTATCTTGTTCCCTTATTGGTCCTTTGGGTCAGGTGTCAGCCAGGTTACCTGAGCTTCTTAATCCTTTACGGGTAAAAGGATTTTGGTGTCTCTGGCCAGGAGGGATTTTATAGTATTGTACACAGGAGGGCTGTTCCCTTCCCTTTATAGTTATGACAGAGAGTATCTTTGTTTGGCCTTAGGGAGGAATGGAATGTCCCACCGTTCACTGTTGTTACGAGTATACATGTATTAGTGGTCCAGTGGATTCCGCTGAATGCTAGTACTGTGCTTTGTTGACAATAAACCTGGCTTAATGCCTTTGTCCCTTAACGGATCTTGTGGTCATTAGGTGGTTCACTCAAGGTCTGACATGCCAGCTGTTTGCACTGGGCTGTGGGGACACACAAAGGAAACACACACATGCAGCCAAACATCTATTAACATCTAATCAGACTGGTGACCCTCACATGCAGCCAAAAACACACACACAGACAAACATCTATTAACATCTAACCACATCCATGACCTACAACATTAGGCAGTGATGCTGCTGTTACTTGTCTCACTCTGGACACACTCAGGAGCCATCATGCTGTATTGTGGGGAAGCCTCTGCACCGGCTGTTCCTAGATTTGTAAATTGTAAGGCCAGAAGGAACCATTACATCAAGTAGACACACCTCCCATATAATACAGGCCTACCTATATTGTGTATAGAGAACTCAGGACCCAATCTAATTAACATTCAAATCAAAGAGAGTTTTACCATTGACTCCATCTGCAACAAAGCTGGCCCAGAGAAAGGGAATAGACCCCTTATATTCTGTGACCTGTGATCACAATGGTCCTTTCTGGCCTTAGAATAGATAGATAGATAGATATGATTTTTAAGCCAATGTGAATACTTTTGGGAGGAGACATTTTTGAACATTTGGCACTGGCAATGCTGCCTTATTTTCCAACAAGAAAAGGTTTAATTTGAATTTTTTGGGACCAGTCCTAGTTATCTAATTGTTTTTATTCTTGATTACAAGGCAGATTCCTCCTGTGTCCTTGTTTCTGAGCTCTGCAGGCCTCCAGGGAATCACAGCCCTGGTACACATCAGAGAAATTGGCTGGATAAATCTCCTTAGCAAGGCATCAGTGGCTCACTGTTAGGAAGGTTCGGCTTGGCTACCCACCATATCAAAAGCAGATCTTGTCTTAATATATTTTCATGATACCTGATGGTGACTCCAGAGCACTGGTAGGGTGGGAATTGCTTGCTTTGATTGAGAAACAGGTGAACTAGAATCAACATTATTAACCAATTCTAAGCGGCTGCATTAAGAGTCAGTCTCCCTTTCCCAGGTTTCAGAGTAGCAGCCGTGTTAGTCTGTATCCGCAAAAAGAACAGGAGTACTTGTAGCACCTTAGAGACTAACAAATTTATTTCAGCATAAGCTTTTGTGGGCAACAGCTCACTTCTTCGGATGCATAGAATGGAACACACAGACAGGAGATATTTATACATACAGAGAACATGAAAAGGTGGAAGTATGCATACCAACTGGAAGAGTGCAATCAATTGAGATGAACTGTCATCAGCAGGAGGAAAAAAAAAACCTTTGAAGTGATAATCGAGATGACCCATAGAAGGTGTGAGGAGAACTTAACATGGGGAAATAGATTCAATTAGTGTAATGACCCAACCATTCCCAGTCTCTGTTTAAACCTAAGTTAATTATATCTAATTTGCATATTAATTCAAGTTCAGCAGTCTTTCTTTGGAGTCTGTTTTTGAAGTTTTTTTGTTGCAAAATTGCCACCTTCGAGTCTGTCACTGAGTGGTTAGAGAGGTTGAAGTGTTCTCCCACTGGTTTTTGAATGTTATGATTCCTGATGTCAGATTTGTGTCCATTTATTCTTTTGCGTAGAGACTGTCCGGTTTGGTACATGGCAGAAGGGCATTGCTGGCACATGATGGCATATATCATGTTGGTAGACGTGCAGGTGAACGAGCCCCTGATGGCGTGGCTGATGTGATTAGGTCCTATGATGGTGTCACTTGAATAGATATGTGGACAGAGCTGGCATCGGGCTTTGTTGCAAGGATAGATTCCTGGGTTAGTGTTTATGTTGTATGGTGTGCGGTTGCTGGTGAGTATTTGCTTCAGGTTGGGGGGCTGTCTGTAAGCGAGGACGGGCCTGTCTCCCAAGATCTTTGATAGTGAGGGATTGTTTTCCAGGATAGCTTGTAGATCTTTGATGATGCGCTGGGGAGGTTTTAGTTGGGGGCTGAAGGTGACGGCTAGTGGTGTTCTGTTATTTTCTTTGTTGGGCCTGTCCTGTAGTAGGTGGCTTCTGGGTACTCTTCTGGCTCTGTCAATCTGTTTTTTCACTTCAGCAGATGGGTATTGTAGTTTTAAGAATGCTTGATAGAGATCTTGTAGGTGTTTATCTCTGTTTATTTCAGCTTATGCTGAATAAATTTGTTAGTCTCTAAGGTGCCACAAGTACTCCTGTTCTTTCTCCCTTTTCCAGTTATCAGTAATTCTTTGGCCGCAGACTTAGGAGGGCAGGAAGATATAGGAATGCATGTATTTCAGTGTCATATTTTCATTTTACAGTTTTATACCATCTTAAAGAATACGGGCACCTCAGCTTGGGATTCCAGCAGGTAAGCTTCCTAGCACGTAACTTAACATGATTCTGATTTCAGCACCAGCCAATGTAAATCTTGAATTTATTTCTGCACTGACATCCAGTTCTGTCATTCTATCAAAATTCTTTTAGTGGAATAATTTACCAAGGTATATGTTGATGTCCTCTGCTGTATGATTCAAGAAGATGGTGTTGTGTTATGTAAAAGTCAAAGCAGGATAGATAGATAGATAGATAGATAGATAGATAGATAGATAGATAGATAATTATGGCGATGGATGGATTACTTTATAGGTATATACCTATGGATGGATTCCTATATAGATAGCTTCTTATGGGGATTGATGGATGGATGGAAGGATGGGTGATTTATAAATGGCCTAGAGAGTACACTTATAAATTTTGTGGATGAGACAAAGCTGGGAAGATTTGCAAGTGGAGAAGAGGATGAAAATTCAAAATTATCTGGACAAATTGGAGAAATGGTCTGAAGTAAATAGGATGAAATTCAACAAGGGGAAATGCAAAGTATTCCACTTAGGAAAGAACAATCAATTGCACACATACAAAATGGGAAATGACTGCCTAGGAAGGAGTACTGCGGAAAGGGAATTGGGGGTCATGGTGGACCACAAGCTAAATATGAGTCAACAGTGTAACGCTGTTGCAAAAAAAGCGATCATCATTCTGGTATGTATTAGCGGGAGTGTTATAAGCAAGACATGAGAAGTAATTCTTCCACTCTACTCTGAGCTTACTAGGCCTCAACTGGACTATTGTGTCCAGTTCTGGGCACCACATTTCAGGAAAGATGTGGACAAATTGGAGAAAGTCCAGAGAAGAGCAACAAAAAACGATTAAAGGCCTAGAAAACATGACCTATGAGGGAAAATTTAAAAAACTGGGTTTGTTTAGTCTGGAGAAAAGACTGAAAGGGGACATGATAACAGTCTTCAAGTACATAAAAGGTTGTTACAAGGAGGAGAGTGAAAAATTGTTCTTCTACAACCTCTGAGGATAGGACAAGAAGCAAAGGACTTAAATTGCAGCAAGGGAGGTTTAGGTTGGACATTAGGAAAAAACTTCCTAATTGTCAGGGTGGTTAAGCACTGGAATAAATTGCCTAGGGAGGTTGTGGAATCTCCATCATTGGAGATTTTTAAGAGCAGGTTAGACAAACACCTGTCAGGGATGGTCTAGATAATACTTAGTCCTGCCATGAGTGCAGGGGACTGGACTAGAAGACTTCTCAAGGTCCCTTCCAGTCCTATGATTCTATGATAGAATAAACTTTCCTCACAATTAAGTCCCTCCAACTTATAAAAACTATGTTCGTCCCCACTTCTGCCTTCATTTATCATTATTTTTTTCTTTTTGATGCCTAGCACTGGGTGTTGTGTTCCAGGTGCCCCATGGAGTTAGATAGAATGGGACTCGTATCACCACCACCTTTTTCTTATGTTTATTCCACCAAAACCAGCACTGGCTTTTTTGGAGACCAGGAGTATGTCTATACAGCAAAAGAAGAAAAAAAAATCCCACAGCAGCAAGCTTCAAAGATTCAGTCAACTGATTCAGGCTCATGAGTCTCAGGCTATGGGGCTAAAAATAGCAGTGCAGCCATTCCCGTTCAGGCTGGAGCCGGGCTCTGAGAACCTTTCACTTCACTGGGTTTTATAATTGGTCCTCCAGGCCATCCAGGAATGTCTACACTGCTCTTTTTAGCCAGTGGTACGAGCCCAAGTCAGTTGACGTAGGCTCTGAGACTCGCAGCTAATGGGTGCTCTTTGGCAGTATAGACAAACACCGAATAACATTGTAAATACATGTGCATTGACTGTGCAATTTTACCAGAGAATAACAAGTGCATTGTATTTTTCTTGGCAGAGGAAAGACGGTTTCTTATATCTGGGCATGTCATTTTCTAGCACAGGATAAGGAGCTCCTATCTTGGTGGTTTATGGAATAGGAAGTGTTTGGATGTGATACGTATTGGAAAAATAAAGAAAGAAAGCATTAAACATTTCATGAAAGACATTCCAAAGAGACACAGGGAGTTAAACACCTTGAAGTCAAGGGGAGTTGAGTCCCTAACTCTCTTAGGCAACTTTGAAAACCCCAGTTGAAGTTGTTAAGGATGCGGACAGGTGAAGATGGCTGGATAGGGGGCTGATGAATGGGAGGGGAAGGATAGAAAAGTTATCCTCGTTTGACAGATTCAGTAAATCAGTAAATTCTTCCTCGGGATTAAGGCTAAAATGTTCAAGGATGCCTAAAGGATTTGCACATCCAGCTCCCACTCATTTAATGGGAAATGGGCATCAAGGTCCCTTAGGCAGCTTTAAAAAATCTCAGCCTAAGTGTCCAGGTGCTGAGCAGGGAACAGAATGAGAGATTATTCAATTCACAAGTCTGACAGAACAATTCCAGTTTTCATTTACAGTAAATCTTAAAGCACAAATTGATTAGGAGCTCCAATTCAACAGAAATTGCATCTACAAGAGCCAATTCTCATGCCAATTCTCTTTCATGGGTGTCATTGATGGCACAATCACAGGACAGTATTCCTTTCCAGATCTCAATGAACGGAGAATTATAAAGAAATGTGGTTCCACGTGTACTGTATATAAAAATTATGATTCTTTTTTCCCCATGTCCTCTGTATTGAATTATAAGCAGGCTTGGAGGAGTTAGAGATTTCCTGGTAAATATCCGAAAATATTAATTTTACCATACACACACAAACCAACAAAACATATTTCCATTGATAACAATCAAAAGGTAGAGCTAGGCAAAATAAGAAAAATGCTACTTGAGAACTTAGTAGAGTTTTAATTAAAAGCTAGTTAATTTGTATATTTTGACATGATGTTAACAATTTGTATTTTAATGGTTACAAACCTTCAATTTTTTGAATCTCAGTGTAATTAAATAAGCATTGTCTGTCCCCCCATTGTATGATACCCTCCCGATAATTTCCCACAACCGTGAAAATTTAAATAGATAAAATGCAAGGGAAAAATGCTTAAAACTCATACATTTTTGCAACTGTGAAAATATAAATCGGTAATACTAATGTTTAAAAAGTAACATTGATATTGCCTGGTGAAGTTACAAAAATAAATATTGAAAACAGCCAGATAAATTCTCTGCTGATGTAAGCTGACACAGTTTTATAGAAGGTAAAAATTTACAGTAGCAGAGAATTTGACCCAACGGGTTTCTCTAGCTGTAAATGAGGCTGAAGCATTTTGAAGAGCAAATAAGTTTGGGAAAATTGCAAGCTGCTCTAGGACATATCATGAACATTAAATACACAAAAAGTATCTGAATAAAAGTTTCATTGAGAATAATTTGTCGCTAGTACTTTCTTCTTGGATCTCTCTGACCTTAGAGAAGAAGGAAACCCTCCACATTAGTTCTAGGAACCAGATTTTTTTCTACAGAAGAATAAGCACATATATTGTCCTCTTTTCTTCTTTTCTACCCTCACCCTGGTTTTTACTGTTGAATTTCTCTCCACACAGCAGGAAATGGTCAACCAAAGCACTGTGACCGAGTTCCTTCTCCAGGGATTCTCTGATGTTCGGGAGTTGCAGATTTTACATTTCTTGGTGTTTCTAGTGATTTACCTGGCAGCCCTGGTGGGCAATCTTCTCATCATCACAGCCATAGCCATTGACCACCACCTTCACACCCCCATGTACTTCTTCCTGGGCAACTTGTCCTTCCTAGATGTCTGCTACATTTCTGTCACTGTCCCCAAGTCCATGGTGAACTCCTTAAACAACACTAGGCTGATCTCTTTCTTTGGCTGTGCTGCCCAACTCTATTTTGGCATCACCTTTGCCTTTGCAGAGGTGACCCTTCTCACTGCAATGGCATACGACCGCTACGTTGCAATCTGCCATCCTTTGCGTTACAGGGTCATCATGACCAGAGGGGCATGTGCACAGATGGCAGCTGGTTCCTGGATCAGCAGCTGTATCTATTCATTGTGCCACACTGCTAATACCTTCCTATTACCTTTCTGTGGGTCCAATGTTGTTGATCAGTTCTTCTGCGATATCCCACAGCTACTGAAACTCTCTTGTGTTGATACAAGGGCTAATGAAATTGTGGTTATTATATTAAGTGCTTTGGTGGGTTTATTCTTCTTCATTTCAATATTTGTGTCCTACATTCACATCTTTTCTGCTGTGCTAAGAATCCCTTCTGCACAGGGCAGGTATAAAGCATTCTCCACTTGTCTGCCACACCTAGTTGTGTTTTCACTGTTTATCAGCACTGGCATATATACGTACCTAAGGCCGGGATCAGCATCTTCCCCATATCAGGGCATGTTAGCTGCTGTGTTGTATACTGTGGTTTCCCCAATAATAAATCCACTCATTTACAGCCTGAGAAACCAGGAGATAAAAGAAGCTCTGGGCAAAATTTTAAGCAAGATGTTCTTCACGAAGAGCCTTTTTACCTCTTAATATAGGTTAATATTCTCTCCCCATTCCAGGGGTTCATATTCCTAAATGAACAGGAGGATTCCAGTTACCTGCAGTGAGATTCATTAATGCCCTAGAGGGTAGCACTAAGGTACTGTGATGATGGGTGCATTATGAAATCTCATGTAAGCAGAACACAGTTCCGGGAGGCTTCACTACAGGCCAAGTCAATTATGTGTTTCTAAGTGGTCTTTAAGCATTGTGCATGGGACAGATATGGTAAGTCCCTGCAACATCCTTGAAAAAACCTAATTGGATTAAGTTTTAAAGTCTTTGGAGTCCATTGTGCTAATTCAAAGTTTGTATATTATTTTGGGCTGTGTTTGTACATATCCTCATCAGGGAGGAGATGGGATGTGAACCATCTGAAGTGTTATGAACTTCAGAGGACTCTAGTGAACAATGGGCCAGACAATAATGGACTTTAGAGGCAAACTGTGTCAAGTGGTTTGCCTGAGGAATTTCTAGGAGGAAGTGAATGTAAATTCCTACCTCTCGTTATGAGCTAACTCAGCCTTTTTAAGCTATGCTCTGAGAAGTGGACAATTCTCTGGCCCTGGTGTAGAGTCTTAAAAAGCTGCACCAATTGAAAGGGGCTAATGCCAAGATGCTGAGGTGGAGTTTGACCCTCCAGGATTATGATATAGAAGTGGTCCATGTAAACGGGAGTGCCAAAATGTTATAGCCCATGCTTTGTCACGGGGGGGGGGGGGAAGAGGTTGAACTTTCACTGGATAAAGTGACCCGCTCAGTTTGGTCTTGAAGGTGGGAGAGATGTGAAGAAATAGGAATATTCTTAATGTTTTTTTCTGAATACTGTGTGTGTGCCTCGGTTTCCCATATGTATTACTCAAGTATCTAGGTGGTGGGATAAGGGGGTGTGATCATTGTAGGGACCCCTAGAGGGTAGGTGTGACTATCAACTGGCTGCCTGGGGACAGAGAATGGCCGACACCCTGCAGTCTCGCAACTGATGGCCAGGCCCCATCCTATACAAGAATCAGCCGGAGGCATTGGAGAGCAAAAGGGAGAGGTGCAGGCCAGGTAATCCTGTTTGCCCAGGAAAGAGACAAAGGATGGAGGGGCAACAGGTGGGACTGAGCCCAGGCAGCTGGAAGCTGATCAGTCTCCTGGCTTGGGACTCGGGGGGGAGGGCCAGGGGTCTGGAGCTCTGGGTCCCCCCAAGATGGACTTTACTGAAAGTTCATGATTTCTGTGCTAACAATCTCTGTTCTATGCTGTGTTCCCTTCGACTAATAAAACCTTCTGTTTTATAATGCTGGCTGTGAGTCACTTCTGACTGCAAAGTTGGTGTGATGGGTCCTTTGGGGGCGTATAAGGCTTCTCCAGTTGTGACATCCAGGTGGACTTGCTGCAGGGAGTTCACAGGGTGAACAGGGGGCTGAACACTCCAAGGTCGGACCCAGGAAGCACCAAAGCCGAGCAGGCTTCTTGCTCTGGTGAAAGAGTGCCCTGAGAGGCGACACGCTGCAGCAGAGTCCTAGCTGAACTTCATTCCGAGCTTTTTCAGAGCACCGAGACTGAGACTCCATGGTATTGTCTGCTGATCACCTATTATGTGATGCTAAGATTAAAGACACAAGCTATCTAAAGGAAAGAATGAACTATTCATGGTTGTTCTTGTTCTGAATCTGAGATAATTATGAACTTGTAATCAATGGGAAAAAACAGCTGTGGGTTTTGAACGACTGTCACCTACCAGAACCTGAGATTGGAGTTGAGGTGATCTCTAGTAAGCTTTTTAGCATGTGTTTAAATTCTTTCATTGTTTTCCATATGTGTTCCCTGTAATGCTTTCACCTTAAGAATAAATGTGCTTGCTTAGAAGGACCCGTGTGGTAACTTATCATACAGGCTATTACACTATTCATTGCCTTAGAAGAGAAAGCAAAGTGCAGACATTGGCCTGTTTAAGCTTTCTGGGAATACGACAGTGGACAAATTTATTCCCTCGATGATCCTTTTGCCATGACCCTACAGAATTTCACATTTCAACTATTCAGAAAATAAACATTCTGCTAGCAGGCCACCATGCATCAGGTGTCCTGTTAAATTTTTCTCCCTAGTATTTATGGGGAGGCGATTTCATGCACCCTTCTTACCTCAAAACATTTGAATGTAAACATGCAATCTGATCTGCCCACTCCAAGCTCCCATCCAGTTTTTAGGGTGTGTGTATGGTGTCCCAGAGTCCCTCAAAGGGATGGCTATCCCATCAATGGATTGAACTTCTCCCCACCCTGGAAATATTACATGAAGCAATTCTTTGGATCAAAGGCAGAAATAATGCTGAGATGCCTCCTTGTGAAGTAACTCTCAACCATGCACTGCTTTTATGGGCCATGTTCTCAAATTGCTTAAATCTCCATAATTCCATTTTATAACACTGGCTTTACTGACTTCAGTGGAACTATACTGGGGATCTGGGCAACTGGCCATTGATTTCAGAGGATTTACATTGCTTTACCCAAGCTGGAGATCTGGCCCAATGACTTCAGATGATCTACACTGATTTATATCAGCTGAGGATCTGGCCCACTGACTTCAATGGATCTTCATTGCTTTACCCAAGCTGGGGATCTGGCCCATTGACCTCAGTGGAGCTCTGCTGATGTACAGCAGCAACGGAAGTGGCCCATAGACTCCGCTGGGGCTAACTTGATTGACATCAGCTGGGCTTCCTTCCCCATTGATTAAATGTCAGAGTAGCAAGCAGTGAGAGTGGAAGTTCATTGAATTAAGCATTGAGATCAGAGTTGTTTGCAATAACTGTCGAGACAATTATAACATGCAGTAGATAGATAGATAGATAGATAATACAGGGCCTATTATCTATGTCTCATCCTTTGCCTCCAATGTAGAGACACTGATTTACACCATCTGGAGATATGAAGCATTATCTTGAGTGAAGTTATGCCAGTTTACAACAACCAAGATTCTGGCCCATATACTCTATTACATTTCATTATCTGAGTTCTTAAGAAGTTACCGATGCCAACGCTGAAGTTGTATCATGACCATTGGTTGCAGAGGTGTTGTGCTACTTCTACCAGTGCTGACTTTGGCCCAGAATTCATAAGTCCTGGTAGAATTATCTCAAATGCTCTGAAAAAATGAGCCAGATTCCTAACTGTGGTATTCCACTTTTAGCTGATATAAACCTATTTTAATCCATGGAATCCATAGAACTGGATTAATGCAGGAGTGGTGAATCAGGGTCAAGTCTCTGAGTTAAACTCAATGGAATTGAAATGACCTCCAGGAGTGGACCTCAACAAAGAAGGTCCTGCCCATCACTGAGCTGAATTGCTTCCATTGGCTGCTACCGACAGCATTAGGCAGTGATGGTGCTGTTCTTTGTCTCACTCTGGACACTCTCAGTGGCCATGACATTGTATTGTGGGGAAGCCTCTGCACAGGCTGTTCATAGATTCCTAAATTTTAATTTGTAATTTTTTATTTTTGGGAATTTGCAAACCCACGCAGATGAGGAGGTGCTGGGGCAAGGTAGCCCCAGCGGAGTCTATGGGCCACTTCCACTGCTGCTGTACATCAGCAGAGCTCCACTGAGGTCAATGGTCCAGATCTCCTAGCCTACTTTTAATCCAGTAGCCTAATACTTAGAACACACCTCTAAAATGTGGGTGTTGCACTGCCTGGAGTGGGTCATGACTGTAGGTGCCCAGCTCAGGGCAGACTGTCAAAAACAGAGCAGACACTCCAAACTGTTGGTGTCTTCTGTCATTAGTTTTCACCAACCTAGAAACAAATATGAACTCCTGGATCACTATAACAGTTTTACCATGGAGTTATAGACATTCCCCTTAGACTCTCCAGTCTATCTTGCCACCCAAGCAAGCTAGACTTCATGATAAATGATCAATTACACCAAAAATCACAAAATTTTCAGGTCGCTTCCAGTCCCAAGAGGCCAGTCACTTACCCCCTATCAGTTGCTACCCTAGAGCTTACACCAAAAAAATGCCTGTAGCCAATCCTGTAATAAACTATCTAAAGGTTTATTAACTAGGTAAAAGAAATAAGAGAGTTGTTTACAGGTTAAAGCGAGCAAACAGATACACACAAATGAGTTACCATGTATGATTCCTAAAGATGACAGAGATGTAGTAATCTGTCCATTCAAAATGTCTTTTTGGGCAGATCCAGGTGTAACCCCTGGGGATAGCTGCCTTAGTTTAATGCCTCTGGCCCTCAAACAGCAAAGAGATGACAAATTTTTGTGACCCTGCTTTATCTTTTACATTTGGCCTTCATGTGCACAAGAGCTGCTCCCTGGCATGTAGCATTTCCAAGGTGTGGTAGAGCCATTCACTGGCTCTTGGTATTGCAATGTTCCTTAATGGGCCATTTAATCTTGATAGGCCTCCTGAATGGGCAGGGGGAGATGATTCATGTGTCTGGGTTCACAGATTCAGAGCAAACCTTTACATAGTTAAAAAGCAAAATTTATGTATTTCCTAAGAGCATGGGATACAGACATTGCAAGTGAGATTAATGCAGACAGCAATTTACACACATTTCACAGAGGCTAAAAACTAAATACAACTAATGACTATTTTGAACAAAACTGACATACAGGTGAGCTGGTTTGGGTTCCAGCTCTGAGTTTGTCAGTTCTTAGCTTAGCCTATGGCCTTGGCCAGAAGTGGCACTTGGTTTGCCAGCCTCACGGTGGGAGACCCTTGTCTAATCTGTTCTGAAGCAATGTCTTGCACCTACATTTCCTAGGGTAGTGTCCTAATCCATGGGCTACAGGTGGCTTTCAATCTTCCCTGTTGAAGCTGTTCCACTTTGCAGGCTAATTATATTTTCATTGGCATGTAGACTAGAACCAAAGGCTCCATCTTTCTAGCTGATTGTCCAAACAATCAGTGCAGCCAGTCATTCTTACCCTGGTCTGATGAATATGTCATCGGTTCTACAAGGTGGAACAACTCTAGAGCGATTCAGAGAGTTCTGTGACTGAATTCCTCTATCTCTGAAAGCTTATGCTCTGTGTGGGAGACCTAGGTTTGAGTCTACACTCTGCCTTATTTTAGAGGTGTGGTTTGAACGTCGGCCTCCCACATCCCAGCTGAATGCTCTAACCACTGGTCTATAGGGTATTCTCAGGTGGAGCTCTATCCTGATGAGGTTGTTCCACTTTGCAATAAATATTTAAATAACTATTGGGCCAGAGAGAAAGAAGGCTTAACTCAAGGCGCTGATGACACACACATGGGTTCTCACACATTTGACCACATAGCTTCATACACACACATACATAACTGACTTACCTAAATACCAAGGAGACTGGGACCAGACAGATAGCTAGGGAATCAGTGAGGGCTGAGAAAAATAGACTAACAAATATTGTAAGTTAACATTCAAGGCTGATGGGATTTAGGCACCTATGTCACTTTTACACGTGGGACTTAGGCTCCTAAATTAAATAGACACCCTTGAACATTTTACTCTCATTGGTTAGAAATAAGCACTTTGTGGTTTCTGCAATGAGCTACATCTAATCTGAATTATTGACCAAGAAAAAAAGAAAAAGAGAGGGAGAGAGAAACAGCATGATCTCCCTCTCTCTCTCTCTCTCTCTCTCTCTCTTTCCATCATTTGCATATGCTTGTTTGTACACATATTTCCCTATACAACTCCTCATATCAATGACTAAATTTATCCAGAAGCAAATCCACATAAGCAAGGGTAAATGTCATGAAAGTCTCTGGGCCTAACACATCATTCATAGATATATATATATATACAAAAAGAACAGAAGTACCCGGTACTTGTGGCACCTTAAAGACTAACAAATTTATTTTAGGATGAGCTTTCGTGAGCTGCAGCTCACTTCTTCGGATGCATAGAATGGAACACACATAGAATGGCTACAAGATCTCTATCAAGCATTCTTAAAACTACAATACCCACCTGCTGAAGTGAAAAAACAGATTGACAGAGCCAGAAGTGTACCCAGAAGCCACCTACTACAGGACAGGCCTAAAAAAGAAAATAACAGAACGCCACTAGCCATCACCTATAGCCCCCAACTAAAACCTCTCCAGCGCATCATCAAGGATTTACAACCTATCCTTAAAGATGATCCCTCACTCTCACAGATCTTGGGAGACAGGCCAGTCCTCGCTTATAGACAGCCTCCCAACCTGAAGCAAATACTCACCAGCAACCGCACACCATACAACATAAACACTAACCCAGGAACCTATCCTTGCAACAAAGCCCGATGTCTGCTCTGTCCACATATCCATTCAAGTGACACCATCATAGGACCTAATCACATCAGACACACCATCAGGGGCTCGTACACCTGTACATCTACCAACGTGATATATGCCATCATGTGCCAGCAATGTCCCTCTGCCATGTACATTGGCCAAACCGGACAGTCTCTACGCAAAAGAATAAATGGACATAAATCTGACATCAGGAATCATAACATTCAAAAACCAGTGGGAGAACACTTCAACCTCTCTAACCACTCAGTGACAGACTTGAAGGTGGCAATTTTGCAACAAAAAAACTTCAAAAACAGACTCCAAAGAGAAACTGCTGAACTCAAATTAATATGCAAACTAGATACAATTAACTGTGGCCTAAACAGAGACTGGGAATGGTTGGGACATTACACTAATTGAATCTATTTCCCTATGTTAAGTTCTCCTCACACCTTCTATGGGCCATCTTAATTATCACTTCAAAAAGTTTTTTTTCCTCCTGCTGATGATAGCTCATCTCAATTGATTAGACTCTTCCTGTTAGTATGCATACTTCCACCTTTTCATGTTCTCTGTATATATAAATATCTCCTGTCTCTGTGTTCCATTCTATGCATCCGAAGAAGTGAGCTGCAGCTCACGAAAGCTCATGCTAAAATAAATTTGTTAGTCTTTAAGGTGCCACAAGTACTCCTGTTCTTTTTGCGGATACAGACTAACACGGCTGCTACTCTGAAATATATATATATATGGGTTTGTAAATTTTATGTTAGATAAAAGTTAGAAAATAGGTTCTGAGAAATTTTGGTCCCATTTACACCAGTGAAATTTTGGTGTCAGTTTTTAAGAGGTATACAATTAAAAACAAATACATAAATCATTACAATAAGTGAACAACAATAAGAGAAATATCCTAGATGGACAGCCAGCCAGAACTTAAATGCAGGAGACTGTAATTATTAGTACCACATCTCTTTCTATTGACTGCATCCACCACCACTTCATTTTCTTCTTCTGCATGTTTTTTTCTCCTCCAATTTTAGAGTGAATAAGTTTGATTAGACTTTCAAAAAAATTGATCAAAATGGGTCAGAATTTTTTTCCCTTGGAAAATTTCGATTTTTTTGTCAAAAATCCAAAAAAAAAAAGTTTTGTTTTTCAGCAAATGAGAAACAAAACAAAAAAAAAGAAGTGCAAAACCAACCAAACAAAGGAATATTTGGGGAGGATTTGGATTCCTAGTTAAAAAATGGAAAATTTCCAAGGAAAGCAGACTCTTTAAGTGAAAATTTCCTTTTTGTAAAAAAACATTTTTGAGATAATTTTGTTGATCAGTGCTAAAAGAAACACCAGACAAACTGAGGCAAAAAGCAGGAGTAGAATGGTGCTGAGCTCTTTGAGGGAACTCCTGGGAGTCCTATTCTGAGCCCAAACCCGCAGAAAGCATCCCAGAAGAAGGAGTGATGGACAATAGAACAATTCTATAGCTCACTTTTGCAACACCGTCTTAATGAAGAGGAACCAGTTTGCAAGAATCTTTTTGAATTGCAAAGGCAGATGCTGATCCAGATTGTGATCCCAATTCTGGGATCACATTCAGATCTGCAAGTTTCACTCCAGAGTCATTCATCTCAAAATCACGGCTGTCCCCAGGAAGATAATATCTTGCAAAAGGTCCTCCTTAGCGCTCCTTTAACTTCATTGTTCCTCAGGCTGTAGACAACTGGGTTTAACAACGGTGTGAGGATGGTGTAGCAGAGGGACAAGAATTTGCTGGTACTGGGTGAACTACTGGACTTGGGCTGGAAGTAGGTGAGACCAGCCGTGCTGAAGAGCAAAACCACCACAGTGAGATGTGAGGAGCAAGTAGAGAAGGTTTTATGCCGCCCCTCAGCAGACGGCATCTTCAGGATTGTGGCCAAAATGCAAATGTAGGACCAAAGTATCAGTGCAAATGGGATCACGACAAATAATACAGTTGAGGTAAGGGCTTCAATTTCAATCATGTAGGTGTTTCCACAGACCAGCTCAAGTACAGGTGGAGCATCGCAGAAGAAATGGTCAATCTCATTAGACGGGCAGAACGGGAGATTAAATACCCATGTGACATGCATTAGTGTCACAAGGCTGCTGCTTAGCCATGCAATGCCCACAAGCTGCATGCAAACACCTTTGTTCATAATGGCAGTATACACCAGCGGGCGGCATATGGCCACATATCGGTCATATGCCATCAGGGCCAGCAGGCAGCACTCTGTGCCACCTAGGGAGATGAGGAAATACATCTGTGCAGCACAGCTGGAAAATGAGATGGTTTTCTCCCTGGTGAGGAGGTTGACCAGCATTTCAGGGATGGTAACTGAGGTGTAGCAGATCTCCAGGAAGGACAAGTTCCGGAGAAAAAAATACATGGGGGTGTGAAGGGCTGGGTCAGCAAATGTTATAAGAACTATGAGAGCATTCCCCAGCAGGATGATCATGTACGTAACTAGGACCAACACAAAGAGTAAAACTGGAAGGTTGGAGAGACCAGAAAATCCCAGGAGGATGAACTCAATTGCAGTGGATTGGTTTCTTCCTTTCATGTCATCAGGATGTTTCACCGCCTAAAAAAGGGAAAAGGCTCTCAGACACCATGATGGTGGGAAACCTTATAAAATAGATAGATATGAAGCACCATGTCCCTGGATAGGTTATTGGCTGCAGGAATTAGACCTGAGACCTCTGGAACTTAAAACATGAACCTCTACTGTCTATGCTAAAAAAGCCATCTCTGTTAGCCAACTCCCATCAACCTCTATGTGGCCCAGTCACCAGCAGAGGGGGACACAGCTCCACACTCAGTGTGCATGGGTTACAGATAGATGAGCTAATACTGGGATAGATGGATATTTAGATTATTGAAGGGAGGAAAAGTACTTTCTTCAGTCTGAATATAGGTGGCCTCATTCATTTCAAGTATATGGGCCTAATTCTTCTGTCATTTACAGCTCATGTCAATAAAGAATAACCCTATTAAAGTCAATGGTGCTAATTCTGATCTCTTCAGGAGTAACTTCTGTGACGGATTGGATCACAGAAACCCCCCTGGGATCTGCCAACCGATGTGCCAAGACTACTTCTCCCCCTGCCTTCCCTGCTAGCACAGGACTTCAGCACCCTGTCTTGCTGAGCCAGACACTCCCGTCTGCTCCAGCAAAGACCCAGGATGTGAATTACTTGCCCCAAAGCTGCAGGTTTACTGAAAACAGCTCACAGAAGTGTGCTCGTCTTTAGCACTCAGATGCCCAACTCCCAAAGGGGTCTAAACCCAAATAAATCCATTTTACCCTGTATAAAGCTTATACAGGGTAAACTCATAAATTGTTTGCCCTCTTTAACACTGATAGAGAGATATGCACAGCTGTTTGCTCCCCCAGGTATTAACACATACTCTGAGTTAATTAATAAGTAAAAAGTAATTTTATTAAATACAGAAAGTAGGATTTAAGTGGTTCCAAGTAGTAACAGACAGAACAAAGTAAGTCACCAAGCAAAATAAAATAAAATGTGCAAACCTATGTCTAATCAAACTGAATACAGATAATCTCACCCTCAGAGATGCTTCAGTAAGTTTTTTCCTTAGACCAGACACCTTCCAGGCCTGGGCACAATTCTTTCCCCTGGTACAGCTCTTGTTCCAGCTCAGGTGGTAGCTAGGGAATTCTTCATGATGGCTTTCCTCCTTTGTTTTGTTCCACCCCTTTTTGTATAAGGTGGGAATCCTTTGTCTCCCTCTTGGTTTCCACCCCCCCTCCCCACTGGAAAAGCACCAGGTTAAAGATGGATTCCAGTTCATGTGACATGATCACATGTCACTATAAGACCCCCAAGCCTCCATTCCTCCCAGCCTGACTCCCAGGAAGGCTTGCTTGCAAACAGAGCCGCAGTCCATTGTCCTGGTTGATGGGAGCCATTAAGATTTCAAACCACCATTAATAGCCCATAATTTGCATAATTACAATAGGCCCTCAGAGTTATATTTCATATTTCTAGTTTCAGATACAAGAGTGGTACATTTATACAAATAGGATGATCACACTCAGTAGATTATAAGCCTTGTAATGATACCTTACAAGAGACATTTTGCATGAAGCATATTCCAGTTATATTATATTCACTTATTACCATATTTTTATAAACCCATATAGACTGCACAATTTCACAACTTCATCCAAATTACCAGAGTGGCCCTTGTATAAATTCAATTGAGGAGGCAGCAAACTCAGACCTTGTGCATAAGATGACCAAAAAAAAAAAGTTTAAAAGAAAAAATCAGTACAATTTGCACCAATTGGTCATGGTAGTTTTTGTGGAAAAATGACAGTAACTCACATGCAAGAGGAAGTGTTGGAGAAAAACAGCAGAAAGGAAGGAGTAAAAATCCCCTTCTGTCTGCTTGGCAGGAATATCACTCTCAAATCTGCCTCCAGTTACACCCATGTATATCCAGAATCACTATTGATCCAAGTTCAGAGGAGTGATTCTACATTGTCAGTAGTGTAAATTAGAGCTTGGTGAAATTTTTCAGACAAATAGTTTATTCACTGAAAACCGCAGACTGACGTTCATGCAGAGTTCTCCAAATAGTTTTCATGGAACCAAAACAGTGGAAACATTTCGGCAATGTCAAACAGAAATGTTTAATTTCATTTTGATCTAGAATGTTGTGTTTCATTTTTCAGGGCAAAGTAAAATAAAGAATTCACAAAATACCAAGGGGAGGTGATGGCGGTTTCTTCTTTATAATCTTTACCCTAGTGGTTAGGGGACTTGTGAGCAATGTGCGAGACCCACATTTGATTCCCCAGTGTGCCTGAAGTGAAGAAGGGGTTTGAAGTTGGGATACTGGAGGAGAGCCCTAACCACTGGGCTATGGGGCAGCTCTCTCTCTCAAACTCTCCTCCTGAATCTGTTCTGTTTTGTATAATCTATTGCAGCAAAGGGAGTGTCATCCTTGGTCTCCCCTCACTCAAGTGAGCACGTTAACCACCAGGCTACAGCGTCATTTTCATTCTCTGGCTCAACTGGCCCTGCAGGGTGCTAAGTGGTTTGTGCATAGGGCAGCGTGCTCCCACCTCCTTTTAAGAGTGGGAGAAGCACAAGATACCATCCCAGGACAGGGAAGGGTCGGAGACCCAAAACATGACGCTCTCAGAAAAGGCACAAGATGCAGCTAGCACTGTAACTGTGAAACTCACACACATTAGTTAGTATTGCAGTGCAGCTACGTTGGTCCCAGGATATTAGAGAGAAAAGGTGGGTGAGGTTCAACAGAAGCTGATTCACCTATGTTTTCTCTCAAACATTAATTAGTTAATTCAACCACCCTATAGCACGGGGGAAGGGGGAACATGTTTCCCTCTGTTTCCCACTCCATTTTAAATCAAGACTGGAAGTTTTTATAAAATCTCTGTTCTATGAATTATTTCGGGAAAGTTCTCTGGCCTGTGTTCTGCAGGAGGTCAGATTAGATGATTACAATGGTTCCTTCTGGCCTTGGCATCTATGAATCTATGAACTGAGACATGAAGAGATTTACCCAGGTGTGTAAAGTTATTTCAATGTCTTCCTGGCTTTTATTTTTAAAGGGACAACACATGGCTTTCTGCCACCTAAACTCCTTTGACAATCCCAGCTTGGATGCATATGTAATGGGATGAAGAGTAACACTGAAAATAGTCTAATGCCATTCTATCTGCTAACAAGATATCTCCAAATAGAATGTTGTGTTCTGATTCTGCTAGCCCCATCTCAAAAGAGGATACAATAGAAATAGAGGGAGTTCAGATCTGGACAATAACAAGATTACAAGAATGGAACAATTTAAAATAATACACATTGGAAAACATAATCCCAACAAAACATATAAAATGATGGGGTCTAAATTTACTGTTACCACTCAAGAAAGAGATCTTGGAGTCATTGTGGATAGTTCTCTGAAAACATCCATTCAATGTGCAGTGGCAGTCAAAAAAGTGAACAGAATGTTGGGAATCATTAAGAAAGGGATAGATAAGATAGAAAATATAGAAAATGCTTATGGGAAGGGGGTAGGTTTAGAAGATAATATAAAGAAAGAACAAGTTAAAAATCACTTAGAAAGGTTAGATGCCTGCAAGTCACCAGGGCCTGATGAAATGCATCCTAGATTACTCAAGGAGCTAATAGAGGAGGTATCTGAGCCTCTAGCTATTATCTGTGGAACTCTTTGCCACAGAATGTTCTTAAGCCCAAAACTATAATAGGGTTCAAAAAAGAACTTGATAAGGGATGCAAAACCATGCTCTGAAGAGTCCCTACCCTCTGTTTGCTGGAAGCTGGGAACGGGCAACAAGGGATGGATCACTTGATGATCACCTGTTCTGTTCATTCCCTCTGAAGCATCTAGATCAGTGGTCCCCAACATGGTGCCTGTGGGTGCCAGGGCGCCCGCCAGGGCATTTTGTGTGCCCGCCTAATGCCCAGCAGGGGACCTGCCGGGGACAGAGAACTCAGGCTGCGGGCGCGGTGTTCTCTGTTCCCGGCAGGTGCGGGGCTTGCCTAGTTCCCAGCAGAGAAGAGAATCTGGGGCCCCGCGCCTGCTGGGGACAGAGTACTCCGGGGCTGCGGGCACCAGTGTTCTCTGTCCTCGCAGCTTCTCTCCGGCTTCTCTCTGGATTCATATATTATATAACATTAAATATGTTTTTTGTATTATTTAATGTACAAATACAAAATAAGCCTTGTAAAATTGTTGGCGCCCACCACGCTCTTCTGAAAACATGAATGTGCTACTGGTCACAAAAAGGTTGGGGACCACTGACCTAGATGGACCATTCGTCTGATGCAATATGGCCATTCTTATGTTCTTATGTAACAATGCAAAGATGAGAAGCTTGCCAGAAACAAAAGAGCTGGTTGGGGAAATATTTTCCCTCATGGACAATTTTGATAAAAATGAAAATGTTTTCTCATTTCTTCAACATTTTTGAAGTGTTTTGAGTTTTCACTGAAAAAAACACAATCTCCAATTTTTGTTTTGATTTGTTTTGTTTTTGGTTGTCAAACATAATTTTAAAAAATAACACTTTGGAGATTATCTCTTTTTCAATGAAAATATGTTTATTTTATTTTATTTTTAGGAAATGGATTATTTTGGTGAAAATTTCCACTAAAAATATAGAATGAAAAATTTACCTCTGTTAAAAGAGACACTTCATCTGTTCTGTCTTGAACAGTGATCATATATATTCCATTCGATTGCTCTCACACACACAAGTAGTTCACAGCTTCCATCCATCCATCCTGCATCCAGCTATGTCTAAGACAGACATCACATATGCACCTGTGCACTGTAATAGCAATCGTAACTAAATAAATACTCACTAATTAGAGTGATCCATTGACATCATTCATACCTGAAAGAAGCTCTTTCTTTGATGTAGGCTCTCATGTTATTGTTAATTTCAAATAAAAAAGACCCCAGCGAATTTTATTCTTTCTCACTCTCCTCCCACCTTCCACTCCTTCCTGTTTCAGGGATCTCACAAGTATTGCGGCACATGCTACCAAAGGGATCTATTAACATGTTTATGTAGCTGTGGACAAAAGCAGTTTTATCCATTACATTGTGATCCCTGAAGAGAGATTCTGTCTATTCGCCTCAGGTGGAAAATGAGATATCTTTTGACCAAGGTTTTTTGTTTGTTTGTTTGTTTAGTTGTTGTTGTTTTTTAATGTTTTTTTCAACAGGGATCGGCAACCTTTCAGAAGTGCTGTGCAGAGTCTTCATTTATTCACTCTAATTTAAGGTTTCATGTGGGCAGTAATACATTTTAACATTTTAGAAGGTCTCTTTCTATAAGTTTATAATACATAACTAAACTATTGTTGTATGTAAAGTAAATAAGGTTTTTTAAATGTTTAAGAAGCTTCATTTAAAATTAAATTAAAATGCAGAGTCCCCGGACTGGTGGCCAGGACCTGGCCAGTGTGAGTGCCACTGAAAATCAGCTTGCATGCCCAGGGCCGGCGCTTCCATTAGGCGACCCTAGGCAGTCGCCTAGGATGCCAGGATTCGGGGGGCGGCATTTTGTGCGCGCCCCACGGGGTGCACGGGAGCTTCCGGTTCCACTCGCGTCATGCCACTGAAGAAGGACCTTCTGCTGACGTGCCGCGGAAAACAGCAGCAGGCAATTGAGCAGCTCAATGATTGCCACTGTCGCCTGCGGCATTTCGGCGGAGGGTCCTTCTTCGGTGGCGCGATGGGAGTGGAACCAGAAGCTCCGGAGCACCCCGTGGGGAGTGCACAAAATGCCGGCCCTTGAATTCTGCCGAGGGCGCCAGAAACTCTGGCGCCACTCCTGCGCGTGCCATAGGTTGTCTACCCCTGTTTCAAAGTTTCAAGTGCAGCCAGCAAGAGATTGGATTATTTTCATAGTTCATGGGCCAAATTTTCTAAAACAGTGGTTTTCAACCTGTGGTCCACAGACTATGTCTAAGGGGTCCACAAAAAGTGACTATGAAAATAAAGTTTCAGATCCCAAAAAAGGAATTCCATTTTTCAGATAAATCAAAAGCATGTGACTATTTCTCCTACAGGACAAAACCCGGAGTGTTGTCATTACCATAGATGCCCACAGTTTAGCACCCTTTCTCACACATCCGAACATGTGCAACATTTATATTTGAATTCTGTTCAGTCTGTTTTCGGTCTAAGACTTCTACGGCAGGAGTCTGGATACCACAGCTTGAAATTCCAAAAGGGTCTGCCCCTGCATTACAAATTTTTCAGGGGTCCACAAATGAAAAAAAGGTTAAAAACCACTGCTCTAAAAACTTCTCAACTCAGCCTCTAGTTTTGTGCAATTTGTGACATGATCTTACAAATATACAGTGTGTGTCTGTCCCCTTCTCTTCCCTTAACTTCTGCTGCCTCCAAGTGTCCATCATACGGTATAACTGCCCCTTCCCCACCCCCACCCTCTGCTGCCCCCTAGTGCCCATTATACAGTATAGCCACCCCTTCCCCAGCCCCACCCTCTGCTGCTCCTAGTGCCCATTATACAATATAGCCGCCCCTTCCCCACCCCCACCCTCTGCTGCTCCTAGTGCCCATTATACAGCACAGCCGCCCCTTTTCAGTCCCTCACTTTCTGCTGCACCCTAAGGTCTACTATCCAGTATACATTGTACAACAATCTATTCTTAACAAAGAGAAGGCTGAGGAATGACTTGATTACTGTCTATAAGTATCTACTTGGGAAAAAATATTGAATTGTGATCTCTTTGAAATAGCAGAGAATCATAGAATCATAGAAACGTAGGACTGGAAAGGACCTTGACAGATCTTCTAGTCCAGTCCCCTGTACTCACGACAGGACTATGTGTTATCTAGGGCATCCCTGACAGTTGATTGTCTAACCTGTTTTTTTTAAAACCTCCAATGCTGCAATTTAAGACCAAAGTCAAATAGGAAAGGCTTTTAAGTAGAGGTGCTTGGGAATTTTTTGTAGGATGGTTTTTCTGGCAGAAAATGCAGTTTCCACAAAAATGAATTCCATTGGAAAACTTGAAATGGGAATGTTACGTTTTGGGTCAGTTCGACTCAGATGAGAATATTTTGTTTCTTGGAACTGACCCAAAATGATTTGTTTCAAAGCAGTTCAACAAAACATTAAACCGCATTTCCCTATCAGTGCATTGCCTTCTGGGAGTTGTAATTCCAGCCCCCATTCTTTCTTAAGGGCCAGGCTCCTTGGAGGCCTACATCACCAGTAATACAATGTGGAATTCCACCTGTCCATGTTCCATGGTGCATCATGGGAGTCATATGTCTCTGGATGGATTATGAGGGAGATAGTACATTCAATGAGCCTGTTTCTGATGGGAGAATGGAGCCATCTGGTCAGCTTAATGAACCAAAAATAAACATTTTTATTGTTGGAATCTCAAAATGTGTTATGATATGATAGGGGTCTATAAAATCAAGATAGTGTGGAGAAAGTAACTAAGGAAGTGTTATTTACTCCTTCTCATAACACAAGAATTAAGGGTCACCACATTAAATTAATAGGCAGCAGGTTTAAAACAAATAAAAGGAAGTATTTCTTCACACAACGCACAGTCAACCTGTGGAACTTTTGCCTGAGGATGTTGTGAATGTTAAGACTATAACAGAGTTCAAAAAAGAGCTAGATAAGTTAATGGGGATAGGTCCATCAATGTCTAGTAGCCAGTATGGGGAGGGATAGTGTCCCTAGCCTCAGTAGTTGTTGTTGATTATCTGTTCTGTTCATTCCCTCTGAAGTACCCGGCATTGGCTACTGTCAGAAGACAAGATAATGGGCTAGGTGGACCATTGGTCTGACCCAGTATGACCGTTCTTATGTTCTTAATAAAATGTTTCAATATTTCCAAATCACAATTTTTCAGAATTTCAATTCTGTGAAAAATTTCAAACTTTTAGTTTTTTTATCCTCATTTGGAATGAAAACAAATGTTGAAATGCCAGCTTTTCCTGGGGGACAGGCATTCCAATTATTGTCCAGCTCTGCTTTTAAACCACCTATGCAATTCTGAGGTCCCCACTACAGCAGCCCAAGTCAAACTACCTATAAGAAAGAGGACCACTGGTGTCATAAAATATAATGGTTAGAGCTTGCTCATTATAAAAAAAAAGTAAAATATTTTGAGTTCCTTTTCCTCCTACCAATTTCTATCATCAACATTTCTGACAAAATATTTGGGAAATTCAGAAAAGTTCAACCACCCAAGGGCACTTTTCTATTGAAAGAGATGTTTGTGAATTAGACCTGGTAAAGCAATGTCTTTTTATTTTGTATTTTGTTTTTTCCTAAAATATTAAATGATTTTAAGGCCAGAGGAGGATTCAAGTAATAATAAAATAATATTCTAAAAATGATTTTTTTCCTCATTTCTTGTGTTAAAATTAAAACATTAAAGGAAAAATTTAATGGAAAAACAAAATTCAGTAAATTTCACCAGCACTATATTACACAAGGGAAACATCTCCATTATGATTGAGACACTACTTGGGAGATATTTCTCAGAGGCTCATGTGACTGAAGGAAAATTATCTGATTTTTTAAAAAGATTTTCATTGTTATTTTCCTCAAAGCATCTTTCACCTCCTTGTTCCTGAAGTTGTAGATAATGGGGTTCAAGAGTGCAATCCCCACTGAATAGAAAAGAGAGGACAGCTTGTCCACACCCAGACCATAGCTAGATTTGGGGCGTACGTATATGATAAGGGCAGTCCTGTAGCACAGTGTCACTACGATGAGGTCTGAGGAGCAGGTGGAGAAGGCTCTACGCCTGTCTTCAGTGGACCTAATTCTCAGGATGGTGGAGACGATACAGATGTAGGACACCAGGCTCAGCAACAATGGCATCATGAGGGTGAAGGCAGCACCCATGATGATCTGGATCTCAATCCAGGAGGTGTCCCAGCACACCAGCTTCAGCACTGGCTGGATATCACAGAAAAAGTGGTTGGTCACATTGGACCCACAAAAAGGAAGTGTGAAGACAGAGGTTGTGTGCCCCACTGCCACCAGCATGCCACAGATCCACGAACCACCTGTCAGCTGGATGCAAACCCTCTTATTCATAATGGCAACATAGCGCAATGGGTTACATATTGCACTATAGCGGTCATATGCCATAGAAGCCAGGAGAAAGCATTCAGTAATGCCAAAGAATAGAAAGAAAAACATCTGAACAGCACAACTGGAAAAGGAAATATGTTTATTTTCTGAGAGGAGGTTGGCCAGCATCTTGGGTAGAGTGACTGAGGTGTAACAGAAGTCCAAGAAGGACAAGATCCTAAGGAAAAAGTACATCAGTGTGTGAAGGGTCGAATCGATATTTATGACGACGATGATGAGAATGTTGCCCAGCACTGTGACAATGTAGATACATAGAAACACCACAAACAGAATGAGATTCATGTCTGGGTGGTTAGAGAAGCTGAGAATGACAAACTTAGTCACAGTGGGCACCTAACTCCACAAAAAAACAGCCAAGGATGAGGACATCCTTCAGAATTTTTAGCTTAGTGGTTAGGGTACCCACTTGGGATGGGGAACAACCCTGTTCCTGTCCCGCCCCAACGAGTCTCACAAACACATGGGAATTGAACAAAGGTTCCCCTTCTCTCACGTGAATGCCTATGGGATATTCCAGTATGGTCTGGCTTCAGTCCTTCCTGTTGAAGCTGTTTCACTTTGGTTAAATGCATGAATATTCTTTGGGGCAGAGAGTTTGTGAGACTGACTCTCCTGTGTGGCAGTTAGCGTAATCCCCTGGAAGCTGAGAGCCCTGGGTTCCTGTCCCCCTGCTCCAATGACTTTTAGTTGTTTATTCAAGTGGAACAGCTCCAACAGGAGAGACCAAGGGAGCCCCACATCAGGATATCCTGTAACCAGGGGTTATGACAGTCATTTGTGATGTCAGAAACCCTGATACAAATCCCTTCTCCTCATCAGACAGATGGGGAACCGAACTTCAGGGGGTCTCCCACATCCCATGTGAGTGCCCTAGCCACTGAGCTAAAGGTTCTGAGGCAGCTTCTCCTGCACAACCTACTCCATTGTTGTTTTTTTTGTTTTGTTTTGTTTTTTTGCGAGAAACCCCAGAAGCACCTAACTCTTTGAGAGGGCTTCCTGGTTGTGGAACCCAAGACATGAGAGGTACCTCTCTTCAGCCTGGATTTTGTCACTGAACTCCTGTTGAGGGGCAGGGCCTAGCACACACCCCTCAACTCGGCATCTCCAATTAGCTAGTTTAGGCAGTTCCCAACTCAGCATTCTGGCTTTTATGGATCTTATTATTTGGTGCCTATTTCCCTCCACTCATTGTACAGGGAGCCTTGGCCCCTAACTCAGGCTCTGTGAATCCCAACTTAGGCCTTCTCAGAAGGAGAAAAACTCATAATACTCGATGAACCCTTGGCTAACAATGAATTCCCCAGGGGGAAAAAAGATCCTGTAATGAAGGATTCTTCATGTCCCAGGACCCCACAATCATAAAAATAAGCTGACCAACTGTGAACCAGCAACCTCTTGTTGCTAACTTTCAGAGGGCATTGGTGGGTGGGGCAGAGGTATTTTAAGGGATTCTATAGGTCAAATATCTGCATATTAGTTCACCAACAGGTGGCATGTAAGTAGCCCTGTGGACATCATAATTATTGTGAAATGCATGGATGGCTAATATTTAAAAACGTATGCATCTATACTGGAAATGACTTTCTTAAGGTCTTGAAGGTAAGGAAGGTTACCAGGAGATGACACATCTAGGACATGGGCCTTTCAGGCAGTTGGTAACAGATGCTTATCTTCCTGTCTAGTCATGTGTGCATTGTATATTATCTGCCTCATAATTTTAGCTTACTTGCATACTGAGCCAAGTGCTGATTAAGAGATTGTGATATCTAGAAAAAAGCAAATATACAGGAATAATCAATCAGCAGGAGGGCCTCTTGAATACAGAATAAAGGGGAGTTCGATATATCTAGGGGTGCTACACATTCTCTGTATCCTTCCCCGAGGAGACAAGCCAACACTGTGTTTTGTCTCATGAAACAGGAGGTCACAGCCAGCCTGGCTGTAAAGTGCTGGAGAGTTATACTTTATTGGAGAGGAGAGTACGTTGTTACTCATAGACTCATAGACTATAAGGTCAGAAAGGACCACCGTGATCATCTAGTCTGAACTCCTGCACATTGCAGGCCACAGAACCTCATCCACACGCTCCTGTAAGAGACCCCTAACCTCAGGCTGAGTTACTGAAGTCCTCAAATCATGGACACTAGACGGGGAGGGCTCTGAGTTACTACAGAGACTTCTTTCCCAGGTATCTGCCTGGTGAGTCTTGCCCATGTCCTAAGGGTCTAACTGATCACCATATTTGGGGTCAGGAAGGAATTTTCCTCTGGGTCAGATTGGAAGAGAACCTGGGTTTTTTTCAGAGTGGTAGCCATGTTAGTCTGTATCAGCAAAAACACCGAGGAGTCCTTGTGGCACCTTAGAGACTAACAAATTTATTTGGGCATAAGCTTTTGTGGGCTAAAACCCAATTCATCAGCTGCATGGAGTGAAAAATACAGTAAGCAGTGTGTATCTATATATATATATATATTACAGCACATGAAAAGATGGGAGTTGCCTTACCAAGTGGTGGTCAGTGCTAACTAGTCCAATTTGATCAAGCTGGAAGTGGCCTATTGTCAACAGTTGACAATGAGGTGTGAGGTATCAACAGAGGGAAAATTACTTTTTGTAGTGACCCAGCCACTTTTTTTGCCTTCCTCAGCATGGGGTATGGGTCACTTGGAAGCTTACACTAGTGTAAATGGTGAATTCTCTGTACTAACTCAGAGCGCTCCCCGTCTAGTGTCCTGTCTCTGGCCTTGTTTTCTTGAAGGCATCTTTCACTTCCTTGTTCCTGAGGTGGTTGTTAATTAAATCTAGTCTCTAGAGGGTGTGTTAAGTAATAGTCCTCATCCAGGGTCTGGTTGGGGAGCATGGCCTAGTGGGCATGGCTGCAACAGCTGACTGCCAAAGGGATTGTGAGGAGAGGAGCCTGAGTCCTCCCACTCCACCGTGCTCCAAACCTGGGCCCTGGCAACCTCTCGTTTGTCCCACCTGCCCCGGAGTGTTTCATCCAAGGCTTTCCCCTGGTGGGGAAATCCAAACCAAAAGAAGAGGGTTACCTATGTCCAAGATCCACAGAATACTTCCCTGTCTGGTTGTCTCTAGGGTGGGTCCTCCCTTCCCTCAGGGAGGGCCCCTTTGGGCAGTTGTCTGAGAGCCTTTAGGCTTCCCTCTGCTCTGCGCTGCTGCAGCTGTGGGCTGCAGGTCTGCTCACCTCCAGCTCTGCCACTCAAATGAGTTAAATCCCTGTTTTTGAATGCCTCCAGCAGATGGAGCATTTGTTGCATGTGGGACCCAGAGGGGGGCACTGGCTCAGCCCAAAATAATCCCTTAACCCCTTCTTGCCCAGTGTTGAGTTTCTACATCACAGTTATGATTTTATTTTATATGTAATCATTGGTTTCCAATGCTTCTGCCTACTATCATTTGAATATCTGTGCTTTATTTAATAAACTTACATTTGATTTAACTATAAAGCAACCCTGGATTGCCCTGGCAAGCATCACACCAACAATGCAAATTTACTCTTAGACCTCGTATGTCCCATGAAATTTCACTACCCAACACACATTTCTATCATCAGTTTCGGAAGAAAAAAGGTCATATGGGAAATTTCAACCAGTTCTGATTAAAATAAGGAAGATTTTTTCATAAAATCCAGATATACTTGAATTACAGAATTAGAGATGCTCAAACAATGGGAAGGGGAGAGATGACATTTCAGATTTTTCCTTTCTTATTCTTTGTTTTAATAGAATTAATTGCTTTTAAGGCCAGAAGGGGATTTCAAATAAATAAATTAATTAATATTTCCTCATTTGTTTTGTCAACATTCAAAATATTAATGAAAAATTTCCTGGAAATACAATATTTCAGAACAGGTTGACCAGTTTGATAAAGGGAAATTTTTTGTAGAGTTCAGATGCCAGTTGGTCTCTTCAGAGCTGTAAAGTCCCCTTAGAGTTTAGACAGTCCACGGATGACAAACCTGATGAAGGAAAATAATCTTTGTCTTAACTGAATATTTTCATTCCTGTTTTCCTCAAGGCATCTTTCACCTCCTTGTTCCTGAGGCTGTAGATAATGGGGTTCAAGATCGGAGTCACCACTGAGTAGAACAGAGAGAGTAACTTGTTCACATCTGGAGAAAAGCTGGACTTGGGGCGCACGTACATGATAAGGGCCATCCCATAGAACAAGGTCACCACAATGAGGTGTGAGGAGCAGGTGGAGAATACTTTGCACCTGCCTTCGGCAGAGCTAATTTTAAGGATGGTGGAGATTACAAAGGTGTAGGAGACTAGGATCAGCAACAATGGCAGAATGAGGATGATAGCAGCACCCACGATGATCTGGATCTCATTCCAGTAGGTGTCCCCGCACACCAGCTTCAGCAGTGGCTGGATCTCACACAAGAAGTGGTTGATAACATTGGGTCCACAAAAAGGAAGTGTGAAAATAAAGATTGTGTGCTCCAGGGCCACCAGCATGCCACAGATCCATGAGCCACTAGACAGCTGGATGCAAACCCTCTTATTCATGATGGCGGTGTAGCGCAGTGGGTTGCATATGGCACAGTAGCGGTCATAGGCCATAGCAGCTAGGAGGAAGCACTCTGTTCCACCAAAGAATAGAAAGAAATACATTTGTACAGCACAACCAGCAAAGGAGATTGTTTTGTCTTCTGAGAGAAGGTTGGTCAGCATCTTGGGCAGAGTGACCGAGGTGTAGCAGATCTCCAGGAAGGACAAGTTCCTGAGAAAGAAATACATGGGGGTGTGAAGGGCTCGATCGACACTTATGGCAATGATTATGAGGATGTTGCCCAGCATTGTGATGATGTATATGCATAGAAACACCACAAACAGAATGATATTCCCGTCTGTGTGGTTAGAGAAGCCAAGTATGACAAACTCCGTCACGGAGGTCTTATTTCCCATTTTTTCCTCGATCAACATACGTCATCTTGAGAAATAAAAAGAAAAACTACATATTAGTTTGGTATAGTGAATTAAATTTATTTATCTATTAATCTATGTTCTTTCACCTTTCTCTCCATGGAACCATACCTCTGTTTGTCTGATATGAATCAGGACTGACACCATTTTGGACCAATTCTCTTATCACAACACAGTAAATCCAGACTGACTTCACTGAAGTCAATGGTTTCCATTCTTTCCCCAGTATCACTGGCTTTATATTAGTGTATGTTAATAAACGCAATTAAATGCACGTGTTCTATACTAGCATCGGAAGAAAAAAATACTTGGATCAATGTCCTTATGCTTATATAAAACAGGTGCAACCAGAATCAGGTTCAATAGAGTTACATTGGTGTAAGTAATTTCAAAATCTGCACTCAAGTTTCTTGGAACATGTATGTTAAAATAATATATTACCGTTTATTTGATTCTCAACAGGAATGTGGCACAATCTGGGAAGCTACACCAATATACTTCAACTGAGCATATGGACAGGTTTATCGTAATTTCACTGCATGGCAATTCCAACTCTTTATATGAAAAGCACATGTGGAGGTTATGCTATTCACTGTGCTACTCAGTAGCACACACACACAATCACACACACACATATAATCTAATGGCCTGTTTCTCCTCTCTTCTCCACGAAACTGATAACAGTACATTGACATCAGTGCCACTAATCCTGAACTGATTTACTTTGTCCTCTCTTTCTTCATCCCTCCACCTCTGTTTGTGCCTCACTTTATCTACCCATTAACTTTCCCTTTTTCCTCATATCATAAAACTTGATAATCCTCTTCATTTCACCAATTCTATTTTTACTTCAGAAAGTAAGGGTGCTCAACCAGAGTCAAATCAATGGTCCATCTAGCCCAGTATCTTGTCTTCTGACAGTGGAAGCTGTAAGATGATTCAAAGGAGATTAACAAGTACAGAGCCCTTAATGAGTGATCCATCCCCTCTCAATCAGTCCCAGCTTCCGATAGTTAGAAACTTAGGGACACCCAGAGTATGGGGTTGTGTCCTTGGCTATCTTCGATAATAGCTATTAATGGACGTATCCTCCATGAACTTATCTAGTTCTTTTTTTAACCCAGTTATACTTTTGGTCTTCACAACATCCCTGGCAATAAGTTCCACACGATCACTGTGTACGTATGAAGAAATAATTCCTTATGCTTTTCTTAAACATGCTGCTTATTGATTTCATTGAGTTACCCCTGGTTTGTGTGTTATACAAATGAGTAAATAAGACTTCCCTTTTTATTTTCTCCACACCATTCATGATTTGATAGAAGTCTAACATTTACCCCATTAGTTGTCCCTTTTCTAAGCTTAATTATACTCTGATAAATCAGGAGTAGCTTCACTGGAGCCAAATGAGTTGCAGTAACATTATATTATGGTAAGGAAGATGAGAACACGTGTCTCTCCTGGTGTAAACCATCTAGATCATGAGTGTAAAAATTATTGTCCTCTTGAATGTGTATATATATGGGAATCAGTTTTTATTGAGCGCAATTTTTCATTTCAGTTATATTTGAGACCTGCTCCTCACTAAAATTGCACCCTGAGTCTTCACCAAAAGTCCAACAATGAATTATTACTGAATAAATATATTGACAGTCTCCTAAGTCTCTTTGTCTAACACAGCTGCTACTCTGAAACCTGTCAAATTACAGTTATTTAGGGCATCCCTGTGAAACTCATTGCAATTAATGGAGTCATGCCAGTAAAAAACAGGAGGAAAGCTATGGTAGCTAAACATCTACCCTATCTGATGTACACAGTCAGTTCATTGAAGTCCACATGGTTCCATCAGTGTAAACTCAATTAAGTGAGATCAGAGCTGAGGAATTAATTTCCTTTTTCATATTATTAACTATATTTGATCAAAAACCAGAATTTATGCCCCATGGTAAATACAAAGATTTCAAAATTTCATTTAATCACAAACCAGGATGAAAAGGCAAAATATCTGATTTTATTTTACAAAATTATATATTCCAAAAGTACTTTGTTGGAATCTTATGAATACAGGATGAAATGTTTCATTTCAATAGTCTAACAATATTTCATTTTTGTACGTTTGAATGATATCTTTCATGTAATCATTTTGAATTGAATAAAATAGACAAAACTTTCTGATAATGCCTTATCCAAATTTAGACAGAATCAATATGTTGCAATGTAAAAGGTTTTGATTTAATCAAATCAGCATTTTCTGCACTCAGTTGAATATCTGTGCTTGGAACTTTAAAACAGAGCACATTTCAGTTCAAGAAATAATAGGAATTTAAGGAGACTCATCTAGATTCAGCACATTTAGAAGAATCCAAAGGAAATATAGTCAAAACAAAAAATTTCTCACCTCCTCCGTAGGCCATGTTCATCTCCTTTCTGTGATCAACAACAAATTCAGTATCAGAAGAAATGGGAAAATTTAACAGCTTCTTTGGAAACCCTGGGGACCTGGTCTTTGATTCAGTTCAAATCCCCATTGTATGAAGCCGTATCATAGCTATTCAGGCAGTGTCTTCCTCCCATTAAAATCAATACCAAATAGTTGACTTCAATAGGAGTACAATTTGGCACAGAATATTTGCATCTTTGGTTGTGTGTTAAAGTTCTAAGTCCTGTGGGCACCTTTCGAAATTCCACCTCTCATAACCAAGCAAGGGCCTCATAGTTTGGTCCAAATGCAGGATGCCTCCAGCCAAATGCCATTGAGTGCAAACAATTCCCACCCAAGGGAAATGGCAGGATCGTTGCATCACATCACAGCTACAGGACTGAGCCCAGGCTACCTTTGACAAATGATAACTTCACAAAGTCAAAGGGAAGATTCTTAAAAACAATTAATAGCACCTTCATGTACAAAATCCCCATTATTTTCAGTGTGAAAAGATTGCCAGAACCTGTTCCTAATTAATCAAGGGTAAAATTTTCTAATCAATCTAATCTAAATAATTTTCTAAACATCTAAGTGATTTACAAGCTTAAGTACCATTTCTGAAAGTGACTTAGGCAGCCAGGCCCATGTTTATCAAGATATGTACATTTCTAATTCCTATTGACTTGACTCAGAGTTAGGCACCTGAATGACCAGAATCCTTTGAAAATATGTTCTTTAATGCACGTCAGTGGAAACATTACCCCACGACTCATATCCTCATTGTGAGGAAGGGTTAGATTCACAAAGAGCGTTTGGTGCCTAAATGCCACTTTAGGTGCCCAAATCCTAGATTTAGCTACCACTGGTGTTCGCAAAGCCTTATAGGCAGCTCAGTTTCTTGATGTCAATGTATCCTTGATACCTGCTTGTAAGGCTGTCGACATGAGCACTGTGGCCTCTCTCTAGCCATCTGGATTCACAGATTCCAAGGACAGAAGGGACTGTTGTGATCACCTCATTTGACCTCCTGTATACCACAGTCCACAGAACGTCCCCAAAATAATTCTTAGAACAGATCTTTTCGTAAAACATCTAATCTTGATTTAAAAATTGTCAGTGAGGGAGAATCCACCATGACCCTTGGTTAATTGTTCCAATGGAGAGTGTATGCCCTACTTCTGGTCTGAATTTGTCTAGCTTTAACTTTCAGACATTCCATCGTGTTATATCTTTTTCTTCTAAATTGAAGATCCCATTATTAAAATATTTGTTCTCTCTGTAGATACATATGCACTGTAATCAAGTCACCTCTTAATTTTCTCTTTCTAAAGCAAAATAGATTGAGCTCCTTTAGTCCATCACTATAAGGCAGGTTTTCTAATCCTTTAATGATTTTCATGGCTCTTCTCTGAAACTTCTCAAATTTATCAGTAACCTTCTTGAATTGTGGACAGAAGAAGTAGACAGCATTTCAGCAGTGGTTACACCGGTAGCGAATACAGTGGTGAAATAACCCCTCTAATCCTGCTCGAGATTCCCCTCTTTATGCATCACAGGATGGAATTAGCTGTTTGGCCCAAAGCATTGCACTGAGAGCTCATGTTCACCTGATTTTCTACTACAACACTCAAATGTTTTCCAGAGTCACTGTTTCCCAGGATAGAGTCTCCCATGCTGTAAATATGGGCTGCATTCATTCTTCCTAGATGCATACACTTACATGTAGCTGGATTAAAAAGCCAATTGTATGCTTGTTCACAGTTAACCAAGCAATTCAGATCTCTCAGAATCAATGACCTAGCCATTTCATTATTTTCTACAGCCCTAACTTTTGTGTCACCTACAAATATAATCCAGGTAAATTGATAAAAATCTTTACTAGTGAAAGGCTAAGTACCGATCCCTACAGGACCCCACTAGACACATTCCCACTAAGGCCTGGTCTACACTAGGACTTTAATTCGAATTTAGCAGCATTAATTCGAATTAACCGCGCACCTGTCCACACCAGGAAGCCATTTAATTCGACATAGAGGGCTCTTTAGTTCGAATTCTGTACTCCTCCCCGACGAGGGGAGTAGCGCTAAATTCGACATGGCCATGTCGAATTAGGCTAGGTGTGGATGCAAATCGAACTTAGTAGCTCCGGGAGCTATCCCACACTGCACCAATCTGTTGACGCTCTGGACAGCAGTCCGAGCTTGGATGCTCTGACCAGCCACACAGGAAACGACCCGGGAAAATTTGAATTCCTTTTCCTGTCTGGCCAGTTTGAATCTCATGTCCTGGTTGGACATCGGGGCGAGCTCAGCAGCACCGGCAATGATGCAGAGCTCTCCAGCAGAGGAGTCCAGGCAATCCCAGAATAGAAAGAGGTCCCCAGCATGGACTGACCGGGAAGTCTTGGATCTGATCGGTGTGTGGGGTGATGAGTCTGTGCTTTCGGAGCTGCGCTCCAACAAACGGAATGCGAAGACCTATGAGAAGGTCTCCAAAGCCATGACAGACAGAGGATACAGCCGGGATGCAATGCAGTGCCGCGTGAAAGTCAAGGAGCTGAGACAAGGCTACCATAAAATCAAAGCGGCAAACGGACGCTCCGGAGCCCAGCCCCAGACATGCTGCTTCTACGAGGCACTGCATGCCATTCTAGGTGGGTCTGCCACCACTGCCCCACCAGTGTGCGTGGACTCTGACGAAGGGATAGTGTCGACGGCCAGTTCCTCGTCGACGTTCGCAGATGGGGAAGATGAGGAAGGAGATGAGGAGGGGGAGACAGTCGACAGCGCTTACAACGCTGATTTCCCCGACAGCCAGGATCTCTTCATCACCCTCACTGAGATCCCCTACCAACCCTCCGCAGCTGTTACCACGGACCCTGAATCAGGAGAAGGATCAGTCGGTAAGTGCTTTAAACATGTAAACTTTTATTATTAATGGAACAGGAAAATAGACTAGGCGAACAGAAGGTCTACATGCAGGGGAATGGTACAGGATTCTTCCGCGGAGAACTCCACAAAGCTCTCCTGGAGGTAGTCGAAAAGCCTATGGAGGAGGTTCCTGGGGAGAGCTGGATATTGGGTGCTCCGAGGTAGCACACTTTTCCGTGCCACGCTCTCAGCTGGTACTCCGGGACCAGTGCCTTGACGAGCATCGCAGCATAGGGCCCTGGCTTGTGCTGGCTTTCATTCAGCATGCGCTCCCTGTCTCTCCGTGACACCCTCCTCAGGGTGATCTCGCCCGCAGACTCCTGCATGGAAGTAGAGTGATTTTTGTACTATTACTATTGGTAGTGCTTCACTGTTCCTTAGAACAACAAGAAGTGTCACTTTAGATCCACGTGCTGGAGGCTACAGAGTGACAGCATACAGGGATCTTTTCCAAGGGAAAACCGCGAGGGGGTGGAACAGGGGCAGAGTTTATGCTTTCAGGATTGCCTGCAGCAAGAGGACAGAGCTGGACTTTGACTTTTAAGCAGCCAAAAGCCTTTGGCTTACCATGCCTGGCTGCTCCACGGATTCAGCTTTCCTGCCCCGCTTGTCTGGTCTGCAGTGCAATACCCCAGGCAATGAAAGTGAATGCAGAGAAATCGAACTTTCCCTGAGTGAGTGCTCAGGAGATAGGTGCCGTCCATGGTCTGGTTCACAGGCAATGAGTAGACTATGTTTCATTTTTAAGAAAAGGCATCTTTGTAAGCAATTCACTCCCTTTTCCCCCTCACACAGCTGCAACAGTATCCCGACCTGCTCCACCATGCCCCTCACAGAGGCTGGCGCAGATTAGGAGTCGTAAGAAAAGGACCCGGGACGATATGTTTGCTGAACTTATGGGCTGCTCCAGAGCAGAAGCAGACCAGCAGAGCCAGTGGAGGGAGAACCTCACACAGCAGCAGTGCTCACACAGCGAACGGGAGGACAGATGGCGTCAGGAGGACCAGCAGGCGACTCAAACGCTGCTTGGACTACTGAGGGAGCAAACGGACATGCTCAGGTGCCTTGTCGATGTTCTGCAGGACCGCAGGCAGGAGGACAGAGCCCCCCTGCACTGTGTCTACAACCGCCCTCCCCCGCCACACACTCCAATACCCACCTCTCCCAGAATAACAAGAAGGAGGGTACCAAGGGCCGTGAAAACTGTCACTGCACCACAGCGGACTGCTAAATTACCCAAAAGTTCTCAGTCCCTAGATTTTGAAAAGTTCTCACCTTTACTGTGTTGTCGAGTATTAAAAGTAGTTTGCTGTTAATTACTGTTTCTGTCATGTTTGTTTGCTGAAGACTTTCTGTGAAGGGGGGAGAGGGGTTTGGTAATTGCATAGGACAGTCACCATGAACAGGGTACAGACATGGGGGCAGGATCAACAGCAGGTTACTCACTGAGTGCAGTCACTAGGCACCCTGGTCAGTCTGTGAGGTGTTTTTAATGTTCTGTTCATAGGCGGCAGGTGTCCTGCTCCAGGTATACTTGAAGGTGGGTCTCTCCCCCGGCCCAGCCTGGATCGGGCCCTGGCCCACGTGGGTCTCCCCCCGCCCCGTCAATTCCCTGCCTGGAGCAGGTCCCAGCGCCCACCTGCCACCCCTCCCCCGGCGTGTCGTCTCCCCCCCCCCCCCGTGCTGCGTCCCTACCTGACAGTAGAGCGGCTACCAGCACAAATGCTGTCTGCTGCCCCAGGGTACTAGCGCCTGCCATCACCCTGCCCTTCTACCATTGCCCTGAGCCTCCACAATGCCCCAAACCCTCAGCCCCAGCCACAGCCCGCAACCCCCTATGCCTCCTCCCCCTTCCCACACACCCCTCACCCCTTCCTACGCCCCCACCCCCAGCCCAGAGGCTGCACCCAAACTCCGTCCCAAAGCCTACACCCCTCACCCCTTCCTGCACACCCACCTGTAACCGTCCTCCCCCCAGAGACCGCTGTAGGAGCAGTAGCCTATCATTCCTAGAGTCTAGAAGCGGTCTCTACATCACTGCACACCCTACCCACCACAGTCCGCGTCCCTGTTTCAACCCTTTGATGAGAAATCATTATTAAAGAAAAGGTTTTTAAATAACAATGCTCCATTACCTTTATTTTTACACGTGTGTTGGAAGGGGGCAAACGGGGTGAACGGGGTATGAGACTGCAGAGGAGAGTCAACAGTAAATGGGTAAAGAAACAGGGGCAGGTTCAGCTTCTCTGTAAAGCAACTGGACAGTCATAGGTTACCCTGCTCTCTGAGGAACCTAGCTTTCAAAGCCTCCCGGATGCACAGCGCTTCACGCTGGGATCTTCTAATGGCACGGGTGTCTGGCTGAGCGTAATCTGTAGCCAGGTGATTTGCCTCAACCTCCCATCCCGCCATAAAGGTCACCCCCTTGCTCTCACACAGATTGTGGAGCACACAGCAAGCTGCAATAACAATGGGGATATTGTTTTCGCTGAGATCCGAGCGAGTCAGTAAGCTCCGCCATCTCCCCTTGAGACGTCCGAAAGCACACTCCACCACCATTCTGCACTTGCTCAGCCGGTAGTTGAAGAGTTCCTTCTCACTGTCCAAGGCGCCTGTATAGGGCTTCATGAGCCAGGGCATTAGCGGTTGGCTGGGTCCCCGAGGATCACTGTAGATATCTGCACATCCCCAACAGTTATTTTGTGGTCCGGGAAGAAACTGCCTGCCTGGAGGCGTTTAAACAGACCAGAGTTCCTGAATACACGCGCGTCATGAACCTTGCCCGGCCACCCAACGTTGATGTTGGTAAAGCGTCCCCTATGGTCCACCAGCGCTTGCAGCACCATTGAAAAGTAGCCCTTTCGGTTAATGTACTCGCTGGCCTGGTGGGCTGGGTGCCAGGATAGGGATGTGAGTCCCATCTATAGCCCCACCGCAGTTTGGGAATCCCATCGCGGCGAAGCCAGCTATGACGACCTGGACGTTTCCCAGGGTCACTACCTTCGAGAGCAGGAGTTCAACGATTGCATTGGCTACTTGCATCACAGCAACCCCCACGGTAGATTTGCCCACGCCAAAGTGGTTCGCTACTGACCGGTAGCTGTCTGGCGTGGCAAGTTTCCAGAGGGCTATGGCCACTCGCTTCTGCACTGTCAGGGCTGCTCGCATCCTGGTGTCCTTGCGCTTCAGGGCAGGGGACAGCAAGTCACACAGTTCAAGGAAAGTGCCCTTACACATCCTGAAGTTTCGCAGCCACTGTGATTCATCCCAGACCTGCAGCACTATGCGGTCCCACCAGTCCGTGCTTGTTTCCCGGGCCCAGAATCGCCGTCCCATAGCATGAACATGACCCAGTGCCACCATGATCTCCACGGTGCGGCGTCCCGTGCTTTCTGACAGGTCTTTGCCAGTCTGAGACTTCATGTCCTCACCGCACTGCCGTTGCCTCCTCGCCCGATTTCTCAGCATCTGACTGTTGAAGAGGTGTACGATAAGGTGCGAGGAGTTGACAACGGCCATAAGTGCAGCGATGATCGCAGTGGGCTCCATGATCGCAGTGGAGTGCTGTGGCGTCCGCGCTGTCACTTATAACAGGAAAAGTGCGCGAACTGATTTCCCGCCGGCGGGAGTGATGGTTGAATACTGACAGTTACCAAGGACCACCCTCGACACAGTTTTTCCCCCCAGCATGCATTGAGGGGAAATCCCAGAAATCCAATGGGCAGCGGGGAGTGCGGGAACTGTAGGATAGCTTCCCACAGTGCACCGCTTCCAAAGTCGACGTTTCCCCTGTTACTGTGAACTCACACAGTAGAATTAGTGTATTTAGTGTGGATACACAAATTCGACTTCATAAGTTCGATTCCACAAATTCGACTTAAGTTGATTCAAAATAGTCTTGTAGTGTAGACATACCCTAAGTGATGATTCCCTGTTTACAGTTACATTTTGAGATCTAACAATTAGCTAGTTTTAATGCATTTAATGTGAGCTGTCTTAATTTTATGTTGTTCTATTTTTTTTAATAAAAATGTTGTTTTTAAGGCCAAGTTTTTAAGAACCAAGACAATGTTGTATATAAGGCTCAGTGAAACCCACAAACCAGTGAAGATGGAATCTTGGTGGTTCCTCTACTGGGCTGGGTCCTGCATTCACTCAATGACATACCTTGGGAATCTCCAGGAATGAACCTGAGCTAATCTATGCAATGGGTCTTACTCAAGGCACTGATTATAAACACTTGATAGACACTTAGATTAGAATAAACACACCTTTATTTAACAATTTAAGAAAATGTAATATAACTGGCTGAGAATAATAAAAAATGTCACAACCAATTTAAATCAGCGGGAGGCACACAAATAAATCAATTAATAAATACCGTGTACGGCAGTGAATGAAACTTAACCAGATTACATTTGCACCTGCACCACCCCACCCTGGAATGTGCCCTCCTCTCAATGTCAGAGTTCTAGACACTTACATGGGCCTGCTAGAAGATGTTGAACCTGGGGACAACATTTTGCTGGTCCAATAAAGCCATCCAGCCCAGTTGACAGGGGGCAGAGAGCTGCTAACTTGGGGTCATTAAATGCTTCATAAGCCCTCTGAAGGTAGGAATGTTTACAACCAGAGATCAATAACCCTGGATCCTGGATGGATGATAAGACCCTTTCATCTCTTTCCAGACTCAGACAACCCTTTACACTCTCATTGCTGTCCCCATTCCCTTGCAAGCACTTTCCCAAAGAAAGGTGATGCTTACTCAGATTTAGGGTTGCCAGATTTCTGATTACAGAAAACCAAACAGTTTTGGCCCAACCCCAGCCCCACCCTTCTCTGAGGTCCCACCCCACTCACTCCATCTCCTGCACCTTCCCTGACTCACTCAATTTCACCGGGCAGGGGCACAGGGTTCGGTTGAGTCTGGCGATGAGGGCTCTGGATGGGAGTGCAGGCTCTGGGGTGGGGCAGAGGATGAGAGGATTGAGGTGCAGGAGGGGGGTATGGGCTGGACCCAAGTGATTCAGAGTGTGGGAGCGAGGGAGGGTTCTGGCTGGGGGTCCAGGCTCTGGGGTGGGGCCTGAAATGAGGGGTTCCGAGTGTGGGAGGGAGCTCTGCGCTGTGCCTGGGGGTGGGAGTGCAGGATGGGATTAGGGCTCCAGCTGGGGGTGCAGGCTCTGGAGTGGGGCTGGTGATGAAGGGTTTGAGGTGCAAAAGGTGGCTCAGGGATGGGGTAGGGGGTTGGGGTGCAGTTGGAGGTGTAGACTTACCTCAAATGTCTCCCGGAAGCAGTGGCATGTCCTCCTACCATCTCCTAGGAGGATACGCAGCCAGGCGGCTCAACGTGATGCACCATCTGCAGGCACCACCCCCACATCTCCCATTGGCTGTGGTTCCTGGACAATGGGAGCTGGGGAGCCGGAGCTCGGAGCAGGGGCAGTTCACAGAGCTCCCTGGCTACCCCATAGCCTAGGAGCCAGAGGGGGGACATACCGCTGCTTCCAGGGACCACGCGGAGCCAGGGCATGCAGGGAGCCCGCCTTATCCTGCTGCGCTGCCGACTGGACTTTCAGTGGCCTGGTCAGCACTGGTTACTGGAGCCACCAAGTGTCCCTTTTCTACCACGAGTTCTGGTCCAAAACCAGATGTTTACAACCCTGCTCACATGCTCTTCACTGCAGACCCACTTCAGTCAGTTCTGAGTACAACAACATTCTCTGTTCTCCTACAGGTTTTTGTATATTGCCATTCCTAATATCTGATTTGTGTCCATTTATCCTTTTCCTTAGAGACTGTCCTGTAGGAGAACACTTCAACCTCCCTGGCCACACAATAGCAGATCTTAAGGTGGCCATCCTCCAGCAAAAAAACTTTAGGACCAGACTTCTAAGAGAAACTGCTGAGCTTCAGTTCATTTGCAAATTTGACACCATCAGTTTAGGATTAAACAAAGACTGTGAATGGCTTGCCAACTACAGAACCAGTTTCTCCTCCCTTGGTTTTCACACCTCAACTGCTAGAACAGGGCCTCATCCTCCCTGATTGATCTAACCTCGTTATCTCTAGCTTGCTTCTTGCTTGCATATATTTACCTGCCCCTGGAAATTTCCACTCTTGCATTCAATGGAGTGGGTATTCACCCACGAAAGCTCATGCTGCAAAATGTCTATTAGTCTATAAGGTGCCACAGGATTCTTTGCTGCTTCTAACCTAAAAGTTATAGGGAAGCTGCTATTGCACCCAACTCCTCCTCCATTGTTTCTTGCAAGAAACCCCTCAGGAACCTACCTCCAGAAGACAGTTCCTTTCTGGACAACACAAGCAGAGATAGGCACTTCACTTCAGTCTGGACTTAGGCACTGGACTCCTGTGGAGGGGCAGGGCTTAGCCCACATGCCTCAATTCAGCATCTCCCACTAGCTAGTTTATCCTTGCTTTTGTGGAGCCCATTATTTGGAGTCTATCTCCCTCCTCTCATTCCACAGGGAAGCTAGGCCCTAAACCCAGGCTTTGTGAATCACAGTGATTTTCAATATGCCTAAAATTTAGGCATGGTGAGAAGGAGACATATTAATCACACTGGATGTACCCCTGATGAACAATGAATTCCTGGTGAAAAATAGATGTTGTGATTAATGGTTTTACGTATCCCAGGACCAAAGAATGATATATATGAGTTCACCAGCAATGCAGATTTCCTCCTAGACCTCAGATATACCATGTGCAATCTAATTATAAATATCAGAGGGGTAACCATGTTTTAAATACTTAAATACTTCTTTTGAAGCTGAAAAAATAATAGTGTTGCTGGCCCAGAGGGCCCGAGGGGGCAACAGTGGGGTTCGTTGCCCGGTGTGCGTTGCACTAATTAACACACCAGGCTGGAAAAGCAAACCAAGTTTATTTGAGCCCAAATAAGGTGCAAGGGAGAAATAGCAATCTCAAATCCTGCACACCCGCACCCAGGCGGGGTCCCAGCATTTATACCCCCCTTGTTTTTCTTTAACTGTACTTTTCCCACTGTGGGGAGTATTTTCTCATGCATATAACCTTGATTACAGCATCTGCTTTCCACCTATTTTATCTAATATAGGCTGCATCTAGTACCAACCGGACTTGCAGCTGCCAGTAGTCAGCACATAGCACAAGAGGTTACAAAAGTTTAGTAAGGCTAACAGAAGCGCTTCACATAGAGGTACTTTGGTTCACATAGGCCCAGAGCAATCCTCCCGAGTTACCTAGATTTATGCCTAGTGACACCAACAACTCCCCCCTTTGAGAATACTCAACAAACTTTTGGCTGAGTTTTCTCAAACTTTGAGGACAAAAAGCAATTAAACTCTAGGGAGCTGGGGTCATTAATGAGGGGGTATTCAGTCCCACATTTATCCTTCTCATGGACCCGGCAGGATTCGGTATGTGGGAGCCCACACCCACCCTAACCGGTCCATATGCTTGGAAGGAGCACTGTGAAAGTATGTCTCCATGACCACAGATCAGATGGTACTCCTGATGCGTCTGTAAGGGCAGTGGGCCAAGTCTGGTGCTCAAGATCACTCCGAATGGCCATCAGCTAGTCATTCAGGAAATCCTGAATTTTTAAACATACTAGATCCCACTGCAGTGCCTTCCCAGCCTCAGTGATATTCAATACCATTTCTATCAGTAACTTCTGGGTCATAGAACTAAGGGTGGAAATGACATGTAACTCACCAACTCCAGCCTGTACTTGGGTTAGCTGAGCTCCAGAAATAAGGATAGTGGCCTTTTCTAGTTGGCCCAATTTCTTATCATGTTCTTGGCTTTTAAGAATATTCCAAATGGCTGCTGCACTATTGGCCCTAGCCCACAGGGATCTGGTCAATTTCCCCTTTTTCCAGAGGAAATAACCCAGGCTCTTTGTTGTGCTAATCTAATGGCAGCCCCTTGTGAGCAATTTGGGTATGCAGAAGTGATCTGAAAACTGGATAAGGGCAATGTCATTTAAAATTCAATTAAGGAGGGCAATACATGCTGAAGGATTTATCCAAAACACAGGGTGCAGCCTGTAGAATAAACCCCAAAATCCAATCAATACCACATTTTCAAGCAGGGGTCCCACAAATTTCTTCCTGCCAGTGTATAATTTTCTGTTTCTTCACCAGGGTCAGTTCTCAATGTCCTTTTTAGTCAGGAATTCCTGGACTTTGGCAATATCAGTGGAGTGAGTGTTCCATCTTCTTTCCCGAAACAGCCATGGTTCAGCATCCTACAGGGGAGAGGTTACCAGCACATCACCCTGTAATGGTTTTGCTTTTTCTAGAAAAGTTTAAAGGCACAGTAGGTCTGTCAGTGGACAAGGGAGAGGTTACTAGCACTTCACCTTGTACTTTTTCCCTGCTGTCCAGAAAGCACAGTGAAGCTAGAAGGAGAAATAGGCTAATCATCAGTAGGAGACTTCTCCAGATGTGGAGGGGTCTTTTTGCAGTGAGAATCATGGGTCCAGGCAGTCAGTCTTTGGCACTTCACAGCGGTGTTGGTAGTCAGCAGGACTTAATAAGGGCCTTTCCAGCATGGAGCCAAAGCAGTCTTTCGTTGGTGGACCTTTACATTGATCCAGTCTGCTGGTTCCAAGGAGTGGCAGGGCTGCTAGGGTCTTTGGGTAGCGCTTCTTTACCTGTGAAAAAAGAAACCTAACACATTTCATTAGTGCCTGGCAATGTTTTGCAGATTTCACAGCTGCTTGGGCACATTCAAGCCCCCCTTTTCTTGATTGTTAGCCAGGTCTTAGCTGTGAGCAGTGTCCTCGAATGGAGTCAGTGTCTTATTTTTGGACTGAGCTTGCTAGCTAAAGTTTTTTCAGTTAACTCGTTCTTTTTTCTTTTCCCCTTTTTGGCTTTTTTTTAACCTACAAAGGAAACTTTTACTTTTTAGTTATACACCTTTTTTTAACAATGAACACATACACATCGCCGCCACACAGCACACTAGTCCTACCATTCAATGTATGCCATATATACCCTTTTACTAAAATAACCTTATTACAGAGCTTTGGAACAACAAGCCTAGACAAGCACACCCACTTTGATGAGTTCATTCAATACAACCTCTAGTCCAATATCTTTCCCCCATCCCCAGCCCTCTGGCTAGAAATCTGAGGTAGCCAGAAGGATCCCATGTACAATATGGGGAGTGGGTTAACTTTTCATGTCCTTGCTTCCAAAGACTGTTGGTATGCAAATTTTAATAACAATTTTCAATTAAAAGATTTGGCCAATGAAGTTTCTTTCTCTTACTTAAGGAAATGTATTAGACTTTAGTATATCACATTTTTTTTATGTATCCAAACAGTTTGTATTCTAAATTGAACAAAACAAGTATCTGCATTCCAATCCAACCCTTCCGCTTGATTTCAAACCAGACCATCCCATTAAAATATTAAACACAACAATTCTGGCCACGAGACAAACACCACAAGACAGAACATAGAACACAAAACATAATTTTTATTGTGCCTGCAAATGCATGGTACGTTGAATGCTGTTCAGCTGGCATCAGTTTTCTCTGATTATCTGAAAGACAAAAACAGAGGTCTACCCCTTCTGGGCAGTCAATCATCGCTTAAAATATACAAATACCCTTGTTGATTTCAGGCAAACCAGGGGAATTACCCCATATTTTCTTGTATGTGTTTTATAGGCAGCCCAGGTTTCAGTGGCTTCTACCTTATCATTTAGATAATTTGCATTAATACAGATGCTTTCTGGCTTGCTTTTTACTTTTAACTCCTGCTTTTAAACACTGAAAGAAAACATCACCACTTATAGTGCCCTTAGAGCCTAATAAAATTTCAATTACATAGCACTGTATACATTCTTCAGCTAATTCAACAAAATTGTTTATAGCCAAATGATTGCAATCTAATAATTTCTTTGCCTGAATTTATTTACAAACATTTTAAAGACACCAAGAACTTTTCTCTTTAGCATTTTTACAAAGTTCAACTGCTGTTCCCTCCAGCAACTACAGAGTTAACTTTTCACTCTCCCTTAAATCACTTGCTTATCTCCCTTAAATCACTTATCAACTCAAATCACCATTTCAAATATCCTCCTGGGTATTTGAAATCCCCATGCCTATACTTACTTACTCCTTTCTTCCACTACACCCTCAAAAGTTTCCAACCTGTTTTCCAATCTCTCTGTCTGTTGCCTGCCTGCCTGGGCCCGATCCTGCTTTTCTCGCTGAACCGTCCCTTCCATGGGCACCAACTTGTTCCACTACCAGTTTAGCTAGGAGGGTGGGCTTCTCAACTAGCCCCCACCCTTCTGGTCTTTTCCCTAAAACATTTTTACTCACAAGGCTACTGAGTCCTCCCTTGTGAGGCTTGCCACCTGGGCAAAAATACATGGCCATTGGGTAAAGGCCATTTACTTAACATATAATCCAAACCCCTTTAGGGGGTTTACCCAGAGACCCACCCATTTGTCTGCTGACACTTAAACAGAAAAGAAAATTACACAGAGATCAGAGAGAATTACGGTCTAAGCCAGATTTTCCTACTTCTATTACACTGTCCGTTACAGAGGATGGGACAGAAGGATCTCAATACAACCTCAGAGCTTCATCACACACAATGGCTTCCACTCTGAGGAATTACGAACGAGAAGTTCAGTTCCGCCCACACACCTAACATCCAAATGAACAGAGCAGAAAAACAACAGTAACTGGTTAAACAGAACAGAATCAGAACCAGATAGTGCACCAAAACCAGATAGTGTTTCCTTATCCTATTAGGGCTCACCTTTAATCATGCAATCCTTAACATATAACACCAACAGTACCAAACAAAGCAAACATAAAATAACAAGGGTAAAACAAATAGATGGTGTAAATTCTGCAGGGCTCCCCCATTCTCAATTGCTCACCAAACTGTGACAAATTTCTGTTACCAATCTATCCCTCATGTCAGGTGATCAGGCTGACACTGCAGGATGTTGGGGAAAGATAAAGAAAACACACCATATAATCAAATTTTAAAGCTTAATTAAAAATAATAAAACAACAATGGAGAGTGTTGGGAACACTCCCACATCACTCAGGAAAAATATGAATGCTCCAAGCCTTAAGCCACTTTAATACTCACACATATCCAGACTGGTCACGTCTGTATATAACATTCAGAGAAGGGGAATAGGTGGACGGGAGATTATCCTGTATACAGCTTGCCCAGAATTTCCAACATGCTTCTGCTTTTGGGAGGGCTGTTCTTTTACACCCTGGAATCTCCTGCGGTGTCTTTTTCAGAGATTCCAGTTCAGGTCAGCTGCCTGTGGCTTCTCCAGTGTCACCAAGCCACACTGGCTCTGGGGTCGCAAAGGCACACTGTTGGACCTCACTGGACAGTTAAGCTTTGCAAATGTAATCTCAGTTCTGTAACTTTTATTGCCTTTGGTTTGCCTCTGTCTCTATTTTTCCACAGCCAGCTGGGTCCAAAAGCAGTTTTTCTTTGTACTTAGTATAGTCTGCATTGATTCTTGACCTTGAACGCAGAGCAACTTTCTCTTGATCTCTGGGCCAAGCTGAATTTCAAATTAACCCGTTCCTAGACAATTTGCTCACACTGTGTCAGAGGCTCTCCTTTGCCTCTCTGCAGCGAACAGCAGAGAGGCAAACAGAAGGAGTTTGCCTGGGATCCCTCTGAGCAGAGGTACGCTAAGTGCTGCAGTAGAGGGACTGCGCTGGTGAGTATCTGAGTGTCTGTTGGGGGGGCAGTTTGACTGTGTGCTTGATTGTTTGATTGCTTGTTTGACCAGTTTGATCTGGGAGTGCTTTGTTCCAGCTGGGCCTGACTGTTATAAAAAGGCAGTCAGCTGCGAACCAGCTGAGCAGCGAACAGCAGAGAGGCAAACAGAAGGAGTTTGCCTGGGATCCCTCTGAGCAGAGGTACGCTAAGTGCTGCAGTAGGGGGACTGCGCTGGTGAGTATCTGAGTGTCTGTTGGGGGGGCAGTTTGGCAGTTTGACTGTGTGCTTGATTGTTTGATTGCTTGTTTGACCAGTTTGATCTGGGAGTGCTTTGTTCCAGCTGGGCCTGACTGTTATAAAAAGGCAGTCAGCTGCGAACCAGCTGAGCAGCGAACAGCAGAGAGGCAAACAGAAGGAGTTTGCCTGGAGAGAGCTCTTAGAAGGAAGAGACCATGGATGCTGAGCAATCCGCCGTTGTGACCTGCACAGGATGCGCCATGTTCGTCTTCCTTCCACAGGATAGGAGCGACTTTGTCTGTACCAAGTGCAAGCTGATCTCCATCTTGGAAGAGAAGATTCAAGGTCTGGAGAAACGAATAACAACCCTGCATTCCATAAAAGAAAATGAGGATTTCCTGGATAGACGTCAGGATCAGCTGCAGCGGGCACAACGTTCTGAAGATTCAGAGCAGGCTACGCAGCGGGGACAGAAGGCCAGCGAGGATAAGTGGCGGCATGTGACTTCCAGAAGGGGAAAGAGTACCAGAAACATCCATGTACCAGAAACACAGATACAGGTGAGCAACCGTTTTCATGTTCTCTCCACAGGTATTAGTGCAGAGAGTGGAGTGGATGATGCACCTGAGGGAACAGAGCAGAAGGAGACTCCACTGATTGGAAGGCATGAGATGCACCTTCCTAGGGATGGGGGTTCCACGACCACCACTCCCAAGAGGAGGAGGAGGGTGGTGGTGGTCGGGGACTCTCTCCTCAGGGGGACTGAGTCATCTATCTGCCGCCCTGACCGGGAGAACCGAGAGGTGTGCTGCTTGCCAGGGGCTAGGATTCACGATGTGACGGAGAGACTGTCGAGACTCATCCAGCCCTCGGATCGCTACCCCTTCCTGCTTCTCCACGTGGGCACAAATGATACTGCCAAGAATGACCTTGAGCGTATCACTGCAGACTACGTGGCTCTGGGAAGAAGGATAAAGGAGTTTGAGGCGCAAGTGGTGTTCTCATCTATCCTCCCTGTGGCAGGAAAAGGCCAGGGTAGAGACCGTCGAATCGTGGAAATCAACGAATGGCTACGCAGATGGTGTCGGAGAGAAGGGTTTGGATTCTTTGACAATGGGATGGTCTTCCAAGAAGAAGGATTGCTAGGCAGAGATGGGCTCCACCTCATGAAGAGAGGGAAGAGCATCTTTGCAAGCAGGCTGGCTAACCTAGTGAGGAGGGCTTTAAACTAGGTTCACCGGGGGAAGGAGACCAAAGCCCCGAGGTAAGTGGGGATGTGGGATACCGGGAGGAAGCACAAGCAGGAGATTACAAGAGGGGAGGACTCCTGTCTCAGACCAAGAAAGCGGGACAATCAGCAGGTTATCTTAAATGCCTATACACTAATGCAAGAAGCCTGGGGAACAAGCAGGGAGAACTAGAAGTCCTGGCACAGTCAGGGAATTATGATGTAATTGGAATAACAGAGACTTGGTGGGATAACTCACATGATTGGAGTACTGTCATGGATGGATATAAACTGTTCAGGAAGGACAGGCAGGGCAGAAAAGGTGGGGGAGTTGTGTTGTATGTAAGAGAGCAGTATGACTGCTCAGAGCTCCAGTATGAAACTGCAGAAGAACCTGAGTGTCTCTGGATTAAATTTAGAAGTATGAACAACAAGGGTAATGTCGTGGTGGGAGTCTGCTACAGACCACCGGACCAGGGGGATGAGGTGGACGAGGCTTTCTTCCAGCAACTAACAGAAGTTGCTAGATCACAGGCCCTGGTTCTCATGGGTGACTTTAATCACCCCGATATCTGCTGGGAGAGCAATACAGCAGTGCACAGACAATCTAGGAAGTTTCTGGAAAGTGTAGGGGACAATTTCCTGGTGCAAGTGCTGGAGGAACCAACTAGGGGAAAAGCTCTTCTTGACCTGCTGCTCACAAACAGGGAAGAAATAGTAGAGGAAGCAATAGTGGATGGGAACCTGGGGGGCAGTGACCATGAGATGGTCGAGTTCAGGATCCTGACACAAGGAAAAAGGGAAAGCAGTAGAACAGAGACCCTGGACTTCAGAAAAGCAGACTTTGACTCCCTCAGGGAACTGATGGGCAAGGTCCCCTGGGAGAATAACATGACGGGGAAAGGAGTCGAGGAAAGCTGGCTGTATTTCAAAGAAACCTTATTGAGGTTGCAGGAACAAACCATCCCGATGTGTAGGAAGAGAAGTAAATATGGCAGGTGACCAGCTTGGCTTAACAGTGAAATCCTTGCTCGTCTTAAACACAAAAGAACAGCTTACAAGAAGTGGAAGATTGGACAAATAACCAGGGAGGAGTATAAAAGTATTGTTCAGGCATGCAGGTGTGAAATCAGGAAGGCCAAATCACACTTGGAGTTGCAGCTAGCCGGAGATGTTAGGAGTAACAAGAAGGGTTTCTTTAGGTATGTTAGCAACAGGAAGAAAGTCAAGGAAAGTGTGGGCCCCTTGCTGAATGAGGGAGGGAACCTAGTGACAGAGGATGTGGAGAAAGCTAGTGTACTCAATGCTTTTTTTGCCTCTGTCTTCACAGACAAGGTCAGCTCCCAGACAGCTGCACTCTGCAGCACGGTATGGGGAGGAGGTGACCAGCTCTCTGTGGAGAAAGAAGTAGTTCGGGGCTATTTAGGAAAGCTGGACGAGCACAAGTCCATGGGGCCGGATGCGCTGCATCCGAGGGTGCTAAAGGAGTTGGCCGATGAGATTGCAGAGCCATTGGCCATTATCTTTGAAAAATCATGGCGATCGGGGGAGGTCCCGGATGACTGGAAAAAAGCTAATGTAGTGCCCATCTTTAAAAAAGGGAAGAAGGAACATCCAGGGAACTACAGGCCAGTCAGTCTCACCTCAGTCCCTGGAAAAATCATGGAACAGGTCCTCAAGGAATCAATCCTGAACCACTTAAAGGAGGGGAATGTGATCAGGAACAGTCAGCATGGATTCACCAAGGGCAAGTCATGCCTGACTAACCTAATTGCCTTCTATGACGAGATAACCGGCTCTGTGGATGAGGGGAAAGCAGTGGATGTACTATTTCTGGATTTTAGCAAAGCTTTTGATACAGTCTCCCACAGTATTCTTGCCAGCAAGTTAAAGAAGTCTGGGCTGGATGAATGGACGGTAAGGTGGATAGAAAACTGGCTAGATGGTCGGGCTCAACGGGTAGTGATCAATGGTTCCATGTCTAGATCGCAGCCGGTATCAAGTGGAGTGCCCCAAGGGTCTGTACTGGGGCTGGTTTTCTTCAATATCTTCATTAATGATCTGGAGGATGATGTGGACTGCACGCTCAGCAAGTTTGCAGATGACACTAAACTGGGAGGAGTGGTTGATACGCTGGAGGGTAGGGATAGGATACAGAGGGACCTAGACAAATTAGAGGATTGGGCCAAAAGAAATATGATGAGGTTCAACAAGGACAAGTGCAGAGTCCTGCACTTAGGACGGAAGAATCCCATGCACTGCTACAGACTAGGGACCGAATGGCTGGGTAGCAGTTCTGCAGAAAAGGACCTAGGGGTTACGGTGGACGAAAAGCTGAATATGAGTCAACAGTGTGCCCTTGTTGCCAAGAAGGCTAATGGCATTTTGGGTTGTATAAGTAGGGGCATTTCCAGCAGATCGAGGGATGTGATCATCCCCCTCTACTCAGCACTGGTGAGGCCTCATTTGGAGTACTGTGTCCAGTTTTGGGCCCCACACTACAAGAAGGATGTGGATAAATTGGAGAGAGTCCAGCGGAGGGCAACAAAAATGATTAGGGGGCTGGAGCACATGACTTATGAGGAGAGGCTGAGGGAACTGGGATTGTTTAGTCTGCAGAAGAGAAGAATGAGGGGGGATTTGATAGCTGCTTTCAACTACCTGAAAGGGGGTTCCAAAGAGGATGGATCTAGACTGTTCTCAGTGGTAGAAGATGACAGAACAAGGAGTAATGGTCTCAAGTTGCAGAGGGGGAGGTTTAGGTTGGATATTAGGAAAAACTTTTTCACTAGTAGGGTGGTGAAGCACTGGAATGGGTTACCTAGGGAGGTAGTGGAATCTCCTTCCTTAGAGGTTTTTAAGGTCAGGCTTGACAAAGCCCTGGCTGGGATGATTTAGTTGGGTTTGGTCCTGCTTTGAGCAGGGGGTTGGACTAGATGACCTCCTGAGGTCCCTTCCAACCCTGAGATTCTATGATTCTATGATTCTATGAAAAGTTCCTCTGAGATATCTGATCTTATCTAGATTGAAGGTACCTTCTAATGGGCATTGTTTAGATGGCAGCCGGTATCGAGTGTAAAGATTCCAATTCTCTAAATACCTACAGGTTTTAGGACCATAATATACGTACATGTAATATGCTGGGGTACTCTTAGGGGGTGAGGTGGAATGTTTAGTCTGTCCCTCCCCCATTTTTCACTCACACACACACAGGGAGGGTGCCCTGTCCGCGCTAGCGGCTCATAAACTAAGGATCTTTCCCTACAGGGTACTCACACAGGAGAGACTAACAAGGATGACCACGACTCTCCTACACCTCCCTTCAGCAAAGAGCGTCGGCTAGTCTCTGGGAGACGGCGCCGCTTACTCTGATTGCGTCCAGTGAGATGATCAGACTGTCAGTAGCTCACACGGAAAGGAAAGGGGAGGGAAGATGGGTTCACACACTCCTAGACCCAGGTAGCTTCCTCGCCGGACGATGCCAGGCCGAGTCAGCCCACCGTGGGTCGGATCTCCTAAAGAACCACTAGTTACCGGGCTTGCATTAGAGTAGTCCTGGTCACAAGCTTTCACTTCACAGAGTACTTTGGGTGTCTTCCGGTAACAGTCACTCACGCTGGTATACACACACACACACACACCAAGGGCATTATTTCCTATTACCATGATGCATTTTATCTTGCTGCACAGTCAATAAGTTCAGATTGCGTGTGCCCAACAGAGACAGACGTCCCCACGGACAGTTCTCCTCCCAGTGCAGCTCTGGGGCATATGATGGGGGATTTCTACAAGAGCTCTCCATACAAAGTAGAATGCATTCTAAGGGCATACACCTTGCCCTGCCGGCCATACTCTGTCCCTGCCCCATACTATGGGCATGCCCTTGACCCATTATAGGACACTCTATCATCTAAAGGGAATTACAACTGCTAGGCGTCCCCAGCCTCGGCCAAAAGTCCACACCACTGGACTGTTCCTACCTTATCCACAGGACTGGTCCTCACTGTTGCCCGCAACTGCTTCTCCACTACTCGAGCGCGTTGCACCGTTGTGTTCTCCAAGATTGGCCTGACGCGTCTCTGCTGAAGCCGCCGGTAAAGGCACTGGTGCGCGCTGGGCGTTGGCTGTGACCGTTGTCCGCCGGCCATCGGAGGAGTCCGGGCAAGGCACAATTTTGCATCAAGCCCACCCAGGGATGCCAAAACTGTGGCCGGCCCAGAGGGCCCGAGGGGGCAACAGTGGGGTTCGTTGCCCGGTGTGCGTTGCACTAATTAACACACCAGGCTGGAGAAGCAAACCAAGTTTATTTGAGCCCAAATAAGGTGCAAGGGAGAAACAGCAATCTCAAATCCTGCACACCCGCATGCAGGCGGGGTCCCAGCATTTATACCCCCCTTGTTTTTCTTTATCTGTACTTTTCCCACTGTGAGGAGTATTTTCTCATGCATATAACCTTGATTACAGCATCTGCTTTCCACCTATTTTATCTAATATTGGCTGCATCTAGTACCAACCGGACTTGCAGCTGCCAGTAGTCAGCACATAGCACAAGAGGTTACAAAAGTTTAGTAAGGCTAACAGAAGCGCTTCACATAGAGGTACTTTGGTTCACATAGGCCCAGAGCAATCCTCCCGAGTTACCTAGATTTATGCCTAGTGACACCAACATTTTCAAGCTCCTCCACCCAATACATGTTTTTTTCTTTCACTCTAGTGAAGAGAAATTTTTGAGGAATTTAGAAATTTCAACCAACTCTAATTTAAATATGAGAGATTTTTCTACAAAATATAGATACACTAGAATAACAACTGGTCAAAAAATGCAAAGAGGGGGCAGTGTAATTTTCTTTTCTTTTCTTTTCTTTTCTAAATAGTCACAGATTTTTAGGACAGAAGGGGATTGAAAAAAATCCTCATTTCTTTTGCTGAAAATTCATAATTTTAATTACAAAAACTAATTGAAATACAAACTTCAAAAAAGTTTTCCAGCAATACATTTGATTAGATAAATTTCTTCATAATGTTGAGATGTTTCTTCCATGCTGTAGAGTCTCTTGAGAGTGCATAACCCAGCTGAAGGGAAATTATCTATATTTCTGAATGAAATATCTTCATCCCTATTTTCCTCAAAGCACTTTTCATCTCCTTGTTCCTGAGGCTGTAGATAATGGGGTTCAAGATCGGAGTCACCACTGAGTAGAACAGAGAGAGTAACTTGTTCACATCTGGAGAGAAGCTGGACTTGGGACGCAGATACATGATAAGGGCCGTCCCATAGAACAATGTTACCACGATGAGATGTGAGGAGCAGGTGGAGAAGGCTCTGCGCCTGCCTTCAGTGGACCTAATTTTCAGGATGGTGGAGATGATACAGATGTAGGACACCAGGATCAGCATGAAAGGCAGTATGAGGACGAAGGCAGCACCCAAAATTATCAGGATCTCAATCCAAGAGGTGTCCCCACACACCAGCTTCAGCACTGGCTGGATTTCACAAAATAAGTGATTGATTACATTGGATCCACAAAAAGGAAGTGTGAAGACAAAAGTTGTGTGCCCCATGGCCGCCAAGGTGCCACAGATAGATGAGGCAGCTGTCAGCTGGATGCAAACCCTCTTATTCATGATGGCAGTGTAGTGCAATGGATTGCATATGGCACTGTAGCGGTCATAGGCCATACAAGCAAGCAGGAAGCATTCAGTAACACCGAAGAATAGAAAGAAATACATCTGTACAGCACAACTGGCAAAGGACATGGTTTTACTCTCTGAGACCAAGTTGGCTAGTATCTTGGGTAGAGTCACTGATGTGTAACAGATCTCCAGGAAAGACAAGGTCCTGAGGAAGAAATACATAGGAGTGTGAAGAACAGGATCCACACTTATGATGATAATGATGAGGATGTTACCCAGCACTGTGATGATGTAAATACATAGAAAAACCATGAACAAACCAGGATTCATGTCTGGGTAATTAGAGAAGCCCAGTATGACAAACTCAATCACAGAGGTGTTTTTTCTCATTTTCTTCTTCAGTATAATTCAACTTGAGAATTAAAAAGAAAAATTGCATATTAGTTTGATACTTTAAATCAAGTCAAACTGATATCTAATCTATCTATCTATCATGACTTGTCCACTATCTCTCGACACATACATCCCTCTGTCTGTCTGATATGAATCAGGACCGACACTATTTTGCTCCAATTCTCCTGTCAGAACACTGTCAATCCACAGTAACTTCAATAAGGTTGATGGTTTGCATTCTCCTCTCAGTCACAACAGGTTTATACTGGGGTATGTTCCTAACCTCAGTTTAAATATATCTTTTTTACTAGCATCAAAAGGGAAAAAAAAACTTTGACCAATGAAATTGTACTTGTGTAAACCATGAGTGGGATCAGAAACAGCTTCAATGGATTTACACTGATGGAATTAAATGTCAAAATCTGCCTCCAAGTCTTTTGTGGCATGTATGTTAAGATAATATATAGCAGATTTTTGCCTGCTGTGTTGCACAATCAGAAAAGTTAGTCTCCCACTGCTGGAGCCTTTCACTTCCACACATAACTACTAGGGCTGTCAAGCAATTAAAAAAATTAATCACGATCAAAAAAATTAATTGCAATTAATTGAACTGTTAAACAACAATAGAATACCATTTATTTAAATAATTTTGGATGTTTTCTACATTTTCAAATATACTAATTTCAATTATAACACTGAATGCAAAGCATACAGTGCTCACTTTATATTAATTTTTTTTACAAATATATGCACTGTAAAAAACAAAAGAAATAGTATATTTCAATTCACCTAATACAAGTACTGTGGTGCAATCTCTTTATAATGAAAATTGAACTTATAAATGTAGAATTATGTACAAAATAACTGCATTCTAAAATAAAAAAATATAAATCTTTAGAGCCTACAAGTCCACTCAGTCCTACTTCATCCAATCGCTCAGACAAACAAGTTTGGTTACAATTTGCAGGAGATAATGCTGCCCACGTCTTGTTTACAATGTCACCTGAAAGTGAGAACAGGCATTTGCATGGCTATGTTGTAGCCGGCATCACAAGATATTGTGACAAAGTTCCTCCTCTACCTTGGTGGGTCCTGCGCTTATAGGCAGATTTGCTCACCTCAGTGATCTTCCCCACAGTCTGGGTCAACTCCTCCTGTGTCTGATCAGGAGTTGGGAGGTTTTGGGGGAAACTGGGCCCACCCTCTATTCCGGGTTCCAACCCAGGGCCCTGTGGATTGCAGCTGTCTATAGTGCCTCCTGTAACAGCTGCATGACAGCTACAATTCCCTGGGCTACTTCCCCATGGCTCCTCCAAACACCTTCTTTATCCTCATCACCGGACCTTCCTCCTGGTGTCTGATAACGCTTGTACTCCTTAGTCATCCAGCAGCACACCCTCTCACTCTGAGATCCTGGTGCCTCTTGCTCCCAGCTCCTCACACGCACTCCCTCTCCTCTGGCTCCCCCTGGCCTGACTGGAGTGAGCTCCTTTTTAAACCCAGGTGCCCGGATTAGCCTGCCTTGATTGGCTGCAGGTGTTCTAATCAGCCTGTCTGCCTTAATTGGTTCTAGCAGGTTCCTGATTACTGTAGTGCAGCCCCTGCTCTGGTCACTCAGGGAACAGAAAACTACTCATCCAGTGACCAGTATATTTGCCCTCTACCAGACTCCTGTACCCCACTGGTCTCGGTCTGTCACAATATTTATGTGCAGATGTACCTCATATGCCCCTTCATGCGGCAACCACCATTCCAGGGGACGTGCGTCCATGCTAATGATGGGTTCTACTCAATAACGATCCAAAGCAGAGCATACCAACACATGTTCATTTTCATCATCTGAGTCAGATCCACCAGCAGAAGGTTGATTTTCTTTTTTGGTGGTTTGGGTTCTGTAGTTTCCTCATTAGAGTGTTGCTCTTTTAAGACATCTGAAAACGTTGCCCACACCTCATCCCTCTGAGATTTTGGAAGGCACTTCAGATTCTTAAACCTTGGGTCAAGTGCTGTATCTATTCTTTTAAATCACACATTGGTACCTTCTTTGTATTTTGACAAATCTGCTGTGAAAGTGTTCTTAAAAGAAACATGTGCTGGGTCATCATCTGAGATGGGTAGAATATGAAATATATGGCAGAATGCAGGTAAAACAAAAGAGGAGACATGCAGTTCTCCCTGAAGGAGTTCAGCCACAAATTTAATTAATGCATTTTTTTTAACGAGCATCATCAGCATGGAAGCATGTCCTCTGGAATGGTAGCCGCTGCATGAAGGGGCATATGAATGTTTAGCATATCTGGCACTTAAATACTTTGCAATGCCAGCTACAAAATTGCCATGCAAACGCCTGTTCTCACTTTCAGGTGACATTGTAAATAAGATGCAGTGAGCAGTATCTCCCATAAATGTAAAAAAAAAACTTGTTTGTTTTAGCAATTGGCTGAACAAGTAGGACTGAGTAGACTTGTGGGCTCTAAAGTTTTACATAGTTTTGGTTTTGAGTGCAGTTATGGAACAAAAAAAATCTACATTTGTAATTTACACTTTCATGATAAAGAGATTGCACTACAGTACTTGTATGAGAGGAATTGAAAAATATTATTTATTTGGTTTACCATTTTACAGTGCAACTATTTGTAATAAAAAATAATAATATAAAGTGAGCACTTTAGACTTTGTATTCTGTGTTGTAATAGAAATCAATTTACTTGAAAATACAAAAAACATGCAACATATTTAATACATTTCAATTGGTATACTTTTGTTTAACAATGCAATTAATCACAATTATTTTTTTAATCACACTTCATTTTTTTGAGTTAATCATGCGAGATAACTGCAATTAATCAACAGTCCTAATAACTACACACTGAACTGTGATCATGAACTTCCTTTCACTGTGGCATATAGATATAGACATAGTCCTGTCCCCTACCCAGTGCCGCCGATGAAGACAAAGGCTTGATGAAAGACATGTACGTCATGCTTGGAAAAGGTTACTGTTCTCTTGAATGTGTACTTTAAAAAGGAATCAGTATTATTGAGTGCAGTTTTTATTTTTATTTTATTTTATTTTATCATCTTTATGAGACCTACTCGTCAGTGAAATTTAATTTCCTTATGCTCGTTTGGAAGTCTCAAATTTAACTGAATAAATATTTTGACAGTTTCTCAAATGTCTTTGCCAGTCTACAGTTATTTACGGCATGTTTTTCCTGTCTATAAATGGAAGTAAATCATGAATAACTAGTGATATCACAGTTTCTCCTAAGGTGACTCACTCAAATTGGTGCAGTTACACCAGTGAAAAACAGGAGTGAAGATGTGGTAGCTTTACATCTATCCCATCAGATCTTCTTCTGATGTCATGTGGTTCCATCAGTGCAAACCCAATGTAAATGAGATCAGAATCAAGCAATTCATCTGCCTGTTTCATAGTATTAAGTATATTTCGTAAAAAAATTGAATTTATGACCCATGGTAAATGCTAAGTTTTCAAAATTTCACTAAATCACATATCAGGATGAAAGGCAAATGCTCAGGTTTTTTTTAATGAAGAATGATATAGTCGAAAAAAATTCTTTGAACCTTATAAGCGTGATAGAATGTTTCATTTCAATAATGTAAAAATGTTTCATTTTCATAAGGTCAAATAATATCTCTCAATGTTTTCATTTTAACTGGAACAGAATAGAAAGGAATAGAATAGACCAAACATTTCGATAATGTTATTTCAAAATGTAGACAAAATCAGTATATTCCCATGTAAAAGGCTTTCGTTCCATCCAACCAGCATTTTCTGATGGAAAATTGTTGTGTTGGAATATTTTCAAACAGTTCTACAATTAACTGCAGTAGAGTTACCCAGCATTTACGCCAAGTGAGATTGAACTCAGGGCTTTTAAACAGAGCACATTTCAACTGAAGAAATAATAGGGTTTTCACAAGATTCATCTAGATTGAGATCACTTAGAAGAATCCAAAGGAAATATACATAACTCTAGATAAATCAAGGAATTTCTCACCTGCTCTGTGTCCCACATTCATCTCCTCTCTGTGGTTACCAAAGAATTCAGTCATGGATGGAAATACAATATTTAACAGCTTCTTTATAAGCCCCAGGGACCTGGGGTTTGGTACACCTCGGATGTCTCATTAAATGAAGTAATTACATCATTATAATGGGAATACTGTTAGCCAAAAGGGCTCGCTCTCCCCGGAGCTAGCCAATTACCCCAAGGAGGCACAGAGACCAAGATGGAGTATAGACAGATAGCAGCCCTTTATTAAAGCGATCAGCTGAGCGGGTGCCCCCCCTCGGTTCATACCAGAGGAGTGACACCCCGAGGCAGAGCAGTGAGTACATATATATACCATTTTTGACGTCATATCAGACCATAGTGATACAGCATATTTTCAGGATTTTGCAGACGTGGGGTACATAGGTCTATTTACTTGTACTCTAAACATTCCACGTTTATCCCCTTGACCATGGTACTGTTCAATATTTATTATTGGTTATGCAAACAGGTCATGGATCATTTAGCAATAGCATCATTTCCTAAAACAACTAAGCACATTCCCAAAATAACAGCCTAGCACAAATCATAATATCTATCAATCCCCCCTTTTTATGAAAGCATTTTAAGAGCTTTGGTATCCCCAATCTTCAGCTTTTACTGGTTGGAGTAACACCATGACTCGTTGATTTATAGTTTGGTTAATCAATCGTCGGATTAGTGTTACCAAACAAGGGGTAAGGCAAGCTAAAGCTAATAAGGCTATGATAATACATACAATAAAAAGGAAGCTTTGGCGTATCCATTCTCTTTGTGGTAGCCATGATGTAAGCCAATCTGTATCCCACCCTTTTCAGGTTTGTACTGGGACATGAGTTAGCTTTCTCATTTCTTTTGTTAAGCGTTTAACTGCCTTTCCATTATCATCTATTTGTAAGCAACAATTTGATTAATTCAGTTTTGCACATAATCCTCCTTCTTCTGCTAGCAGATAATCAAGAGCTATATGATGCTGATAAATTGCAGTTCTCATTTGAGTAGCCTGATCAGCTAAAAGATCAAGTGCTGTGGCTGTTTGGTTTGTTACTATTTCCAAAACAGCCTGCAATCTGATTATTTGATTCAGGTTATAGATTGGTTCCCTAGCTCCTGTCACGAGCTCATCGGGGTTCCACGTGGCTGGTCCATAATGTTCTATGATTCTTTCAGGAGGCCACTTCTGTGTACCCCATTTTTGGGAACTTCCAGCTGTTAAAGTGGAATCAATAGATCGTTGTTCCCTAATAAGATCATCATATACTTTGAGTCCTAGAGTTTTTCCCTGTAGGAGAGGTAGTAGGAAGAATAGGGGCCTGATATATCCTACATAACATACCCCGGACCAATTGGGTGGTAGCCGACGGTAAGCATATTGACCACAAATCCAATAGTGGCCTTTTAGGGCCCATGTCCCATTAGCAAAGGGTCCATCCCAGGGGTCGGGAGTAGTTGTATCAGGTGACAGGGACCAATTATTAGTTTTATACTTGGGCATTTCAAAATACAAATGATCACCAGGTCCTAACGGTCCTCCCCCCATAACTGATTCGCCTTTAGAATTACAATGCTCACATTTCCAGGCTCCTGCTCCCATTTTCCATACACAATTGCAACCCCCTTCTTTAGGCTGAATAGTGCTTGACCAAAATTGCCTAAAGTGGGTTGTTCGGGTCCCATTATAGTGTTGCCACGCCCAGCGATAGATTCGTATCACGTGATCCTTGGCTGTGGTATTATCTCGCTGGCAACGTAAAAAGAGATAATCATCAAAAAATTTATCCTGTTGTATTGCGTTGCAATTACTGTTACTGGTGAAATCATTACTATCATAAAGTTGATAGGAGCAGGCTATCCAGCTGCCATTAGTCAGCTGTACATGGGTTTGATTCCATCGCCCCTGATATTTAGAGCTATTGTATGGTAAACAATTAGGATCCCAGCAATCAAATCCTGGGGATAAGGTCCATTCACATTGACTTTCCCCTACATATACTCCTTTTGATTTTGTTCTATTAAGACATAGTATACCCATCCCAGAGGAATAGAGTCGCCATGGGCTACTATCCTGGGCCCATAGTTCTGTTCCATTACGGACCATGCTTAAATTACTGACCAACCATTTGGGCTGTACTGGTTGGGCTACCCATGGCCATTCGTTTAAGTCTCCTGGTCCTCCACATACCCAACAATTACTGAGATTAAAGGACTTTGCTATTGTTTCCCCTAGTTCCAGGAAGATATTTTCCCACCCATAACAATGAAGAAGGTATATACTTAAAATTAACAATAAGATTTGCATTATGATTTCTTAAACAAACCCTTAAGTCCGTCCAGGGGCTCGTAGGTCCAGTCTGAAGCTTCTCCTGTGCTCCCTCGGGCTTCCGGTGCCGAGGTAGACAGAGGGTTGATCCAGTCGCCTGAAGCTTCGCCTGTGCCTCCCCGGGCCTCCGGTGCCGGGGTGGACAGAGGGCTGTCGTCCTCTTCTGGTGGTTTGGCTCCTTCGTCAGGAGTGAGAAACCGTTTTACTCTTGTGTGATGTGTCCACTTGTTGTTTCCAAGGAGCTTTACTGCGGCGTGGCTGATGAGGGAGACAGTGTGTGGACCTTCCCACCGTGGTGTAAGGGGGTCACGTTTCCACTTCTTGACGAGGACCTGGTCACCAATTTGAAATGGATGGACAGGTCGGTCGAGGGGCAGGGATTGGAAAGATGCTGCGTACAGATGTAGCTGGGATAAAACAGTCTGTAGGAAAGAAACTTGTTTCCATAAGGTATCTTTTCCCACTTCCCAGGTCACGTCTTCCCGGAATTCTGCAATAGGAATTCGGGGAGGAAATCCGAATACTAGTTCAAAGGGTGACAGTTTTAATCCTCGTCTTGGGGCCCTTCGCAGGCGAGTTAGCGCTAGGGGCAAAGCATCAAGCCGTTTCAATCCTGATTCCATGCATATTTTAGTAAGAGTTTCCTTTAATGTTCTATTCATTCTTTCCACTTGGCCTGAACTTTGGGGGCGCCAAGCTGTATGAAAGTTCCACTGAATGCCTAAGGCTTGAGATACTTTTTGTGTCACCTTCGAAATAAAGTGACTACCCTGATCAGAATTAATAACCTCTGGTACGTGGTATCGGGGGATTATTTCTTGTATCAAAGCCTTGGCAACAGCCCGGGCTTGACAATGTCTGGTGGGGAAACACTCCACCCACCCAGTTAGTTGGTCAACAAAGACAAGTAAATATTTGTAGCCCCTGCATGGGGGTACTTCGGCAAAATCAACCTGCCATCTCTGAAACGGATATGTGGCCCAGGGTTGACCTCCCATTGGGGCTGGAGGTTCTCGGCCCTTTTGATTCGTTTGTTGACAAATTGGGCAAGTGTTAACAATCCGTTGGGCCTCCATATGCATCCTTAATCCTTTAAGGGTTCGGGTAGCTAAGTCGACCATAGCTGCTGATCCCATATGCCCTTCCTTATGTAACAATCGGAGGGTTTCCTTTAAAATTGGCTGAGGCACAAAGATTTCCCCTCCTGGTAATTTCCACCATCCCGAGGGGAGCAAACGGGCCCCTATGTCTTGGGCATATTGTGTTTCTTCAGTAGTATACTGTGGAGTTGGGGCTTTACATTCAGTGTCTTTTACTATCAAAAGCCACGCAACTCCATCTTGTGCTGCCTCTCGTGCAGCCTTATCAGCTAATTGATTGTATTTTTGCTGTTCTCCCTGAGGAGTTTTACCGTGAGCACGCACATGAATTACAGCGACCTGTAGCGGGAGCATTAGAGCCTCTAGTAGAAATTTAATAAGGCCTCCATGTGCTATCTTTTGGCCTGAGGCTGTAATGAATCCTCTTTCCTTCCATAGGGTACCGTGAGCATGCACCACCATATAAGCATAACGACTGTCTGTATATAAATTAAGAATTTTTCCTGTGCCCATTCGAAGGGCCTCAATGAGAGCCACCAATTCTGCTGCTTGGGCTGACCAATGCGGATTTAATTTAAATTTATAGATCTTGTCATTCTTAATTACCACTGCTGCCCCGGTATATCGTTTGCCATTAATTATGTAGCTAGATCCGTCTACGTATCCCTCGATGTCAGGGTTAGGCCACGGTACATCAGAGAGGTCTGAGCGTGGTTTAGTTTCTTGTTGCAGGACCTCAATACAATCGTGTATGGGTCCGGGCTTACGGGGGTCCCCAGGGTCAGGCAACAAGGTGGCTGGATTAACGGAACTAATGGGTCGAAAGGTCAAGTTAGGAGCTAACAGGAGTCCTACTTCGTATCGTGAGTGGCGACTGGGATTTAAATGCCTAGCTCCAGCCCCTGTTCCCAATATTTGGGGTACTCCATGTGGGACTATGACCTCAGTATCTCCACCCAGGGTCAATTTCTCAGCTTCCTGCACGAGAAGGGCGGTAGCTGCTACAGCACGCAAGCAAGCAGGCCAGCCTCTGGCGACAGGGTCTAAGACCTTTGAATAATAACCAATAGGTCGCCAGGTTGGTCCTGATCGCTGGCACAGGAGTCCAGCCGCTACTCCTTTTCGCTCATGGACATATAGGGTAAATGGTTTTCGTGGGTCTGGGAGAGCCAAGACAGGGGGTTGAATTAGTGCAGTTTTAAGCTCTTGAAATGCTTTCTCCATTTCCCTAGTCCACGTCCAGTGTAGCAACCCGTCCTCAGTCAATGATTCATACAGGGGTTTAGCTTTCCCTCCATAGTCAGGGATCCAGAGCCGACAAAATCCGGTTAGGCCTAAAAAGGCCCTCAATTCACGCAGATTTTGTGGTTGGGGACTCTCCAGTATAGCTTGGATTCGTTCCTTACCCAAGCTGCGACTGCCCTTCGTTATTTGATACCCAAGAAAAGTAACTTGCTGTTTTACTAGTTGGATTTTGCTTTTTGAGACTTTGTACCCCTGTTTGCCGAGATAATTCAGGAGTTCTACAGTTTGCTTTCTACATGCTATTTTTGTTTCAGTACTTCACAGCAAATCATCACAGTACTGAACTATGGTACATGTGGGATGTTTAACTAGGAATGGAGCCAGGTCTCTTTTTAGCTGGCTGCCAAAAATCTCGGGAGCACAGGTCAGTCCCTGTGGAATAACAGTCCAGAGATACTGAGCTTTATAATGTGTATCCGGATCTTCCCATTCAAAAACGAACAGTTTCTGGGTTTCGGTATCAAGAGGTATTGAAAAGAAAGCATCTTTCAGATCTATTACCGAAAACCAGGTATGTTCTTTGGGAATCTGACTGAGGATTGTGTGGGGATTCGGGACAACTGGATAGGGGGCCTCAACAAGTTTATTAACTTGTCGCAAATCCTGTACTAAACGGTACTGTCCATCAGGCTTGGGAATCCCCATTATTGGAGTATTATATGGGGAGGTACCTTCCTTTAACCACCCACACCGTATGAACTTTAGAATGAGCGGTTTTAGTCCAATTCGTGTGGTTAGTTTCAGGGGGTATTGTCGGACACGAACCGGCCTGCTGCCCTCTTTTAATTGGATCTGTACCGGGGAAGCATTACGAGCTCGTGCCACGCCTCCTGTCTCTGCCCAGACCTCAGGATTAACTCTTGATATCAAATCCCCTTCAGTCTCCTGGTTATATGTGTAAAGGATCCTATTACCCACTAGAGCCATTATATAGTTGGAAGTTTGTTGTTTATTATTGAACGAGATCTCTGCTTGCAGTTTAGTAAGGATATCTTGTCCCAACAATGCAATGGGACAGGAGGGGTGACAAACAAACTGGTGTACAATATGATGGTCACCCACTTTTACTAGAAGGGGAAGGGTTTTTGCTACTACTACATTTCGTCCTTCGAGTCCTTGGACAATAGTATGCCCCGAGGGTCTGCCTGGCGGCGCTGACTTAAGGGGAAGTACACTCAGGGCAGCCCCAGTGTCAATCAGGGCTTCAATTTGGCAGCCCCCTACCCTAATTTCTACCGTGGGATCCAGTCTAGCAGGTTGTGCTGCTAAGAGGGGCCGCTGGGTCCCTCGGCCTCTTCATTGGGGAGAGTCGCTATCCGAGCCTCCTGCATTGTAAAGGATTGGTGGTGGGATTGTTTCAGTCCTGCGTCCCTGTCGTATCAGGTGCCTGTTAGGACACTCATTCTTCCAATGTCCTTCCTGTCTGCACAGAGCACACTGATTTCGTCCTAAGCGGGGACGTCGGGGTTTTCCTCCATCCCCTATAAAAACATTCTCATTTCTCCTATTCTGTTTTTCACCCTTGTCCTGTCCTTGCCTCAAAGCCATAACGAGAGCCTTTGTTCCTTTCTTCCTTTCCTCCTCGTCCCGTCTATCATACACCTTTAAAGCAATCTCCAACAGTTCCTCTATATTCTTTCCTGATGCTCCTTCTATCTTTTGTAATTTCTTTCTAATATCCTCATAAGATTGACCAATAAAGAGGGGAGTTAGCACTGCCTTCCCATTCTGATCCCTCGGGTCCAAATCTGTGTACCTTCTACAGGTTTCGCATAAGCGCTCGTAAAAGGCTGCTGGATTTTCTTTCCGTTCTTGCCTTATATTATACAATTTGGCCCAATTAGGGGTTTTCCGAATACATTGTTTCATACCCTGTACTATAGCCGTGGCATATCTCTGATGGGCTTTTATCTCAGTCTCATTATGTAACCATTCGGGGTCCTTATCGGGCAGTATATCACCTACAAGTTCGAGGGTCCCTTTATTTTTTTCTACCCATTCACGGGCCTTTGCTAAGACCGTACGCCGTTCGTCCGGTGTTAGCAGAACATTTAATACTACTTGCATGTCCCCCCACGTTGGATTATGTGCGGTGATAAGCATTTCAAAAATTGCTGTCAAGGGGGCCGGATCCTCTGAAAATGGGGGATTTTGTAGTTTCCAATTATATAAATCACTTGTGGCAAAGGGGACATATACCATGGCAGGCTTTCCCTCTTTCCCTATTGTTTCGCGGAGAGGAAATATCTTCTGCATTGTGGCACTCCTTAGGTTTTTATATACACCGTCGTCCTCATCCTCATGTTCCTCACCCGTCTGCAAGAACGCCTGTGGGATCCCTATGTCGGTGGGGCTTGTCTCTTTCACTACAGTGGGAGGGTGTTTAGGGCCCGTACCCGCCATTATTTGTTTATCCAAGGCTTGCAAACTGGGATATACTGGGGGCGGGAGTACATAATCTGGAGCCGAAGGAATTACAGGGGGTGGACAGGGCTTTAAGTGCGGGCATGGCTTTTTCATAGGTATACGGGGTTGTTTTTTCATCGGGATCTGAGCCATTAATATTTGCAAAATTTTTTGTCTACATTTTTGTAGCCAAGGCGGGGAATCAGACACCAGATCCTGCCAAATATTAATATACGGGTACTGGTCCCAATGTCCGTCTCGGGTCACGATATTATGTACGGCTTGTATTACCTCTGGTTTCAATGAACCCCCGTCTGGCCAATCTACCCCAAATGTTGTCCATTCTATTGTACAGAATTTTCTGAGTTCATCTTTACTTAACGGGACACCAAAGTCTGATTGGCGTCTAAACGCTTGCCAATTGTCTAGCATACAGCCAAGGGGTGTCCCTGCGTAATAACTCTGAGCGGATCCCATCTTATTATATGGTCGTAACCAAAAACTATACAAACATGCACAAGACACACTTAAAAGGAAGAGACCTGCAGACAGTCGACTGACCCCCCTTGCAATCAAGATATCCTGGTCATTGAGTTTTCTCTAGCAGGAGTCTTTGGGCCGCTGAGGTCAGTCTAAGTCTTAACAGTCCTTATAAGACTACCAACTCTCTAACATATATTCATTCTCTGGTATAAAACAAAAAGAAAAAGCATTAACATACTAAACAAAAGTACTAAGCCTAAAACATGTAGAACCCATAAGCTAGTTGAATCCCATTGCGCAGACATATTAACGAATATGTTAAAACAACATACTTACAATATACCTTCCTGTATACAAGCAGCCAGCCTCTTAAGTTCCCTTTAGTCTTTCCACACTTCGGGGGCGTTACTCTTTAAACCCTAGAGGTAAACGCACTTACCACCCGGAGTGGCCGCGTCCGGCTCTGGAGACTCGGAACAGGGCAAATATAAGGTCTCTGTGTCTATGTGGACCCTCTCTAGAGAGGACACCGCCGCCCCGGTCGGCCGAGATGATCCGAGAGCACGAGACGCACAATCAGCTCGAGGTGGCCACTTCTCTCGGTACCAGCTCACTAGCCTCCGGTGCGATAGCGCCCCCTACAGGGAGGGTCCCGGCGGAATCGCCAGAATTGTTAGCCAAAAGGGCTCGTTCTCCCCGGAGCTAGCCAATTACCCCAAGGAGGCACAGAGACCAAGATGGAGTATAAACAGATAGCAGCCCTTTATTAAAGCGATCAGCTGAGCGGGTGCCCCCCCTCGGTTCATACCAGAGGAGTGACACCCCGAGGCAGAGCAGTGAGTACATATATATACCATTTTTGACGTCATATCAGACCATAGTGATACAGCATATTTTCAGGATTTTGCAGACGTGGGGTACATAGGTCTATTTACTTGTACTCTAAACTTTCCACGTTTATCCCCTTGACCATGGTACTGTTCAATATTTATTATTGGTTATGCAAACAGGTCATGGATCATTTAGCAATAGCATCATTTCCTAAAACAACTAAGCACATTCCCAAAATAACAGCCTAGCACAAATCATAATATCTATCAATACTGTACTCTTTCTCCTCTTGAAATTAGTGCTAAACATCTAATGATTTCAACAGAGTAGAATACGGCATTGAATATTTTGCATTTTTGGGACAGATATTCAGCCGGCACTTAGGATCCTAAATCCCATGGACACATTTCCAAATTCCACCTCTCATACCCAAACAAGGACCTCAGGGTTTGGTTCAAGTGCAGGACGCCTCCAGCAAAATGCCGCTGAGTACTTGCAATTCCCACACAAGGACAATGGCACAATGCTCACATCACATCACAATTAATGGATTGAGCCAATGCTGCTTTCAACAAATGACAACTTCACAAGGGCAAAGGGAAGATTCTTAAAAACAATACATTGTTCCTTCATCTACAGAAGCCCCATTATTTTCAGTGTGAAGAAGATTGCCAGAACCTGTTCCTAATTAATCAAGAGTGAAATTTAATAACCAATCTAATCTAAATAATTTTCTAAACATCTTTTTGATTTACAAGCTTAAGTACCAGTTTTGAAAGTGACTGAGGCAGCTGGGCCCATGTTTATGAAGGTATGTACATTCCTAATTCCCATTGTCTTGACTCAGAATTAGGCACCTGAATGACCTGAATACCTTTGAAAATCTGGCCTTTAATGCAAGTCAATGGAAACATTACCCCACAACTCATATATTCACAAAGGTAGTCTGGATGTATCCTAACTGACACTTTAGGAGCCTAAGTCCCAGATTCAGCTACCACTGATATTCACAAAATCCTGGAGGAACCTCAGTTTCTTGGTGTCAACATTCCCTAGGTACCTGGTTACAAGGCTCTGGGCGTGAGCAAAGCTGCCTCTCTCTAGGCCTCTGGATTCAAAGATTCCAAAAACATAAGAGACCATTGTGATGATCTGTGATGATCACAGTCTGACCTCTTGTATGACACAGTCCACAGAACTTCCCCAAAATAATTCATAGAACAGATCTTTTTTCAGACACATCCAACCTTGATTTAAAAATTGTCAGTGAGGGATAATCCACCATGACTCTTGTATAATTGTTCCAATGGTTAATTACCTCCTCCGTTAAAAATGTTACACATTATTTCTGGTCTGAATTTGTCTTATTGCAAATTCTAGTTATTGGATCATGTGAGAACTTTTGGTTCTAGTTTGAAGATCCCATCATTATATACTTGTTCCTCATGTAGATACTTGTACATTGTAATCAAGTCACCATAAATTTTCTTTTTCTAAAGCTAAACAGATTGAGCTCATATAGTCTATCACTATAAGGTAGGTTTTCTAACACTTTAATCATTTTCATGGCTCTTCTCTCAAACCTCTCAAATTTATCAGTAGCCTTATGGAATTGTGGACAGAAGAACTAGACACAGTATTTCAGCAGTGGTCACAACAGAAGCAAATGCTGTGGTGAAATAACCTCTCTACTCCTAATCAAGATTCCATTGTTTATACATCACAAGATGGAATTAGTTCTTTTGTCCAAAGCATCATACTGGGAGCTCATTCTGTACCCACAAAGATAATGGAGCAAATAATTAAGCAATCAATTTGCAAACACCTAGAAGATAATAAGGTGATAAATAACTGTCAGCATGGATTTCTCAAGAACAGATTGTGTCAAACCAGTCTGATAGCTTTCTTTGACAGGGTAACAAGTCCTGTGGATGTGGGGGAAGCGGTAGATGTGGTATATCTTGATTTTAGTAAGACTTCTGATACTGTCTCACAAGATGTTCTCATAAACAAACTAAGGAAATACAACCTAGATGGAGCTACTATAAGGTGAGTGCATAACTGGTTGGAAAATCGTTCTCAGAGAGTAGTTATCAGTGGTTCACAGTCATGCTGGATGTGCATAGTGAGTGGGGTCCCACAGCGATTGGTTCTGGGTCCAATTCTGTTTAATATCTTCATGAATGATTTGGGTAATGGCATAGAGAGTACACTTATAATGTTTGCGGACGATACCAAGCTGGGAGGGATTGCAAGTACTTTGGAGGATAGGATGAAAATTCAAAATGATTTGGAAAAACTGGAGAAATGGTCTGAAGTAAATAGGATGAAATTCAATAAGAACAAATGCAAAGTACTCCACGTAGAAAGGAACAATCAGTTGTACACATACAAAATGGGAAATGACTGCCTAGGAAGAAGTACTGTGGAAAGGGATCTGTAGTTCATAGTGGATCACAAGCTAAATATGAGTCAACAGTATAATTATGTTGAAAAAACAAAAACATCATTCTCGGATGTATGAACAGGAGTACTGTAGGCAAGACACGAGAAGTAATCCTCCTGCTCTACTCCTTGCTCAATTGTAGTATTGTGTCCAGTTCTGGGTGCCACATTTCAGGAAAGATGTGAACAAATTGGAGAAAGTCCAGAGAAGCGCAACAAAAATAATTAAAGATCTAGGAAACATGACCTATGAGGGAAGATTGAACAAAAAAATAGGTTTGTTCACTCTGGAGAAGAGAAGACTGAGAGAGGACATGATAACAGTTTTCAAGTACATAAAAGGTTGTTTCAAGGGGGGAAATTGTTCTTCTTAACCTCTGAGGATAGGACAAGAAACAATGGATTTAAATTGCAGCAAGAGCAATTTAGGTTGGACATTAGGAAAAACTTCCAAAGTGTCAGAGTGATTAAGCACTGGAATTAATTGCCTAGGGAGTTTGTGGAATCTCCATCATTGGGGATTTTTAAGAGCAGGTTGGATAGGGATGCCTAGAACATTTAGTCCTGCCTTGAGTGGTGGGGATCAGACTAGATGACCTCTCGAGGTCCGTTCCAGTTCTATGATTCTATGTTCATTTGATTTCCCACTATGACCCCCAAATCTTTTTTTTCTCACAGTCACTGTCTCCTCAGATAGAGTCCCCCATCCTGTATGTATGGCCAGCATTCTTTGCTCCTAGAAGTATGCATTTACATTTAGCCATACTGAAAAGCAAATTGTTTGTTTGTGCACAGTTGACCAAGAGATTCAGATCTCTCAGAATCAGTGACCTATCCTCTTCATTCACCTGCAAATATTATCCAGGTCAATGAGGAACATTTTCTTTAGTGCAGGGCTAAGTACTGAGCCCCGCAGACACAGTTCCACTCTATGATGATTCCTAGTTTACAGGTACATTTTGACACATAACCGTTAGCCTGTTCTTAATGCATTTAACGTGAGTAGTCTTAATTTTATGTTGTTCGATTTTTTAAAATAAAAATGTTGTGCAGTACGAAGACAATGTTGTGCACAAGTCTCACTGCGTCCCACAAACCAGCAAAGAAAGAATCTTGGTTATTCCCCAACCTCTCTGGGCCCTGTACCCACTCAACGGCATACCTTGGGAACCTCCAGGAAGAAACCAGAGCTAATCTGTGCAATGGGTCTTACTCAAAGTTTCCAATTATAAACAATATATACTTAGATTAGAATAAACACACCTTTACTTAAAAACTTAAGAAAATGTTATATAACAGGCTGAGATTAATTAAAATATCACAACCAATTAAAATCAGCTAGGGTTGCTTCAATAAATCAATTGATGCATACAGTTTACAGCAGTACATGAAACTTAACCAGCTTACATTTGCATTGGCACCAGTCACACACTCCCCCCACCCCTCCCGAGTGTGCACTTCTCTCAAATTCAGAGTTCTAGACACTTGCTTGTGTGGGTGTGCTAGAAGATGTTGAAGCTGGGGACAACACTCTGCTGGTCCAATAAAGCCATCCAGCCCAGGCAACAAGGGGCAGACAGATGCTAACTTGGGATCATTACAAGCTACAGAAGCCCTCTGAAGGTGCAAGTTAGTATAACCAGAAGTCATTAACCCTAGGACCTAGCTGGATGATAAGACTCCTTAGTCTCTTTGCTGCTTTACAGTCCTCTTCTCTTGCGAGCACTTTCCCAAACAGCAAAGCTCCCTTTATGGCAGGGCAACTTCAGTCAATTCTTGGCACAGCAACAGTCTTCTCTGGCTCCGATGAAGCCCAGGAATAGCTCCCATGGCTCTTTGATAGGTCAAAGTCCCAGCAGAGTCTCAATAGCAGCCTCTGGCTTTCTAGCAGCAGCTAGAAGGAGCACCACCGAAGAAATCTCATTTCCCCACCCCCAACCAGGGTCTAGCCTCCCCACCAAGATGGAGCCCACCACATGCTCCCCTGCATCCCCTGGAAGCAGAGGTTTCTCTCTCTTTCCCAAAGCATGACGGGACTTGTGGTCTCCAAGGCTGGATTGCAGCATTCAGGTGTTGCGTCGCAGTGCCTCTCAGGCGGGCATGGACAGAGCCCAACAATCAATGTGATTGGTAGCAAAGTCATTTATTTCTCTCCAGCATGCTCTTATATACAATTATGGCAGGCAATCAAGCAATTGCTAATTGGTTAATAAGATAAACACAGGCACAGCTACAACTTCATAGGGTAATTATCATCCTGTACAACTTTCTGATTTATTATCCTGTTTACTGCCTACTTGGCAGATGAGAACCAGCCCAAGGCCACTTAGTTTCTAACATACCCAAACATACCCATCTGCCAAGTTCAAAATAGATACCACATTCAGGATCTTCCCAACTGGAACAATCCCAAGTCACTTCAGAGTCCTCACTAGTAGAGGGTGCCTACAGCTAGGATACCCACCTGGGGTATGGGACAGCCCCTGTTCAAGTCCCCTTCCCCTTGACCAGGGCAAATAATTTGAGGAGTCATTTCTGACCTCTCAGTCCTTTTTTGATAAATATTTGTATATTCATTGGGTCAGAGAGTGTATGAGAAACTCTACCTAGAGTGGTGGTTGGGCTTCTCCCCTGGAAGGTGGCAGCTCCCAGACCCAGTTGTCCTCCTCTGATGACTGTTTAATTATTTATGTAAATTGGAACTCCATTCAACAGGTGAGGCTGAGGGAACCCCACAACAGAATATCCCAGAGCTCAGTGGTTAAGGCACTCAACTGGGAGGTGGAAACCCCCTCTACAAATCCCTTCTATTCACACACAGGGGAACTGAACTGTGTGTGGGGGTCTCCCATCTTTGAGTTTAGTACTCTAGCCTCTAAGCTAAAAGTTATGGGGCAGCTGCTACTGTATCCAACTCCTCCTCCTTGTTTCTTGCAAGAAAACACTCCCCAAACCTACCTCCAGGAGACAGTTCCTGGCTGTACATCAGAAGCAGAGATAGGCATTTCACTTCAGCCTGGACCTAGGTACAGGGCTCCTGATGAGGGGCAGGGCTTAGCACACACATGCCTCAACTCAGCATCTGCTAGTTTAGTACAGGAACTCCTCACTTAATGCTGTAGTTATGTTCCTGAAAAATGCAACTTTAAGCGAAATGATGTTAAGCGAATCCAATTTCCCCATAGAATTAATGTAAATGGGGGGGTTAGGTTCCAGGGAAATTTTTTTCATCAGACAAAAGACACACACACACACATACAGTATAAGTTTTAAACAAACAATTTAATACTGGTAGACAGTGATGATGAGTGTGAAGCCTGGTTGGGGTGGAGGAGTCAGAGGGTGGGATATTTCCCAGGGAATGCCTCACTGCTAAATGAACATAAGAACATAAGAACAGCTGTACCGGGTCAGAACAAAGGTCCATCTAGCTCAGTATCCTGTCTACCGACAGTGACCAATGCCAGGTGCCCCAGAGGAAGTGAACCTAACAGGCAACGATCAAGTGATCTCTTTCCTGCCATCAATCTCCATCCTCTGACAAACAGAGGCTAGGGACACCATTCCTTACCCATCCTAGCTAATAGCCATTTATGGACTTAACCACCATGAATTTATCCATTTCTCTTTTAAACGCTGTTATAGTCCTAGCCTTCACAACCTCCTCAGGTAAGGAGTTCCACAAGTTGACTGTGCGCTGCATGAAGAAGAACTTCCTCTTATTTGTTTTAAACCTGCTGCCCATTAATTTCATTTGGTGATCTCTAGTTCTTGTTTTATGGGAATAAGAAAAGAACTTTTCCTTATCCAGTATCAGAGGGATAGCCGTGTTAGTCTGGATCTGTAAAAGCAGCAAAAAATCCTGTTGCACCGTATAGACTAACAGACGTTTTGCAGCATGAGCTTTAGTGGGTGAATACCCACTTCTTCAGATGCAAGACTTATCCTTATCCACTTTCTCCACATCACTCATGATTTTATATACCTCTATCATATCCCCCCTTAGTCTCCTATTTTCCAAACTGAAGAGTCCTAGCCTCTTTAATCTCTCCTCATATGGGACCCTCTCAAAACCTCTAATCATTTTAGTTGCCCTTTTCTGAACCTTTTCTAGTGCCAGTATATCTTTTTTGAGATGAGGAGACCACATCTGTACACAGTATTCGAGATGTGGGCGTATCATGGATTTATATAAGGGCAATACTATCTTCTCAGTCTTATTGTCTATCCCCTTTTTAATAATTCCTATCATTCTGTTTGCTTTTTTTTCCTGCCTCTATACACTGCATGGACTTCTTCAGAGAACTATCCATGATGACTCCAAGATCTTTTTCCTGACTCGTTTAGCTAAATTAGCCCCCATCATATTGACTGTAATTGACTGAGCCCTAAACCGTTAACTCTCACAACACTCTACAAGGTGCAGGAAAGGAGGGAGGGCAAACAGAGACACACACCCTGTGTGTGAGAGAAAAAATGTGTATTTCCCCTTTAAGTAGATGACCCAAGGCTTAAGTACACTGCCTTCTTAATTAAATCAGCTTGCTGAGACCTGAGACCTGCAGCTACTGCCTAGAAACTCCCTCCCCTGCCCTATGAAAGATGGGGTAAGTGGGGTGCAGGAGCAGGGGGGAGGAGAAGACACCCTGACATTAGCCCCCCTTTCCCTCCCTCCCCCGTACAGCAAGCAGGAGTCTCTGGGAGCAGCTCCTAGGCAGAGGGCTGGAGCAGCACATGGCAGTGGGGGGAGGGACAGCTGCTGCACAGGGAACTTAGGGAAGTGGAGAGCTGATAGGGGGAGCTGCTGGTCCACCCTGGCTCCAACCACCCACCAGCTAGCTGCAACGGACTGCTCTTCCTGCAAGCAGTGGACAAAACAGGTGGCTGCCAAACGATTTTAGGAGGAAGCATTGCACAGCTATAAACGAGCATGTTCCCTAATTGATCAGCAACTTAACATCAAAACAACGTTAACCAGGCCGACTTTAAGTGAGGAGTTCCTGTAGCTAGTTTAGTCAGCTCCCCATCCAACCACCTGGCTTTTGCGGATCCCATTCATTTGTGCCAATCTCCCTCCTCTCATTGTGTAGGGAACTTAAACCCCTAACCCATGCTTTGTGAATTCTAATGATTTTCTATGGACTTAAAAATTAGATGTTGTGAGAAAGAGACAGATACTTCACACTGGATGTACCCTTGATGAACAGTGAGTTCGTGGTGAAAAAAAGATGCTGTGGTTAATGGTTTTCCATGTTCCAGGATGAAAGAACAACAAATATGCTATAACCAGGAATGCAGATTTCCTCTTAGACTTCAGATATCCCATGTATGATACTATTATAAATGGCATTCTAGTCTAGAACTGAAAAGTTTCTGAATTAGAATGTATTGAAAATTTGGAGAGAATAATTAAAAACCTGGTTTTTGAGATATCTGAAATTCCTTTGAAAGCATTTTTTGAAATTAATTACATAAGTTCTACAAAATGTACTTGCCTCTACCGAGGGTGAAAAAATAATAGCAAAACATTTTCAAACTATTCTACCCAATGCATGTTTTTGTCTTTAACATTTGGGAAGAGAAATATTTGGGAAACTTAGAAAATTTCAATCAACTCTAATTGAAATATGGGAGATTTTTATATAAAAGGCAGAAATATTTGAATTAGAACTCATCAAACTATGGGAAGAGGAAGCAATGTACTTTCATATTCTTTTTGTTTCTTTTCTTTTCTAGAAGATTCACATATTTTTAGGCCAGAATGGAATAGAATAAAATCCTCATTTATTTTGTTCAAATTCAAAATTGTAATGAAAAAATGTCATTTAATACAAATTTCAGAAAAAGTTGACCAGCACTCGATTTGATTAGATAAATTTCTTTGTAATGCTGAACTATCTCTTGGTCTCTTTAGCAATATAGAATCTCTTGAGAGCTGGGATATTTCCCAGGGAATAATCTAGCTGGAGAAAAAAATATCTATTTTTGTGGATGAAATACCTTTATCCCTCTTTTCCTCAAGGCATCTTTCACCTCCTTGTTCCTGAGGCTGTAGATAATGGGATTCAAGATTGGAGTCACCACTGTGTAGAACAGAGAGAGTAACTTGTCCACATCTGGAGAGAAGCTGGACTTGGGGCGCACATACATGATAAGGGCCGTCCCATAGAGCAACGTGACCACAATGAGGTGTGAGGAGCAGGTGGAGAAGGCTCTGCGCCTGCCTTCAGCGGACCTAATTTTCAGGATGGTGGAGATGATACAGATGTAGGACACCAGGATCAGCATGAAAGGCAGTATGAGGACAAAGGCAGCACCCAAAATTACCAGGATCTCAATCCAAGAGGTGTCCCCACACACCAGCTTCAGCACTGGCTGGATTTCACAAAATAAGTGATTGATTACATTGGATCCACAAAAAGGAAGTGTGAAGACAGAAGTTGTGTGCCCCATGGCCGCCAAGGTGCCACAGATAGATGAGCCACCTGTCAGCTGGATGCAAACCCTCTTATTCATGATGGCAGTGTAGAGCAATGGATTGCATATGGCACTGTAGCGGTCATAGGCCATACAAGCAAGCAGGAAGCATTCAGTAACACCGAAGAACAGAGAGAAATACATCTGTACAGCACAACTGGCAAAGTATATGGTTTTACTCTCTGAGACCAAGTTGGCTAGTATCTTGGGTAGAGTCACTGATGTGTAACAGATCTCCAGGAAAGACAAGGTCCTGAGGAAGAAATACATAGGAGTGTGAAGAACAGGATCCACACTTATGATGATAATGATGAGGATGTTGCCCAGCACTGTGATGATGTAAATACATAGAAAAACCATGAACAAACCAGGATTCATGTCTGGGTAATCAGAGAAGCCCAGTATGACAAACTCAATCACAGAGGTGTTTTTTCTCATTTTCTTCTTCAGTATAATTCAACTTGAGAATTAAAAAGAAAAACTGCATATTAGTTTGATACTTTAAATCAAGTCAAACTAACATCTAATCTATCTATCTATCTATCTATCTATCTATCTATCACGACTTGTCCACGATCTCTCCACACATGAATCAGGACCGACACTATTTTGCTCCAGTTCTCCTGTCAGAACACTGTCAATCCACAGTAACTTCAATAAGGTTGATGGTTTGCATTCTCCTTTCAGTCACAACAGGTTTATACTGAGGTATGTTCCTAACCTCAGTGTAAATATACCTTTTTTACTAGCATCAAAAGCGAAAAAAAAAACTTTGACCGATGAAATAGTACTTGTGTAAACCATGAGTGGGATCAGAAACAGCTTCAGTGGATTTACACTGATGGAATTAAACTTCAAAATCTGCCTCCAAGTCTTTTGGGGCATGTATGTTAAGCTTATATATAGCAGATTTTTGCCTGGCGTGTGGCACAATCAGAAAAGTTAGGTCAATATACATCAGCTGAGAACATAGACTTGTTTATCATATATTCACTGCATGACAATTCCAACAGACTACATGGGAATACATGTGGGAGTTATGTTATGCATTGTGCTACAGAGATGGCTTGTTTCTCCTTTCCTTTCCACAACATTGGCAACAGTCCATTGACTTCAGTGCCCTATATTCTGATTTTATTCACTTTGTCTCCTCTTCATTCATGCCTGCACCTTTGTTTGTGCCTCTCTTTATCGACCCATTACTCTTTCCATATTTCCCACATTCTAAACCTTTTGTAATCCATTTCTTTTCCACCAATTGTCCTTTTACTGACACTACGATAAATTAGGAGTAGCTTCACTGGACACAACTGGGTTGCATGAATACTACAGTATGGTAAGGAAGATTAGGGTCCATGTTTCTCTATATGGGTACATCAGTACTGCACAGTACTTAGGGAGGCATACATGGTATGACCCTCTAGCTTGGCAGTGTAGATGGCGAAGCATGTCTTAGGTGAGTAAAGACATGCATGGTCCTTAGGGTATGTACCCTACATGGCTCTCTACATACCTTAGCAATCCCTCCCCCGTCTACACTTCTATTTTGGCAGTGTGGTGTCCTGCGAACTCCCCCCTGCTGGAGGCTTTCCCAACACAGGGAATGAGTGTGGAAATGGGGAAAAATCCTGCATCTCCTCACAGTCTCACACTGCTGGAGCCTTTCACTGCCACACATAACTACTAGGGCTGTCAAGCAATTAAAAAAATTAATCAAGATTAAAAAATTAATTGCAATTAATTGCACTGTTAAACAACAATAGAATACCATTTATTTAAATAATTTTGGATGTTTTCTACATTTTCAAATATATGATTTCAATTACAACACTGAATACAAAGCATACAGTGCTCACTTTATATTTATTTTTATTACAAATATATGCACTGTAAAAAACAAAAGAAATAGTATATTTCAATTCACCTAATACAAGTACTGTAGTGCAATCTCTTTGTCATGAAAGTTGAACTTAACAAATGTAGAATTATGTACAAAAAATAACTGCATTCTAAAATAAAACAATATAAAACTTTAGAACCTACAAGACCACTCAGTCCTACTTCAGCCAATCGCTCAGACAAACAAGTTTGGTTACAATTTACAGGAGATAATGCTGCCCACGTTTTGTTTACAATGTCACCTGAAAGTGAGAACAGGCATTTGCGTGGCTCTGTTGTAGCCAGCATCGCAAGATATTGTGACAAAGTTCCTCCTCTACCTTGGTGTGTCCTGCGCTTATTGGCAGATTTGCTCACCTCAGTGATCTTCCCCACAGTCTGGGTCAACTCCTCCTGTGTCTGATCAGGAGTTGGGAGGTTTGGGGGGAACCCGGGCCCACCCTCTACTCCGGGTTCCAGCCCAGGGCCCTGTGGATTGCAGCTGTCTAGAGTGCCTCCTGTAACAGCTGCATGACAGCTACAACTCCCTGGGCTACTTCCCCATGGCCTCCTCCAAACACCTTCTTTATCCTCACCACAGGACCTTCCTCCTGGTGTCTGACAACACTTGTACTCCTTAGTCCTCCAGCAGCACACCCTCTCCCTCTCAGCTCCTGGTGCCTCTTGCTCCCAGCTCCTCACACGCACTTCCTCTCCTCTGCCTCCTCCTCGCCTGACTGGAGTGAGCTCCTTTTTAAACCCAGGTGCCCTGGTTAGCCTGCCTTGATTGGCTGCAGGTGCTGTAATCAGCCTGCCTGCCTTAATTGGTTCTAGCAGATTCCTGATTATTCTAGTGCAGCCCCTGCTCTGGTCACTCAGGGACCAGTATATTTGCCCTCTACCAGACTCCTGTACCCCACTGGTCTCGGTCTGTCACAATATTTACGTGCAGATGTACTTCATATGTCCCTTCATGCTGCAACCACCATTCCAGGGGACGTGCGTCCATGCTAATGACGGGTTCTACTCAATAACGATCCAAAGCAGAGCATACCAACACATGTTCATTTTCATCATCTGAGTCAGATGCCACCAGCAGAAGGTTGATTTTCTTTTTTGGTGGTTTGGGTTCTGTAGTTTCCTCATTAGAGTGTTGCTCTCTTAAGACATCTGAAAACGTTGCCCACACCTCGTCCCTCTGAGATTTTGGAAGGCACTTCATATTCTTAAACCTTGGGTCAAGTGCTGTATCTATTCTTTTAAATCACACATTGGTACCTTCTTTGTGTTTTGTCAAATCTGCTTTGAAAGTGTTCTTAAAAGAAACATGTGCTGGGTCATCATCTGAGATGGGTAGAATATGAAATATATGGCAGAATGCAGGTAAAACAAAAGAGGAGACATACAGTTCTCCCTGAAGGAGTTCAGTCACAAATTTAATTAATGCATCATCAGCATGGAAGCATGTCCTCTGGAATGGTAGCCACTGCATGAAGGGGCATATGAACGTTTAGCATATCTGGCACTTAAATACTTTGCAATGCCAGCTACAAAATTGCCATGCAAACGCCTGTTCTCACTCTCAGGTGACATTGTAAATAAGATGCAGTGAGCAGTATCTCCCATAAATGTAAAAAAAAACTTGTTTGTTTTAGCAATTGGCTGAACAAGTAGGACTAAGTAGACTTAAGGGCTCTAAAGTTTTACATTGTTTTGGTTTTGAGTGCAGTTATGGAACAAAAAAAATCTACATTTGTAAGTTACACTTTCATGATAAAGAGATTGCACTACAGTACTTGTATCAGCTGAATTGAAAAATATTATTTAATTTGTTTATCATTTCACAGTGCAAGTATTTGTAATCAAAAATAGTATTATAAAGTGAGCACTGTAGACTTTGTATTCTGTGTTGTAATAGAAATCAATATATTTGAAAATGCAAAAAGTATGCAAAATATTTAATAAATTTCAATTGGTATTCTTTTGTTTAACAATGCAATTAATCACAATTATTTTTTTAATCACACTTCATTTTTTTGAGTTAATCATGTGAGTTAACTGCAATTAATCCACAGTCCTAATAAATCCACACTGAACTGTGATCATGAACTTCCTTTCACTGTGGCATATAGATATAGACAGAGTCCTACCCAGTGCCACCAGTGAAGACAAAGGCTTGATGAAAGACATGTACATCATGCTTGGAAAAGGTTACTGTTCTCTTGAATGTGTACTTTAAAAAGGAATCAGTATTATTGAGTGCAGTTTTTATTTTTATTTTATTTCATCATCTTTATGAGACCTACTCGTCAGTGAAATTTAATTTCCTTATGCTCGTTTGGAAGTCTCAAATTTAACTGATTAAATATTTTGACAGTTTTTCAAATGTCTTTGCCAATCTACAATTATTTAGGGCATGTTTCTCCTGTCTATAAATGGAAGTAAATCATGAATAACTAGTGATATCACAGTTTCTCCTAACGTGACTCACTCAAATTGATGCAGTTACACCAGTGAAAAACAGGAGTGAAGATGTGGTAGCTTTACATCTATCCCGTCAGATCTTCTGATGTCATGTGGTTCCATCAGTGCAAACCCAATGTAAATGAGATCAGAATCAAGCAATTCATCAGCCTGTTTCATAGTATTAAGTATATTTAGTAAAAAAATTGAATTTATGACCCATGACAAATGCTAACTTTTCAAAATTTCACTAAATCACATATCAGGCTGAAAGGCAAATGCTCAGGATTTTTTTTATGAAGAATGACATAGTAAAAAAAATTTCTTTGAATCTTATAAGCATGTTAGAATGTTTCATTTCAGTAATGTAAAAATGTTTCAGTTTAATAAGGTCAAATAATATCTCTCAGTGTTATCATTTTAATTGGAACAGAATAGAAAGGAACAGAATAGACAAAACATTTTGATAATGTTATTTCAAAAAGTAGACAAAATGACTATATTCCCATGTAAAAGGCTTTCATTCCATCCAACCAGCATTTTCTGATGGAAAATTGTTGTGTTGGAATATTTTTAAACAGTTCTACAATTAACTGCAGTAGAGTTACCCAGCATTTATGCCAAGTGGGATTGAACTCAAGGCTTTTAAACAGACCACATTTCAACTGAAGAAATAATAGGGATTTCACAAGACTCATCTACATTAAGATCACTTAGAAGAATGCAAAGGAAATATACATAACTCTAGACAAATCAAGGAATTTCTCACCTACTCTGTGTCCCACATTCATCTCCTCTCTGCGGTTACCAAAGAATTCAGTCATGGATGGAACTGCAATATTTAACAGCTTCTTTATAAGCCCCGGGGACCTGGGGTTTGGTACACCTCGGATGTCTCATTAAATGAAGTAATAACATCATTAAAATGGGAATACTGTACTCTTTCTCCTCTTGAAATTAGTGCTAAACATCTAATGATTTCAACAGAGTAGAATACAGCATTGAATACTTTGCATTTTTGGGACAGATATCCAGCTGGCACTTAGGCTCCTAAATCCCATGGACACATTTCCAAATTCCACCTCTCATACCCGAACAAGGACCTCAGGGTTTGGTTCAAGTGCAGGACGCCACAAGCAAAATGCTTCTGAGTACTTGCAATTCCCACCCAGGAACGATGGCACAATGCTCACATCACATCACAATTAATGGATTGAGCCAATGCTGCTTTCAACAAAATGACAACTTCACAAGGGCAAAGGGAAGATTCTTAAAAACAATAAATTGTTCCTTCATCTACAGAAGCCCCATTATTTTCAGTGTGAAGAAGATTGCCAGAACCTGCTCCTAATTAATCAAGGGTGAAATTTGATAACCAATCTAATCTAAATAATTTTCTAAACATCTTTTCGATTTACAAGCTTAAGTACCAGCTTTGAAAGTGACTTAGGCAGCTGGGCCCATGTTTATAAAGGTATGTACATTCCTAATTCCCATTGACTTGACTCAGAATTAGGCACCTGAATGACCTGAATACCTTTGAAAAACTGGCCTTTAATGCAAGTCAATGGAAACATTACCCCACAACTCATATTCTCATTGTGAGGGAGAGTTAGGGTTAGATTCACAAAGGTAGTCTGGACGTATCCTAACTGACACTTTAGGGGCCTAAGTCCCAGATTCAGCTACCACTGATATTTACAAAATCCTGGAGGAACATCCGTTTCTTGGTGTCAACATTCCCTAGGTACCTGGTTATAAGGCTCTGGGCGTGAGCAGAGCAGCCTCTCTCTAGACCTCTGGATTCAAAGATTCCAAGAACATAAGGGACCTTTGTGATGATCTGTGATGATCACAGTCTGACCTCTTGTATGACACAGTCCACAGAACTTCCCCAAAATAATTCATAGAACAGATCTTTTTTCAGACACATCCAACCTTGATTTAAAAATTGTCAGGGAGGGATAATCCACCATGACTCTTGTTTAATTGTTCCAATGGTTAATTACCTCCTCCGTTAAAAATGTTACACATTATTTCTGGTCTGAATTTGTCTTATTGCAAATTCTAGTTATTTGATCACGTGAGAACTTTTGGTTCTAGTTTGAAGAGCCCATCATTATGTACTTTTTCCCCATGTAGATACTTGTACATTGTAATCAAGTCACCCATAAATTTTCTCTTTCTAAAGCTAAGCAGATTGAGCTCATATAGTCTATCACTATAAGGCAGGTTTTCTAACCCTTTAATCATTTTCATGGCTCTTCTCTGAAACCTCTCAAATTTATCAGTAGCCTTATGGAATTGTGGACAGAAGAACTAGACACAGTATTTCAGCAGTGGTCACAACAGGAGCAAATACTGTGGTGAAATAACCTCTCTACTCCTACTCAGGATTCCATTGTTTATACATCACAAGATGGAATTAGTTCTTTTGTCCAAAGCATCGTACTTGGAGCTCATTCTGTACCCGCAAAGATAATGGAGCTAATAATTAAGCAATCAATTTGCAAACACCTAGAAGATAATAAGGTGATAAATAACTGTCGGCATGGATTTCTCAAGAACAGATTGTTTCAAACCAATCTGATAGCTTTCTTTGACAGGGTAACAAGCCCTGTGGATGTGGGGGAAGCGGTAGATGTGGTATATCTTGACATTAGTAAGACTTCTGATACTGTCTCACAAGATGTGCTCATAAACAAACTAAGGAAATAAAACCTAGATGGAGCTACTATAAGGTGAGTGCATAACTCGTTGGAAAATCGTTCTCAGAGAGTAGTTATCAGTGGTTCACAGTCATGCTGGATGTGTATAATGAGTGGGGTCCCGCAGCGATTGGTTCTGGGTCCAATTCTGTTTAATATCTTCATGAATGATTTGGGTAATGGCATAGAGAGTACAGTTATAAAGTTTGTGGACGATACCAAGCTGGGAGGGATTGCAAGTACTTTGGATGATAGGATGAAAATGGGAAATGACTACCCAGGAAGAAGTACTGTGGAAAGGGATCTGGAGTTCATAGTGGATCACAAGCTAAATATGAGTCAACAGTATAATGCTGTTGAAAAAACATCATTCTCGGATGTATTAACAGGAGTACTGTAAGCAAGACATGAGAAGTAATCTTTCTGCTCTACTCCTTGCTCAACTGGAGTATTGTGTCCAGTTCTGAATGCCACATTTCAGGAAAGATGTGAACAAATTGGAGAAAGTCCAGAGAAGCGCAACAAAAATAATTAAAGGTCTAGGAAACATGACCTATGAGGGAAGATTGAACAAAAAATAGGTTTGTTTAGTCTGGAGACGAGAAGACTCAGAGGGGATATGATAACAGTTTTCAAGTACATAAAAGGTTGTTTCAAGGGGGGAAATTGTTCTTCTTAACCTCTGAGGTTAGGACAAGAAACAATGGACTTAAATTGCAGCAAGGGCAGTTTAGGTTGGACATTAGGAAAACTTCCTAACTGTCAGAGTGATTAAGCACTGGAATTAATTGCCTAGGGAGTTTGTGGAATCTCCATCATTGGGGATTTTTAAGAGCAGGTTGGACAAACACGAGTCAGGGATGCCCCAGAACATTTAGTCCTGCCTTGAGTGGTGGGGATCAGACTAGATGACCTCTCGAGGTCCGTTCCAGTTCTATGATTTTATGAGTCTATGTTCAGCTGATTTCCCACTATGACCCCCAAATCTTTTCCACAGTCACTGTCTCCTCAGATAGAGTCACCCATCCTGTAAGTATGGGCAGCATTCTTTGCTCCTAGAAGTATGCATTTACATTTAGCCATATTGAAAAGCAAATTGTTTGTTTGTGCACAGTTAACCAAGAGATTCAGATCTCTCAGAATCAGTGACCTCTCCTCTTCATTCACCTGCAAATATTACCCAGGTCACTGAGGAACATTTTGTTTAGTGTAGGGCTAAGTACTGAACCCCGCACACACAGTTTCCACTCTATGATGATTCCTAGTTTACAGGTACATTTTGACATAGAACAGTTAGCCCATTTTTAATGCATTTAATGTGAGCTGTCTTAATTTTATGTTGTTCGATTTTTTTAAATAAAAATGTTGTGCAGTACAAAGACAATGTTGTGCACAAGTCTCAGTGCATCCCACAAACCGGCAAAGAAAGAATCTTGGTGTTTCCCCAACCTGGCTGGGCCCTGTACCCACTCAACGGCATACCTTAGGAACCTCCAGGAAGAAACCAGAGCTAATCTGTGCAATGGGTCTTAGAATAAACACACCTTTACTTAACAACTTAAGAAAATGTTATATAACGGGATGAGATTAATTAAAATATCACAAGCAATTAAAATCAGCAAGGGTCGCTTCAATAAATCAATTGATACATACAGTTACAGCAGTACATGAAACTTAACCAGCTTACATTTGCATTGGCTCCAGTCCCATACTCCCCCCCACCCCACCCCGGGTGTGCACTTCTCTCAACTTCAGAGTTCTAGACACTTGCTTGTGTGGGTGTGCTAGAAGATGTTGAAGCTGGGGACAACACTCTGCTGGTCCAATAAAGCCATCCAGCCCAGGCAACAAGGGGCAGACAGATGCTAACTTGGGATCATTACAAGCTACAGAAGCCCTCTGAAGGTGCAAATTAGTATAACCAGAGGTCATTAACCCTAGGACCTAGCTGGATGATAAGACTCCTTAGTCTCTTCTCTGACTTGGGAAATGCTTTACAGTCTCTTTGCTGCTTTACAGTCCTCTTCTCTAGTGAGCACTTTCCCAAACAGCAAAGCTGCCTTTATGGCAGGGCAACCTCAGTCAATTCTTGGCACAGCAACAGTCTTCTCTGGCTCCGATGAAGCCCAGGAATAGCTCCCATGGCTCTTTGATAGGTCAAAGTCCCAGCAGAGTCTCAATAGCATCCTCTGGCTTTCTAGCAGCAGCTCCTGGATGGGAAGGAGCACCACCGAAGAAATCTCATTTCCCCACCCCCAACCAGGATCTAGCCTCCCCACCAAGATGGAGCCCACCACATGCTCCCCTGCATCCCCTGGAAGCAGAGGTTTCTCTCTCTTTCCCAAAGCATCACGGGACTTGTGGTCTCCAAGGCTGGATTGCAGCATTCAGGATTTTCCCAACTGGAACAATCCCAAATCACTTCAGAGTCCTCACTAGTAGAGGGTGCCTACAGCTAGGATACCCACCTGGGGTATGGGTATGGGACAGCCCCTGTTCAAGTCCCCAGACCCAGTTGTTCTCCTCTGATGACTGTTTAATTATTTATGTAAATTGGAACTCCATTCAACAGGTGAGGCTGAGGGAACCCCACAACAGAATATCCCAGAGCTCAGTGGTTAAGGCACTCAACTGGGCGGTGGAAACCGCCTCTACAAATCCCTTCTCTTCACACACATGGGGAACTGAACTGTGTGTGGGGGTCTCCCATCTTTGAGTTTAGTACTCTAGCCTCTAAGCTAAAAGTTATGGGGCAGCTGCTACTGCAACCAACTCCTCCTCCTTGTTTCTTGCAAGAAAACACTCCCCAAACCTACCTCCAGGAGACAGTTCCTGGCTGTACATCAGAAGCAGAGATAGGCATTTCACTTCAGCCTGGACCTAGGTACAGGGCTCCTGATGAGGGGCAGGGCTTAGCACACACATGCCTCAACTCAGCATCTGCTAGTTTAGTACAGGAACTCCTCACTTAATGCTGTAGTTATGTTCCTGAAAAATGCAACTTTAAGGGAAATGATGTTAAGCAAATCCAATTTCCCCATTTGTTAAGTTCCAGGGAATTTTTTTTCACCAGACAAAAGACACACACACACACACACACACACACAGTATAAGTTTTAAACAAACAATTTAATACTGGTAGATAGTGATGATGATTGTGAAGCCTTGTTGAGGTGGAGGAGTCAGAGGGTGGGATATTTCCCAGGGAATGCCTTACTGCTAAATGAACATAAGAACATAAAAACGGCTGTACTGGGTCAGAACAAAGGTCCATCTAGCTCAGTATCCTGTCTACCGGCAGTGACCAATGCCTGGTGCCCCAGAGGAAGTGAACCTAACAGGCAAGGATCAAGTGATATCTCTCCTGCCATCCATCTCCATCCTCTGACAAACAGAGGCTAGGGACATCATTCCTTACCCATCCTAGCTAATAGCCATTTATGGACTTAACCACCATGAATTTATCCATTTCTCTTTTAAACACTGTTATAGTCCATCCTCTGACAAACAGAGGCTAGGGACATCATTCCTTACCCATCCTAGCTAATAGCCATTTATGGACTTAACCACCATGAATTTATCCATTTCTCTTTTAAACACTGTTATAGTCCAGGTAAGGAGTTCCACAAGTTGACTGTGCGCTGCATGAAGAAGAACTTCCTTTTAACTGCCCATTAATTTCATTTGGTGATCCCTAGTTTTTGTTTTATGGGAATAAGAAAAGATCTTTTCCTTATCCACTTTCTCCACATCACTTATGATTTTATATACCTCTATCATATCCCCCCTTAGTCTACTCTTTTCCAAGATGAAGAGTCCTAGCCTCTTTAATCTCTCCTCATATGGGACCCTCTCCAAACTCCTAATCATTTTAGTTGCCCTTTTCTGAACCTTTTCTAGTGCCAGTATATCTTTTTTGAGATGAGGAGACCACATCTGTATACAGTATTCGAGATGTGGGCATACCATGGATTTATATTAGGGAAATACTATCTTCTCAGTCTTATTCTCTATACCCTTTTTAATAATTCCTAACATTCTGTTTGCTTTTTTTTTCCTGTCTCTACACACTGCGTGAACTTCTTCAGAGAACTATCCATGATGACTCCAAGATCTTTTTCCTGACTCGTTGTAGCTAAATTAGCCCCCATCATATTGACAGCAATTGACTGAGCCCTAAAGGATTAACTCTCACAACACTCTACAAGGCGCAGGAAAGGAGGGAGGGCAGACAGAGACACACACGCTTTGTGTCAGAGAAAAAATGTGTATTTCCCCTTTAAGTAGATGACTCCAGGCTTAAGTACACTGCCTTGTTAATTAAATCAGCATGCTGAGACCTGAGACCTGCAGCTACTGCCTAGAAGCTCCCTCCCCTGCTCTATGGAAGATGAGGTAAGTGGGGTGCAGGAGCAGGGGGGAGGGGAAGACACCCTGACATTAGCCCCGCTCTTCCTCCCTCCCCCATACAGCAAGCAGGAGTCTCTGGGAGCAGCTCCTAGGCAGAGGGCAGGAGCAGCACATGGCAGTGGGGGGAGGGACAGCTGCTGCACAGGTAACTTAGGGAAGTGGAGAGCTGATAGGGGGAGCTGCTGGTCCACCCTGGCTCCAACCACCCACCAGCTAGCTGCAATGAACTGCTCTTCCTGCAAGCAGTAGACAAAACAGGTGGCTGCCAAACGATTTTAGGAGGAAGCATTGCACAGCTATAAAGGAGCATGTTCCCTAATTGATCAGCAACTTAACATCAAAACAACGTTAACCAGGCCGACTTTAAGTGAGGAGTTCCTGTAGCTAGTTTAGTCAGCTCCCCATCCAACCCCCTGGCTTTTGCAGATCCCATTCATTTGTGCCAATCTCCCTCCGCTCATTGTGTAGGGAACTTGAACCCCTAACCCATGCTTTGTGAATTCTAATGATTTTCTATGGACTTAAAAATTAGATGTTGTGAGAAAGAGACAGATACTTCACACTGGATGTACCTTTGATGAACAGTGAGTTCGTGGTGAAAAGGTGCTGTGGTTAATGGTTTTCCATGTTCCAGGATGAAAGAACAACAAATATGCTATAACCAGGAATGCAGATTTCCTCTTAGACTTCAGATATCCCATGTATAATACTATTATAAATGGCATTCTAGTCTAGAACTGAAATGTTTCTGAATTAGAATGTATTGAAAATTTGTAGAGAATGATTAATAACATGGTTTTTGAGATATCTGAAATTCCTTTTGAAATTAATTACAAAAGTTGTACAAAATGTACTTGCCTCTACTGAGGGTGAAAAAATAATAGCAAAACATTTTCAAACTATTCTACCCAATGCATATTTTTTTCTTTAATATTTGGGAAGAGAAATATTTGGGAAACTTAGAAAATTTCAATCAACTCTAATTGACATATGGGAGATTTTTATATAAAAGGCAGAAATATTTGAATTAGAACTCATCAAACTATGGGAAGAGGAAGGAATGTACTTTCATATTCTTTTCTTTTCTTTTCTACAAGATTCACATATTTTTAGGCCAGAAGGGAATAGAATAAAATCCTCATTTATTTGTTCAAATTCAAAATTGTAATGAAAAAATGTCATTTAATACAAATTTCATAAAAAGTTGACCAGCACTCGATTTGATTAGATAAATTCCTTTGTAATGCTGAACTATCTCTTGGTCTCTTTAGCAATATAGAATCTCTTTAGTGCTGGGATATTTCCCAGGGAATAATCTAGCTGGAGAAAAAAATATCTATTTTTGTGGATGAAATACCTTCATCCCTGTTTTCCTCAAGGCATCTTTCACCTCCTTGTTCCTGAGGCTGTAGATAATGGGGTTCAAGATTGGAGTCACCACTGAGTAGAATAGAGAGAGTAACTTGTCCACATCTGGAGAGAAGCTGGACTTGGGGCGCACATACATGATAAGGGCCGTCCCGTAGAACAATGTGACCACAATGAGGTGTGAGGAGCAGGTGGAGAAGGCTCTGCGCCTGCCTTCAGCGGACCTAATTTTCAGGATGGTGGAGATGATACAGATGTAGGACACCAGGATCAGCATGAAAGGCATCATGAGGACAAAGGCAGCACCCACAGAGATCTGGATCTCAATCCAGTAGGTGTCCCCGCACACCAGTTTCAGCACTGGCTGGATCTCACAGAAGAAGTGGTTGATAACATTGGACCCACAGAAAGGAAGTGTGAAGACGAAGGTTGTGTGCCCCACAGCCACCAGGGTGCCACAGATACACGAGCTACCTGTCAGCTGGATGCAAACCCTCTTATTCATGATGGTCATGTATTGCAGTGGTTTGCATATAGCACTGTAGCGGTCATACGCCATAGATGCAAGGAGGCAGCATTCAGTAACACCAAAGAATAGAAAGAAATACATCTGTACTGCACAATTAGCAAGGGAAATGGCTTTATTCTCTGAGAGAAGGTTGGACAGTACCTTGGGCAGGGTGACTGAGGTGTAGCAGATCTCCAGGAAGGACAAGTTCCTGAGGAAGAAATACATGGGGGTGTGAAGGGACGGATCAACATTGATGATGATAATGATGAGGATGTTGCCCAGCACTGTGATGATGTAAATGCACAGAAATAACACAAAATAAATGGAACTCGTGTCTGGGCGATTAGAGAATCCCAGTATGACAAACTCAGTCACAGAGCTGTTTTTTCTCATTTTCCTCCTCAGCATATTTCATCTTGAGAATTAAAAAGAAAAAATGACATGTTAGTTTGATACTTTAAATCAAGACAAATTGGCATAATCTATCTATCTAGCTAGCTAGGTAGCTAGCTATCTCTATTTCACCTTTTTCTCCATGCATCCATCATTCTGTCCATATTATATACCTTAGGCCCAATACAATTTTGGTCTGATTCTCCTGTCACAAATCTATAAATCCTGAGTAAGTTTACTAAAGTCAACGGCTCTCATTTTCCTCTCAGTTACACCATCTTTATATTGGTGTATGGGCCTCACCTCAGTGGAAATGATCTCTTTCATACCAGCATCGGAAAGAGGGTAACTGAGAACAATGAATTTATAATTGGATAAAACACTGGTGTGATCATAATCAGTTTCAATCGATTTGCACTGATGGAACAGACATCAAAATCTGCCTTCTAGTTTCTTGAAGCCTTATGATAAAATAAAGAAACATAAAATTAATATACCACCATTTGTATTATTCTTGGCTGGTGTGTGGTACAATCATTGAAGTTAGACTGATATAGATAATCTGAGAATATAGACTCACTTATCATAATTTCACTGCATGGCAATTCCAACTAACTACATGGAAAACACATGTGGGGATCTATGTTATGCACTGTGCTGCAGAGATGGCCTGCTTCTCCTTTCTTTTCCACAAGACCGAGAACAGTCCATTGACTTCATTGCCCATAATCCTCATCTCATTTACTTTGTCTGCTCTTTCTTCATGCCTCCACCTCTGTTTGTGTTACCTTGGATTTGAAAGGTGTGTATACTCCAGAATATGATCAAGCTAACTGCAACCATATTATGGGCATTCAGCTGCCATGAATTACTGAAATAGAACACCACATAGTTAAGGGTTAATTTAAAAACAGGCTTTTAGAGGAAGGTCAAAACTTGCTACAGTTACTGCTAATCAGAATGGGAGGAGGGGATAGAAAAGTAAATAGATTGAAAGAAGATAAATAGATGGAAAGCTTGAGTCTAGGTGCCTCTGATATTAGAAGTTTATTGAAAGTTAGGATAAGTGATGATCCAGTAATGGTCATTATGACGTATGCGTTTGGTAGAAGTTAGTTATAAAAAGTCTAGATAATAGTGTACTTTAGAGCAGTACTCCGGAGCTATCTCAGTGGCCACAGTTTGCCATTCCTGGCCAATGGGAGCTGTGGAAAGCAGTGGCCAGCATGTCCCTGTGGCCCGTGCCACTTCCTGCAGCTCCCATTGGCTGGGAATGGTGAACCGTGGCCACTGGGAGCTGCAATCAGCCATGCCTGAGGACGGTCAATGTAAATAAATTGTCTCGCAGCCTGATAGCAGATTACCCTGCAGGGCTGTGTGCGGCCCACGGGCCACAGGTTGCCCACCACTGCCCTATATTCTAGTCCCAAATTTGGCTTTGGGACATTCCAAGCATGGGGCTGTATCCTTCAGCATTTTGACTAATAGCCACCGATGGACCTATCCTCCATGAACTTAACTAATTCTTTTTTTAACCCAGTTATACTTTTGACCTTCTCATCATTCCATGACAATGAGTTCCACAGGTTGACTGTCCATTGTGTGAAGCATTTCCTTTTGTTTGTTTTAAACCCACTGCCTATTAATTTCATTAGGTGGCCCCTGTTTCTTGTGTTATGCGAAGGGGTAAATATTGCTTCCCTTTTCGCTTAATGCACACAATTCATGATTGTGTAGACCTCTATCATTGCCCCCTCACTTGTGTTTTTTTTAAGCTGAGCTTACTTACACTAGGATGTACCAGGAGCAGCTTCACTGGAGCCAAGTGAGTAGCACCAATGTTGTGCTACAGTAAGGAAGATCAGAACACGTGTCTGTGCCTATGTAAAACATGTAGATGATGCTAGTAAATGATTATTGTCATCCTGAATTTGAACATCACAAAGGAATAAGTATAATTGAGTGCAGTTTTTATTTTATGTTATTTATAAAATCATATGAGGTCTGTTCCTCGCTGAAGTTGAGATGGGTGCCTAACACCCTTAGGCTCCACTGAAAGTCCAATTCTAAGCCACACACCTCCTAGGTATGGTGTTCTGTCCCATCTAGTGGCACCGTGATCACTTAGAGGGTGAGAGCAAAATTAATAAGTTTGCTCTACAGCCCTAGCTAAAAGCAATAGAGGCTCATGTACTAGAGACTCATGCACTGAGCTTCAGAGGTCCCAGGTTCAATCCTGACAACTGGCATCTATCAGCCTTATGCAAGCATGATTTTTTTATAGAATAAATATGTTGACAGTCTCTGAAATCTCTTTCACAAATTACAATTATTTAGAGCATGATTCTCCTCTCTCTAACATGGAAGTAAATCTTGAATAACCACAGAAATCCCAGTTTATCCTTGTATAAATTATGTCATTTTTCATCTCTTCTTCAGCATATTTCATTTTAAGAATAAAAATAAATGCTATACTGTTAAAAAAACAGAAGGAAAGCTACGGTGACTAAACAGCTATACCATCTTCTCATGTGCACAGTCATTTCATTGAAATCAATGTAGTTTCGTCTGTGTAAACTCAGGAAAATGAGATCAGAGTTGAGCAATCCATTTGCCTTTTTCATATTATTAACTACATTTGCTCAAAAAACAAAATTTATATCCCAAGGGAAATGTACAATTTCAAAATTTCATTTGATTATAAATTAGGATGAACCAACAGGTTTTTTTAAAAAAATTAACTATTCCAAAATAGTTTGTTGGAACCTTTTCAACACGTGGAATGTTTCATTTTAAAAAGGTAGCAAAATATCATTTTGGAATGTTCAAATAGTATCTTTCAATGGTATCATTTTGACTAGAATAGAATAGCCAAAACTTTCTGATAAGATCCTATCAACATTTAGACCTAAGCAATATATTCCCATGTAAAATGTTTTCATTTAATCCAATCAGCATTTTCTAATGGCAAATTGTTCTGCTGGAATATTTTCCACCCGTTCTGCTGTTAGCAGCAGTGGAGTCGCTTGTGACTTTAGAGACAGTGGGATATAATTATCAGGCCTTTAAACTTTAAAACAGAGTACATTTCCATTTAAGAAATAATAGGAATTTAACATGCCTCATCTAGAGTCAGGTCTTTTAGAATAATCAGGAGGAAATTAACATATTTCTAGTCAAGTCAAAAAATGTCTCACCTACTCTGTATCCTTCTCTGTGATTATCAAAGAATTCAGTCACAGATGGAACCGTACTATTTAACAGCTTCTTTAGAAGCCCCAGGGATGTGGTTTTGCTATACCTCTGAGGACCCATTATATGAAGCCATAACATAACTGTTAAACAAATAATCTTCCTCCCTTTGAAATCAAGGCCAAACATCTAATGATTTCAAAAGGATAGACTATGGCATTGAATTTCTGTGTCTTTGGACAGATATCCAGCTGTCACTTAAGCTCTTAAATGCCATGGACACTTCCAAATTTCACCCCTCATAACTAAGCAAGGACCTCAGGATTTGGTCCAAATGCAGGCTGCCTTCAGCAAAATACCATTGAGTGCATACAATTCCCACCCAAGGACAAGGGCAGAATAATTGTGACACATCACAGTTATAGGACTGAGCTCATAATGGTTTCAATAAATGATGCCTCCACCGGGGCAAAGGGCGGATTCCTAAAGCAATCTGAATAGTTCCTTCATTGACAGAAGCCCCATTATTTTCAATGTGAATAAGATTACCCTTACCTGACCCTAGTTAATAGGGGATGTCAGGGTTCCCCCCTCCACTCTGAACTCTGGGGTACAGATGTGGGGACCTGCATGAAAGACCCCCTAAACTTATATTCTACCAGCTTAGGTTAAAACTTCCGCAAGGCACAAATTACTTTTCTTATCCTTGCACGGTATTGCTGCCACCACCAAGTGATTTACACAAATTCAGGGAAGGGTCACTTGGAATCCCTATCACCCCAAAATATCCCCCCAAACACCTTCACCCCCTTTCCTGGGGAGGCTTGAGAATAATATACCAACTAATTGTCTTAACAATGTGAACATAGACCAGACCTTTGTCTTCAGGACACTAAAAAGGCAATTCAGTACAGCTGCCAAGGAGGCATTTTATGCTACTGCATAAAGGTTACTATCCTTCCCCCTATTCATGATGGAGGTAACATTTTCTGTATAATCTAAGTGATTTGCCAGCTTAAGTGTCATGTGTGAAAGTGATTTAGGCACCCAGGGCCATGGTTTTTAAAGGTATTTAAGTGCCTAACTCCCAGTGACTTGACTGAGAGTTAGGCACCTGAATACCTTTGAAAGTCTGTCTGTTACTGAAAGGCAATGGTACCATGAAAATATTACCCTAACACACATATCCTCCTTGTGAGGAGGAGTAAGGGATAGACTCACAAAGAGACTTAGGTGCATATTAGGTGCCTACATCCCAAATTTATTTACCACAGGTGTTCACAAACCCCTCACTCACCACTAAGTAACCCTGCAGGCATGTGAACTTACTCAGCAGCTCAGTTTTTGGTTTCAAAGTTCCCTAGGTACCTCACAAACCTTGCTTAATTATTCCAACATTAATTGCTCTATTAAAAATGTATGCCTTACTTTCAGTCTGAAGTTGTCTAGATTTAACTTTAAGATAGGGCCCATTATTAAATATTTGTTCCCTATGTGGATACTTATGCACTGTGATCAAGTCATCCCTTCATCTTCTCTTTCTAAAGCTAAATAGATTAAACTCCTTTACTCTATAACTGTACGGCATGTTTTCTAATCCTTTAATTCTTTTCAGAGCTCTTCTATGAAACCTCTCAAATTTATTAATAAACTTCTGGGATTGTGGGCAGAAGAACAAGACCCAGTATTTCAGCAGTGGTTAGCCCAGTAGCAAATACAGTGGTGAAATAATCTCTCCACTCCTAATCCAGATTCCCTTTTTTACGCATCACGGGATCACATTAGCTCTTTTGGCTACAGCGTTGCACTGGGAGCTCATGTTCAGCTGATTTTCTACTTTGACCACCACAACTTTTTCTTTGTCACAGAATAGAGTCCCCCATCCTGTAAATATGGCCAACATTCTTTGTTTCCAGAAATATGTATTTACATTTAGCTATATTGAAAAGCAAATTGTTTGCCTATGCACAGTTAACCAAGAGATTTGGATCTCCTAGAATCAATGATTTATCCTCTTCATTATTTTCCACTCCCCTATTTTTTGTGTCATCTGCAAATATTATCAGTAATGATTTTATGGTTTTTTTCCAGGTCATTGATAAAAATGTTGACTAGTATGGAACCCTGCTACACACATTCTCCCTCAGTGATGATTCCCTCCCTCAGTGATGATTCCCAGTTACATTTTGAGATCTAACAATTGGCCAGATTTTAATGCATTTAGTGTGAGCCATTTTAATTGTTTCTCTTTCTACATTTTTTTTAATAAAAATGTTGTGTACTATCAATACTATGTTGTGCATAAGATCCAGTGTGACCCACTAACTGGGAAAGACAGGCACAGGTATTGCTAACATCATTAAAACACAAACACATTCCAGCAGGCCAGCACAAGAACACCCCAGCCTAGAACACGATAAAATGATTTGACTGAAGTGATGAATAGGGGTTTGTTGTCTGAAACATCAGGAGAAAGGTACAATAGGAGGTAACAAACATCATGAAATATGTAATGTGGCACATAAATTGTTTATCCCAGATTGCTTGTCTCAGTCTATAAGTGTTGGGATGCCTCACCTTAACTCTTAGTCTGACCTAGGCAGGAGTGGGAAGTCCTGCTGCTCACTGAGCTTTTCCATTGTAACGAGCATATGTGTGTTACTGTAACTGTAACCATTGAGCCGGGGAACTAGCACCAGGCCAAGTTTATTGTTAACGAAGCCGAGTGCCTTCACCTCTGAACTGAGTCGGTGGACTTCTTGGGCAATTTGATCACCATCTATTGTACTGACTAACAACCAACAGCAATTAGAAAGGATTTGGACACGTATCTCCTCCATAAACACTGGGCTATGGGATGTTCCAACAGAGGTTCCCCTCAATCTCTCCTGTTACAGCTGTTTCATTTTTTAATTAAAAACTTGCATATTAACTGGGCCAGAGAGCATGTGAAAATGACTCTCTAGTGTGATGGTTGGCGTACACCCCTGGAAGGTGGCAGCCCCAGGACCCAGCTGCCCTGCTCTGATGACTCTTTAATTATCTATGTAAAGCAGAGCTTCATTCATTAGGAAAGGAGGAGGGATTCCCCCAGCAGAATATCCAACAGCTCAACGGTTAAGACACTCACCCGTAAAGTGGGAAACCTCCTTTACAAATACCTTATCCTCATCAGACAGAGGGGGAACTCCAGCTAAAAGTTATGAGGAGGCTGCTGCAGCACCAACTTCTCCTACATTGTTTCATGCAAGAAACCTCTCAGGAACCTACCTCCAGGAGACAGTTCCTGCTGTAGACCCCAACCAAATATATGCACTTCACTTCAGCCTGGACCTAGGTGCCGGGCTTCTGTTGAGGGGCAAGGCTTAGCACACAGTGCTCTATTCAGCATCTCCTGTTAGCTAGTTGAGGCAGCTCCCCATTCACCATCCTGGCTTTTCAGGATCCTATTATTTGGCACCTATATACCTCCACTCATTGTGTAGAAAACCTGGACCCCTAACCCAGGCTTTGTGAATACAAATTATTTTCTATGTACCTAAAAGTTAGGTCTTGTGAGAGGGAGAAAAAAAATCACACTGGATGTAGCCTTTACTCACAATGAATTCCTTGCTTAATTATTCCAACATTAATTGCTCTATTAAAAATGTATGCCTTACTTTCAGTCTGAAGTTGTCTAGATTTAACTTTAAGATATTCTATCATGTTATTTCTTTTTCTTCTAAATTGAAGGGCCCATTATTAAATATTTGTTCCCTATGTGGATACTTATACACTGTGCTCAAGTCATCCCTTCATCTTCTCTTTCTAAAGCTAAATAGATTGAACTCCTTTAGTCTATAACTGTAAGGCATGTTTTCTAATCCTTTAATCCTTTTCAGAGCTCTTCTATGAAACCTCTCAAATTTATTAATAACCTTCTGGGATTGTGGGCAGAAGACACTCCAGTAGCAAATACAGTGGTGAAATAACCTCTCTACTCCTATTCCAGATTCCCTTTTTTATGCATCACAGGTTCACATTAGCTCTTTTGGCTACAGCGTTGCCCTGGGAGCTCATGTTCAGCTGATTTTCTACTTTGACCACCACAACTTTTTCTTTGTCACTGTTTCCCAGAATAGAGTCCCCCATCCTGTAAGTATGGCCAACATTCTTTGTTTCCAGAAATATACATTTACATTTAGCTAGACTGAAAAGCAAATTGTTTGCTTATGCACAGTTAACCAAGAGATTTGGCTCTCTTAGAATCAATGACTTATCCTCTTCATTATTTTCCACTCCCCTATTTTTTGTGTCATCTGCAAATATTATCAGTAATGATTTTATGGTTTTTTTCCAGGTCATTGATAAAAATGTTGACTAGTATGGAACCCTGCTACACACATTCTCCCTCAGTGATGATTCCCTCCCTCAGTGATGATTCCCAGTTACATTTTGAGATCTAACAATTGGCCAGATTTTAATGCATTTAGTGTCAGCCATCTTAATTGTTTATCTTTCTACTTTTTTTTTAATAAAAATGTTGTGTATTATCAATACTATGTTGTGCATAAGGTCCAGTGTGACCCACTAACTGGGAAAGACAGGCATAGCTTCACCAACGTGCCTGTGGGTCCCGATCCAGTAGGCATCTCATTGGCTGCCTAGCTCCACACAAAACAGCCAAGGAGGAGGACGTCCCTCATAACTTTTAGTGCAGTCGTTAGGATACCCAGTTGCCATAGGGCTCAGCCGCTGTTCTAGTCCTCCTCTACCTCACAAGTGTGGTGGAAATAGAGAGCCTGAAACATGGGGCCTGGCATGAGGCCTAAGTCTGACCTGAAGTCAGGCCCTGCTGATATAAAGCTAGGTTAGCGAGAGTCAGACTATGAGCAAAAGTCAGGCCCATTACAAAAGAGATGTCTCATTGAAGGTTCACTGTCCGGTACATGAACTTGGCACAGGTATTGCTAACATCACTAAGGCCTGGTCTACACTAGGACTTTAATTCGAATTTAGCAGCGTTAATTCGAACTAACCGCTCAACCGTCCACACCAGGAAGCCATTTAATTCGAACTAGAGGGCTCTTTAGTTCGAATTTGGTACTCCACCCCGGCAGGTGGAGTAACGCTAAATTCGACATGGCTAGTTCGAATTAGGCTAGGTGTGGATGGAAATCGAACTTAGTAGCTCCGGGAGCTATCCCACAGTGCACCACTCTGTTGACGCTCTGGACAGCAGCCTGAGCTTGGATTCTCTGCCCAGCCACAGAGGAAATGACCCGCGAAAATTTGAATTCATTTTCCTGTCTGGGCGGTTTGAATCTGACGTTCTGGTTGCACATCGGGGCGAGCTCCGCAGCACCGGCAGCAATGCAGAGCTCTCCAGCAGAGGAGTTCATGTAATCTCTGAATAGAAAGAGGGACCCGGCATAGACTGACCGGGAACTCTTCGATCTGATCGGTGTGTGGGGCGAGGAGTCTGTGCTTTCGGAGCTGCGCTCCAACGAACGGAATGCAAAGACCTACGAGAAGGTCTCCAAAGCCATGATCCAGACAGAGGATACAGCCGGGATGCAACGCAGCGCCGCGTGAAAATCAAGGACCCCAGACAAGCCTACCAAAAAATCAAAGCGGCCAACGGACGCTACGGAGCCTGCCACCACTGCCCCACCAGTGACCATGGACTCTGATGATGGGACAGTGTCGACGGACAGTTCCTCGACGATGTTCACGGACGGGGAAGATGAGGAAGGGTTTGTGGAGGACGAGGCAGGCGATAGCGCTTACAACGCTGGTTTCCCCGACAGCCAGGATCTATTCATCACCGTCACGGAGATCCCCTACCAACCCTCCCCGGCCAGGAACCCGGATCCTGAATCAGGGTAGGATCTGTCGGTAAGTGCTTTAACCATGTTAACTTTTATTCTTAATATAACAGGAATCTGAAGTGTGTGAAAAGGAGGTCTCTGTATATATGGTGATAGAACAGAAATCCTCCTGGGAGAATGCCACGAAGCTCTCCTGCCGTTAATCGATAAGCATCAGCAGGAGGTTCCTGGGGAGAGCTGCCTTATTGGGTGCTCCGTGGTAGCACACTTTTCCGCGCGAGGCTTTCACGCGGTATTCAGGGAGCACTGCCTCCCAGAGCACGGCTGCATAGGTCCGTGGTTCGTGCTAGATTTCACGCAGCATGCGCTCTCTATCTCCTTCAGTGCCCGTCCTCACGGTGATCTCGCTTGGAGACTCCTGCATCTAAGTAGGGGAAGAAATGTTACGTTACGCCTGGTCCAAAGTATTTTTAATAAATAAACGGACAGACGGCATAGCACAGACTCAGCACGCAGCTGCGTGACGAGCGTAACGGAAAGCCAAAGAATCAAATGGACGCTCATGGAGGGAGGGGGGAACGAGGACGCAAGGTATCCCACAGTTCCTGCTGTCTCCGAAAAGCATTTGCATTCTTGGCTGAGCTCCAAATGCTTCTAGGGTCAAACACAGTGTCCGCGGTGGGTCGGGGCATAGCTCGGCAATTTACGCAGCCCCCCGACCCCCAGAAGTTAAAGGGAAAACAATCCTCTGTTGACTCTTTTACATGTCACCGTATCTGTACTGAATGCTGCAATTAGACGCGATGGTGCAGCACTCAACACCAACATCCTTGCTCCCCCCACGCTATGGATGGCTGATGGTACAATAAGATGGAAATCCATCCTCATCATCAGCCTATTGGCACATGGGGCAGTGCAAAAGGACTGGTAACCATAACGACCGTACCAACTTGCTTGGAACAGGTCGGTCAAGGCCGCCTGTTGCTAATTTTTCATGGTAGATGGTGCAGTATGGCTGGTAACCGTCCTCATCATTGCAACAGGGGGCTGAGCTCCATCAGCCCCCACCCTTCATTGTAAAGAAAAGATTCAATTGCCCCTGGACTAGCAGAGGGATGAGTGGCTCCCTCCTCCACACCCCTTAATGTCATCTCTGGACTATCATTGCAGCTGGAGGCTTCCTTCCACTCATTTCTTACAAACGACTACCTGTGTCTTATTCATGCATTCTATATTACTTCATCACACAAGTGGGGGGACAATGGTATTGGAACCCAGGAAGGCTGGGGGAAGAACGGAATGAACAGCTGGGGTTGTTTCAGGAGCACACCCTGTGAATAGCGTTCAGCTCAAAATTTATGCAGGATTGGACAGAGAGCAGCTGTGGTCTCTGGTTGTATGATACAGTGGTTCTCTAGTACACTTGCCCATAATCTAGGCAGGACTGATTCTATTTTTAGATACCCAAAAAGGAGGGATTGACTCGGGGAGTCATTCCCAAATTTTGCTTTTGCGCCCCTGGCTGATCGACCAGGGGCACTTATGACAGCACCAAATGGCGCAGTGCAAAAGGACAGGTAACCATGACCATCTTATTACCGTCTTCTTACCAGTTCATGGTATGGTAGACGGTGCAGTATGCCTGGTAACCATCGCTGCTGTCATGCAAAAGCATAAGCATGCTGCTGTGTAGCGCTGCTGGTCCGCCTCTGTCAGCGGCATCCAGTACACATACGGTGACATATACAAAAGGCAAAATAGGGTCCATTGTTGCCACGCTATGGCGTGTGCCAGGGCATTTCATGGAAAACGTGCTCAAAATGATTGTCTGCCATTGCTTTCCCGGAGGAAGGAATGACTGGCGACATGTACCCAGAATCCACCGCGCAAATGATTTGTGCAACAGCAGGCACAGGGGTCTCAACAAAAAATTCACAGAGACAGCCTAGACTCAGTTAATTGTTCGCAAAAAAGTATCATTGCAAGGAATTAACTAACTGTTTCCCATCTCACAGCTTCCACTGTCTCCAGACCTGCCACAGCATCCACCTCGCAGAGGCTGGCGAAGATTAGGCGGCGAAAGAAAAAGACAAGGGACACGATTTTCGATGAATGTGTGGGCTGCTACCTAGCCGAGGCGGACCAGCAGAGGCAGTGGAGGGAGAAAGTCTCTCTGTACCAGCGCTCACACAGCGAATGGGAGGAGAGGTGGCGTGAGGAACACAAGCAGGCGACTCAAGCAATGCTTGTACTACTGAGGGAGCAAACGGACACGCTCCGGCGACTTGTGTATGTTCTGCAGGACCGCTGCAGGACAGAGCCCCCGGCAGTATCTCTGCAACTGCCCTCCCCCGCCACAAAGTCACATTCCCCCCTCACCTCAAATAACCAGGAGGATGCCCGCCCTGGGCCGTGAATACTGTCACTGCACCCCAGCAGAGTGCTCAAGTAACCAAAAGCTCTCCTACCCTACATTTGCATAAGTCCTTCCCTTCCGGACTCAAACAAGTCCCAATCCCAGTCCCATCCCATAACTGTGTACTTAAGTAATAAAAATACTTTGCTGTTAAGTACTGTTTCCGTCATGTTTCTTCACTGAAGACTGTGTTTGAATGGGGTGCGTGGGGAAGTGCGTTGCTAATTGCATAGGACAGGCACCTTTCGCAGGGTACAGACACGGGGGCCGGATCAGCAGCGGGTAACACACACAGTGCAGTCAGCAGGCACCGTGGTCGGTATGGGAGGTGGTTTCCAGGTTCTGTGTGGGCGGTGGGGATGTGACTTTTTAGCGGGGGAGGGCAGGTACAGATCTTATACAGCGGTCCTTGTCGTGGACCGCTGAGTCACGCAGCAGAGGAATCTGTATCCGTCCTCCTCCGCCACAAGGCCACATAGCCCCCCGCACACAGAATCCCAAAAAGGAGGGATGGCAGGCTCCGTTGAAACAAGCAGTCCGGCAATGCGGACCGCTGTATGAGCAGGAGCCTGTCATTCCTTGAGTTTAGAGGCGGTCTTTACATCAGCGCACACCCTACCCACCGCAGTCTGCGTTCCAGTTTCGACCCTTTAACGAAAAGTCATGAATAAAGAAACCTCTCCTCAGTAACAGTGTGACATGTATTTTATTTTTACACGTGTCTTGGAAGTGGAGGAAACGGGGAGAACGGGGTATTTAACCGAAGAGGAGAGTCAACAGTAACTGGGTAAAGAAACAGGGGCAGGTTCAGCTTCTCTGTAAAGAAACTGAACAGTCACAGGTCACGCTGCTCGCTGGTATTTAAAGAGTTCCTTGTCGCTGTCCCAGGCGCCTGTATAGGGCTTCATGAGCAAGTGCATTAGCGGGCAGGCTGGGTCACCGAGGATCACTATAGGCAAATGCACATCCACAACAGTTATTTCGTGGTACGGGAAGAAACTACCTTCCAGCAGGCGTCTGAGCAGCCCACAGTTCCTGAGAACACACGCATCAGGAACCTTGCCCGGCCATACGACGTTCATGTTGGTAAAACGTCCCCTATGGTCCCCCAGTGCTTGCAGAACCATTGAAAAGTAGCCCAATTTCTCAGCAGCTGAATGTGGAAGAGGTGGACGATAAAGTGCGAGGAGGAGAAAACGGCGAGGATCGCAGCGGGCTCCATGCTTGCAGTGCTGTGGCGTCCACGCTGTCACTGACCAGAAAAGTGCACGAACAGATTGCCCGCAGGCGCTTTCAGGGAGGGAGGGAGTGAGGGCGTGATTGACGGTTCAATGACGACAGTTACCCAAAACCACCCTCGACACATTTTTTCCCCCAGCAGGCATTGGGGGCTCTACCCAGCATTCCAATGGGCAGCGGGGACTGCGGGAACTGTGGGATAGCTTCCCACAGTGCACCGCTTCGAAAGTCGACGCCGGCCCCGTTAATGTGGACTCAGAAGTTCGAATTAGTGTATTTAGTATGGATACACAAATTCGACTTCATAAGGTCGAATCCACAAATTCGAATTAAGTAGATTCGAAATAGTCCTGTAGTGTAGACAAGGCCTAAAACACAAACACATTCCAGCAGGCCAGCACAAGAACACCCCAGCCTAGAACACAATCAAATGGTTTGACTGAAGTGATGAATAGGGGTGTGTTGTCTGAAACATCAGGAGAAAGGTACAATAGGATGTAAGAAATGTCATGAAACACATAATGTGGCAACTAAATTGTTTATCTTAAGCCTGGTCTACACTACGCGTTTAAACCGGTTTTAGGAGCGTAAAACCGATTTAACGCCACACCCGTCCACACTAAGAGGCCCTTTATATCGGTATAAAGGGCTCTTTAAACCGGTTTCTGTACTCCTCCCTAATGAGAGGAGTAGCGCTAATATCGGTATTACCATATCGGATTGGGGTTAGTGTGCCCGCAGATCGATGGTATTGGCCTCCGGGCGGTATCCCACAGTGCACCACTGACCGCTCTGGACAGCAATCTGAACTCGGATGCAGTGGCCAGGTAGACAGGAAAAGCCCCGCGAACTTTTGAATATTTCCTGTTTGCCCAGCGTGGAGCTCCGATCAGCACGGGTGGTGATGCAGTTAAAAATAGAAAGAAAGAAAGAGCTCCCGCATGGACGATGCGGACGTGATCGCTGTAAGGGCAGGCAAATCTGTTCTATCAGCACTCCATTACAGAAGACGAAATTCAAAATCATTTTTTAAATATCTCCAGACAGATGCCATAGCAGGGACTCAGCGCACTGCTGCGTGACAAGCGTAACGGAAAGCCAAAGAATCAAATGGACGCTCATGGACTGGAGGACTCAGCTATCCCACAGTTCCTGCAGTCTCTGAAAAGCATTTGCGTTCTTTGCTGAGCTACAAATGCTTCTAGGGTCAAAAACAGTGTCCGCGGTGGGTCAGGGCATAGCTAGGCAATTTACGCACCCCCCCCACCCACCCCCAGAAGTGAAAGGGAAAACAATCCTCTCTTGACTCTTTTACATGTCACCCTATCTTTACTGAATGCTGCAGATAGACGCGATGGTGCAGCACTCCACACCAACGTCCTTGCTCCCCCCACGCTATGGATGGCTGATGGTACAAAATGACTGGTACCCGTCCTCATCATCAGCCTATTGGCACATGGGGCAGTGCAAAAGGACTGGTAACCATGCTGACTAGCATCTGTTAGGTCGATCAAGGGCGCCTGGTCCTAATTTTTCCTGGTAGATGGTACAGTATGGCTGATAACCATCGTCATCATAGCAACAGGGGGCTGAGCTCCATCAGCCCCCACCCTTCATGTGTAAAGAAAAGATTCAATTCCCCCTGAACTAGCAGAGGGATGCTGGGCTCCTCTCCTACACACTCCTTACTGTCCTGTCTGGACTATCATAGCAGCTGGAGGCTGCCTTCCACTCATATCTCACTAACAAGTCACTGTGTCTTATTCCTGCATTCTTTATTATTTCATCACACAAGTGGGGGGACAATGCTACGGTAGCCCAGGAAGGCTGAGGGAAGAACGGAATCAACAGGTGGGGTTGTTGCAGGAGCACCCCCTGTGAATAGAATACAGCTCATAATTTCTGCAGGATCTGACACAGAGCAGCTGTGCTCTCTGGTTCTCTGATACAGCGGTTCTCTAGTACACTTGCCCATATTCTAGGCAGGACTGATTCTATTTTTAGATACCAAAAAGGAGGGATTGACTCAGGGAGTCATTCCCAATTTTGGCTTTTGCGCCCCTGACTAAGAGCAGCCAGGGGCACTTATGACAGCAGCAAATGGAACAGTGCAAAAGGACTGGTAGCCACGATCATCTTATTACCAATTTATGGTATGGTAGATGGTACAATATGGCTGATAACCATCTCTGCTATCATGCAAAAGCAAAAGCATGCTGCTGTGTAGCGCTGCTGAATCGCCTCTGTGAGCGGCATCTAGTACACATACGGTGACAGTCACAAAAGGCGAAACAGGCTCCATGATTGCCATGCTATGGAATCTTCCAGGGCAATCCAGGGAAAAAAGGCATGAAATGCTTGTCTGCCGTTGCTTTCCCAGTGGAAGGAGTGACTGACGACATTTACCCAGAACCACCCGCGACAATGATTTTTGCCGCATCAGGCACTGGGATCTCAACCCGGAAATTCAAAGGGGCGGGGGAGGCTGCGGGAACTATGGGATAGCTACGGAATAGCTACCCACAGTGCAATGCTCCAGAAATCAACGCTAGCCTCGGACCGTGGACGCACACCACCGATTTAATGTGTTTAGTGTGGCCGCGCACACTCGATTTTATACAATCTGTTTTGTTAAACCGGTTTATGTAAATTCTGAATAATCCCGTAGTGTAGACGTACCCCCAGATTGCTTGTCTCAGTCTATAAGTGTTGGGATGCCTCACCTTAACTCTTAGTCTGGCCTAGGTGGGAGTGGGAAGTCCTGCTGCTCACTGAGCTTTTCCATTGTAACGAGCATATGTGTGTTACTGTAACTATTGAGCCGGGGAACTAGCACCTGGCCAGGTTTATTCTTAACGAAGCTGAGTGCCTTCACCTCTGAACTGAGTCTGTGGACTTCTTGGGCAGTTTGAGCACCGTGTACTGTACTGGTTAACAACCAACAGCAAGTAGAAAGGATTTGAACATGTATCTCCTGCCTCTTAGGCAGTGCCCTAAACAGTGGGCTATGGGATGTTCCAACAGAGGTTCCCCTCAATCTTTCCTGTTACAGCTGTATCATTTTTTAAATAAAAGCTTGCACATTAACTGGGCCAGAGAGCATGTGAAAATGACTCTCTAGTGTGATGGTTGGTGTACACCCCTGGAAGGTGGCAGCCCCAGGACCCAGCTGCCCTGCTCTGATGACTCTTTAATTATCTATGTAAAGCAGAGCTTCATTCATTAGGAAAGGAGGAGGGAATCCCCCAGCAGAATATCCAACAGCTCAATGGTTAAGGCATTCACCCGTAAGGTGGGAAACACCCTTTACAAATACCTTATCCTCATCAGACAGAGGGGGAACTCCAGCTAAAAGTTATGAGGAGGCTGCTGCAGCACCAACTCCTCCTACATTGTTTCATGTAAGAAACCTCTCAGGAACCTACCTCCAGGAGACAGTCCCTGCTGTAGACCCCAACCAAATATATGCACTTCACTTCAGCCTGGACCTAGGTGCCGGGCTTCTGTTGAGGGGCAAGGCTTAGCACACAGTGCTCTATTCAGCATCTCCTGTTAGCTAGTTAAGGCAGCTCCCCATTCGCCATCCTGGCGTTTCAGGATCCTATTATTTGGCACCTATATACCTCCACTCGTTTAGAAAACCTGGACCCCTAACCCAGGCTTTGTGAATACAAATTATTTTCTATGTACCTAAAAGTTAGGTCTTGTGAGAGGGAGAAAACAAATCACACTGGATGTAGCCTTCACTCACAATGAATTCCTGGGGGGAAAGATGCTGTGATTAATGACTTTGCATGTCCCAGGACCAGAGAATGATAAAAATGAGTTGTCCAGCAATAGAGGTTTTCTCTTAGACTTCAGATGACCCATGTGCAATCTTATGTTTAAGGATATTCTGGTCTAGAACTGAGATGTTGCTGAATTAGAAAAGATTGACAAATGGGAGAACGTTATTACTGACATTCTTTTTGAGATATCTGAAATTCCTTGGTAAGCATTTTTGAAATTTAATAGAAAGTTCTAAAAATATGAACTAATCTACTAAGGGCAAAGAGAATTGCAAAACATTTCCCAGTTCCTCTACCTATTTCTGTCATTAACTTTTGGGAGGAGAAATATTTGGGAAACTCAGAAAATTTCAACCAACTCTAATTAAAATTTCTATGGGGGAGTGTCTATGAACTGCAGATATACATCAATTAGAACTGGTGAAACAATGGGAGAAGGCAGCAATGTAATTTCATTTTTTATATTTTTTATTTTTTTATTTTTGTTTTCTACAAGATTCACAGATTTATTTGTTGAAATTCAAAATCTTAATGAAAAAATTTCATTGAAATACAAATTTCAGAAAAAGTAGACCAACACTACATTCGATGTGATAACTTGCTATTTAGTGCTGAGCTGTCTCTTGGTCTCTTTAGCATTGTAGAGTCTCTTGAGAGCGGAGATGTTCCCCAGGGAATAATCCAGTTGGAGGAAACATGTCTATTTTTGTGGATGGAACATCTTCATCCCTGTTTTCCTCAAGGCATCTTTCACCTCCTTGTTCCTGAGGCTGTAGATAATGGGGTTCAAGATCGGAGTCACCACTGAGTAGAACAGAGAGAGTAACTTGTTCACATCTGGAGAAAAGCTGGACTTGGGGCGCACATACATGATAAGGGCCATCCCATAGAACAAGGTCACCACAATGAGGTGTGAGGAGCAGGTGGAAAATATTTTGCACCTGCCTTCGGCAGAGCTAATTTGCAGGATGGCGGAGATGACAAAGGTGTAGGAGACCAGGATCAGCAACAATGGCAGAATGAGGATGATAGCAGCACCCACGATGATCTGGATCTCATTCCAGTAGGTGTCCCCGCACACCAGCTTCAGCAGTGGCTGGATCTCACACAAGAAGTGGTTGATAACATTGGGTCCACAAAAAGGAAGTGTGAAAATAAAGATTGTGTGCTCCAGGCCCACCAGCATGCCACAGATCCATGCGCCACTAGAGAGCTGGATGCAAACCCTCTTATTCATGATGGCGGTGTAGCGCAGTGGGTTGCATATGGCACAGTAGCGGTCATAGGCCATAGCAGCTAGGAGGAAGCACTCTGTTCCACCAAAGAATAGAAAGAAATACATTTGTACAGCACAACCAGCAAAGGAGATGGTTTTGTCTTCTGAGAGGAGGTTGGTCAGCATCTTGGGCAGAGTGACTGAGGTGTAGCAGATCTCCAGGAAGGACAAGTTCCTGAGAAAGAAATACATGGGGGTGTGAAGGGCTGGATCGACACTTATGGCAATGATTATGAGGATGTTGCCCAGCATTGTGAAGATGTATATGCATAGAAACACCACAAACAGAATGATATTCCCGTCTGTGTGGTTAGAGAAGCCAAGTATGACAAACTCAGTCACGGAGGTCTTATTTCCCATTTTTTCCTTGATCAACATACATCATCTTGAGAAATAAAAAGAAAAACTACATATTAGTTTGGTATAGTGAATTAAATTTATTTATCTATTAATCTATGTTCTTTCACCTTTCTGTCCATGGAACCATACCTCTGCTTGTCTGATATGAATCAGGACTGACACCATTTTGGACCAATTCTCTTATCACAACACAGTAAATCCAAGTAACTTCACTGAAGTCAATGGTTTCCATTCTTTCCTCAGTATCGCTGGCTTTATATTAGTGTATGTTAATAAACGCAGTGGAAATGCACCTGTTCTATACTAACATCGGAAGAAAAAAATACTTGGATCAATGACCTTATGCTTATATAAAACAGAGGTACAACCAGAATCAGGTTCAATAGAGTTACACTGGTGTAAGTAATTTCAAAAACTGCACTCAAGTTTCTTGGAACATATATGTTAAAATAATATATTACCGTTTATTTGATTCTCAACAGGAATGTGGCACAATCTGGGAAGATACACCAATATACTTCAACTGAGCATATGGACAGGTTTATCGTAATTTCACTGCATGGCAATTCCAACTCTCTATATGAAAAGCACATGTGGAGGTTATGCTATTCACTGTGCTACTCAGTAGCACACACACACACACACACACACACATATAATCTAATGGCCTGTTTCTCCTCTCTTCTCCACGAAACTGATAACAGTCCATTGACTTCAGTGCCACTAATCCTGATCTGATTTACTTTGTCCTCTCTTTCTTCATCCCTCCACCTCTGTTTGTGCCTCACTTTATCTACCCATTAACTTTCCCTTTTTCCTCATATCATAAAACTTGATAATCCTCTTCATTTCACCAATTCTATTTTTACTTCAGAAAGTAAGGGTGCTCAACCAGAGTCAAATCAATGGTCCATCTAGCCCAGTATCTTGTCTTCTGACAGTGGAAGCTGTAAGATGATTCAAAGGAGATTAACAAGTACAGAGCCCTTAATGAGTGATCCATCCCCTCTCAATCAGTCCCAGCTTCCGATAGTTAGAAACTTAGGGACACCCAGGGCTGGTCTACACTAAGGGGAAAAATCGATATAAGATACGCAACTTCAGCTACGTGAATAACGTAGCTGAAGTCGAAGTATCTTATATCGATAACTTACCCGTCCTCACGGCGCGGGATCGATCTCCGGGGCTCTCCATATCGACGCCGCCACCGCCGTTCGCGGTGGTGGAGTTCCGGAATCGATATAAGCGCGTTCGGGAATCGATATATCGCGTCTAGATGAGACGCGATATATCGATCCCTGAAAAATCGATCGCTACCCGCCGATACGGCGGGTAGTGTAGACGTAGCCCCAGAGTATGGGGTTGTGTCCTTGGCTATCTTCGATAATAGCTATTGATGGACGTATCCTCCATGAACTTATCTAGTTCTTTTTTTAATCCAGTTATACTTTTGGTCTTCACATCATCCCTGGCAATAAGTTCCATGCGATCACTGTGTACATATGAAGAAATAATTCCTTATGCTTGTCTGAAACATGCTGCTTATTGATTTCATTAAGTTATCCCTGGTTTGTGTGTTATGCAAATGAGTAAATAAGGCTTCCCTTTTCATTTTCTCCACACCATTCATGATTTGATAGAAGTCTAACATTTCCCCCATTAGTTGTCCCTTTTCTAAGCTTAATTATATTCTGATAAATCAGGAGTAGCTTCACTGGAGCCAAATGGTAAGGAAGATGAGAACACATGTCTCTCCCTGTGTAAACCATCTAGATCATGAGTGTAAAAATTATTGTCCTCTTGAATGTGTATAAAGATAGGAATCAGTTTTTATTGATTGCAATTTTTCATTTCATTTATATTTGAGACCTGCTCCTCACTAAAATTGCACCCTGAGTCTTCACCAAAAGTCCAACAATGAATTATTATTGAATAAATATATTGACAGTCTCCTAAGTCTCTTTGTCAAATTGCATCCGAAGAAGTGAGCTGTAGCCCATGAAAGCTTATGCTCAAATAAATGTGTTAGTCTCTAAGGTGCCACAAGTAATCCTGTTCTTTTTGCGGATACAGACTAACACGGCTCCTACACTGAAACCTGTCAAATTACAGTTATTTAGGGCACCCCTGTGAAACTCATTGCAATTAATGGAGTCATGCCAGTAAAAAACAGGAGGAAAGCTATGGTAGCTAAACATCAACCCTATCTGACGTACACAGTCAGTTCCTGGAAGTCCACATGGTTCCATCAGTGTAAACTCAGTTAAGTGAGATCAGAGCTGAGGAATTAATTTCCTTTTTCGTATTATTAACTATGTTTGATCAAAAACCAGAATGTATATGCCCCATGGTAAATACAAAGATTTCAAAATTTCATTTAATCACAAACCAGGATGAAAAGGCAAAATATCTGATTTTATTATAGAAAATTATATATTCCAAAAGTATTTTGTTGGAATCTTATGAATACATGATGAAATGTTTCATTTCAATCATCTAACAATATTTCATTTTTGTACGTTTGAATGATATCTTCCATGTAATCATTTTGAATTGAATAAAATAGACAAAACTTTCTGATAATGTCCTATCCAAATTTAGACAGAATCAATATGTTGCAATGTAAAAGGTTTTGATTTAATCAAATCAGCATTTTCTGCACTCAGTTGAATATCTGTGCTTGGAACTTTAAAACAGAGCACATTTCAGTTCAAGAAATAATGGGAATTTAAGGAGACTCATCTAGATTCAGCACATTTAGAAGAATCCAAAGGAAATATAGTTAAAACAAAAAATTTCTCACCTCCTCCATAGGCCATGTTCATCTCCTTTCTGTGATCAACAGCAAATTCAGTATCAGAAGAAATGGGAAAATTTAACAGCTTCTTTGGAAACCCTGGGGACCTGGTCTTTGATTCACCTCAAATCCCCATTGTATGAAGACGTATCATAGCTATTCAGGCAGTGTCTTCCTCCCGTTAAAATCAATACCAAATAGTTGACTTCAATAGGAGTACACTTTGGCACAGAATATTTGCATCTTTGGTTGTGTGTTAAAGTTCTAAGTCCTGTGGGCACCTTTCGAAATTCCACCTCTCATAACCAAGCAAGGGCCTCATAGTTTGGTCCAAATGCAGGATGCCTCCGGCCAAATGCCATTGAGTGCAAACAATTCCCACCCAAGGGAAATGGCAGGATCGTTCCATCACATCACAACTACAGGACTGAGCCCAGGCTACCTTTGACAAATGATAACTTCACAAAGTCAAAGGGAAGATTCTTAAAAACAATTAATAGCACCTTTATCTACAAAAGCCCCATTATTTTCAGTGTGAAAAGATTGCCAGAACCTGTTCCTAATTAATCAAGTGTAAAATTTTCTAATCAATCTAATCTAAATAATTTTGTAAACATCTAAGTGATTTACAAGCTTAAGTACCATTTCTGAAAGTGACTTAGGCAGCCAGGCCCATGTTTATCAAGATATGTACATTCTTAATTCCTATTGACTTGACTCAGAGTTAGGCACTTGAATGACCAGAATCCTTTGAAAATATGTCCTTTAATGCAAGTCAATAGAAACATTACCCCACGACTCCCATTGTGAGGAAGGGTTAGGGTTAAATTCACAAAGAGAGGTTGGTGCCTAAATGCCACTTTAGGTGCCCAAATCCCAGATTTCGCTACCACTGGTGTTCACAAAGCCTTATAGGCAGCTCTGTTTCTTGATGTCAATATATCCTTGATACCTGCTTGTAAGGCTCTCGGCATGAGCACTGTGGCCTCTCTCTAGGCATCTGGATTCATAGATTCCAAGGACAGAAGGGACTGTTGTGATCACCTCATCTGACTTCCTGTATACCACAGTCCACAGAACTTCCCCAAAATAATTCTTAGAACAGATCTTTTCGAAAAACATCCAATCTTGATTTAAAAATTGTCAGTGAGGGAGAATCCACCATGACCCTTGGTTAATTGTTCCAATGGAGAGTGTATGCCCTACTTCTGGTCTGAATTTGTCTAGCTTTAACTTTCAGCCATTCCATCATGTTATATCTTTTTCTCCTAAATTGAAGAGCCCATTATTAAAATATGTGTTCTCTCTGTAGATACTTATACACTGTAATCAAGTCACCTCTTAATTTTCCTTTTCTACACCTGTAGCGAATACAGTGGTGAAATAACCCCTCTAATCCTGCTCGAGATTCCCCTCTTTATGCATCACAGGATGGAATTAGCTGTTTGGCCCAAAGCATTGCACTGAAAGCTCATGTTCACCTGATTTTCTACTACAACCCTCAAATGTTTTCCAGAGTCACTGTTTCCCAGGATAGAGTCTCCCATGCTGTAAGTATGGCCTGCATTCATTCTTCCTAGATGCATACACTTACATGTAGCTGGATTAAAAAGCCAATAGTATGCTTGTTCACAGTTAACCAAGCGATTCAGATCTCTCAGAATCAGTGACCTAACTGCTCCGTTATTTTCTACAGCCTTAACTTTTGTGTCACCTACAAATGGAATCCAGATAATTGATGAAAATGTTGAGAAGTGAAAGGCTAAGTACTGATACCTATAGGACCTCGCTAGACACATTCCCACTCAGTGATGATTCCCTGTTTACAGTTACATTTTGAGATCTAACAATTAGCTAGTTTTAATGCATTTAATGTGAGCTGTCTTAATTTTATGTTGCTCTATTTTTTAAATAAAAATGTTGTTTAGTTCCAAGACAATGTTGTATATAAGGCTCAGTGAAACCCACAAACCAGCGAAGATGGAATCTTGGTGGTTCCTCCACAGGACTGGGTCCTGCATCCACTCAATGACATACCTTGGGAATCTCCAGGAATAAGCCTGAGCTAATCTATGCAATGGGTCTTACTCAAGGCACTGATTATAAACACCCGATAGAAACTTAGATTAGAACAAACACACCTTTATTTAACAATTTAAGAAAATGTGATATAACAGATTGAGAATAATTAAAAATGTCACAACCAATTTAAATCAGCAGGTGGCACTTCAATAAATCAATTAATAAATACAGTGTACAGCCGTGAATGAAATTTAACCAGCTTACATTTGCACCAGCACCAGTTTCCCCACCCCGGAATGTGCCCTCCTCTCAATGTCAGAGTTCTAGACACTTGCATGGGCCTGCTAGAAGATGTTGAACCTGGAGACAACATTTTGCTGGTCCAATAAACCCATCCAGCCCAGTTGACAAGCAGCAGAGAGCTCCTAACTTTAGGTCTACATATCCAGACAGTCCTTCAGTGAGAGTTCCAATGCCCAAGATGATGGGGCGTCCAGGATTTCCGGGTTTGTGGATCTTAGGTAGTAGATAGAATAACCCTGGTCGGGGCTCTAAGGGTATGTTGATTTGTTCTGGTGTTAGTGTGGAGAGTGTCCTGAGTAGATGGTGCAGTTTCTTAGTGTATTCCTCAGTGGGATCTGAGGGAAGTAGCCTGTAAAATTTGGTATTGGAGAGTTGTCTGGCGGCCTCCTTTTGGTAGTCAGACCTGTTCATGATGACAACAGCACCTCCTTTATCAGCCTCTTTGATTATAATGTCAGGATGGTTTCTGAGGCTGTGGATGGCATTGCGCTCTGCATGACTTAGGTTGTGAGGCAAGCGATGTTGTTTTTCCACAATTTCTGCCTGTGCACGTCGGCGGAAGCAATCAATGTATAGGTCCAGACTGTCATTTCGACCCTCAGAAGGAGTCCATGTGGAGTTCTTCTTCTTGTGCTGTTGGTGGGAGGGTGACTGTGTATCAGTGCGCTGTTCAGTGTTGTCCTGAAAGTATTCTTTGAGTCGGAGACGGCGAAAGTAGGCTTCCAGATCGCCGCAGAACTGTATCATGTTGGTGGGTGTGGCAGGGCAGAAGGAGAGTCCCCAAGATAGGACATTTAGGTCATTAAATGCTTCATAAGCCCTCTGAAGGAGGGAATGTTTACAACCAGAGATCAATAACCCTGGATCCTGGATGGATGATAAGACCTCTTCATCTCTTTCCAGACTCAGACAACCCCTTACAGTCTCATTGCTGTCCCCAAATCCCTTGCAAGAACTTTCCCAAACAACAAAGGTGGTGGTAACTCAAATTTAGGGTTGCCAAATTTCTGATTACAGAAAATCGAACAGTTTTGGCCCAACCCCAGCCCCACCCTTCTCTGAGGTCCCACCCCACTCACTCCATCTCCCGCACCTTCCCTGACTCATTCAATTTCACCGGGCTGGGGCACAGGGTTCGGCTGAGGCAGGCAATGAGGGCTCTGGATGGGTGTACAGGCTCTGCGGTGGGGCTGAGGATGAGGGGATTGGGGTGCAGGAGGGGGGTATGGGCTGGACCCAAGTGATTCAGAGTGTGGGAGGGAGGGAGGGTTCCGGCTGGGGGTACAGGCTCTGGGGTGGGGCCTGAAATGAGGGGTTCCGAGTGTGGGATGGAGATCTGGGCTGTGCCTGGGGGTGGGAGTGCAGGATGGGATTAGGGCTCCAGATGGGGGTGCAGGCTCTGGAGTGGGGCTGGTGATGAGGGGTTTGAGGTGCAAGAGGTGGCTCAGGGATGAGGTAGGGAGTTGGGGTGCAGTTGGAGGTGAAGACTTACCTCAAATGTCTCCCGGAAGCAGTGGCATGTCCTCCTACCATCTCCTAGGGTGATACGCAGCCAGGCAGCTCAACGCGATGCAGCATCTGCAGGCACCACCCCCACATCTCCCATTGGCTGTGGTTCCTGGACAATGGGAGCTGGGGAGCTGGAGCTCGGAGCAGGGGCAGCTCACAGAGCTCCCTGGCTACCCCATAGCCTAGGAGCCAGAGGGGGGACATGCTGCTGCTTCCATGGGACCATGCAGAGCTAGGGCACGCAGGGAGCCCGCCTTATCCTGCTGCGCTGCCGACTGGACTTTCAGTGGCCTGGTCAGCACTGGTTACTGGAGCCGCCAGTGTCCCTTTTCTACCACGAGTTCTGGTCCAAAACCCGATGTTTACAACCCTGCTCACACACTCTTCACTGCAGACCCACTTCAGTCAGTTCTGGGTACAGCAACATTCTCTGCACTGGCTCCAGCGAAGCCCAACACTAGCTGCCCTGGCTCCTGGCTAGGCCAAAGTCCCAGCAGACTCTCAAAAGCAGCTTCTGGCTTTCTTGCAGCAGTCCTGGCTTGCAAAGAGCTTCATAAAGAAATCTCCGCACACACACCCCTGGTAGGATCTCAGCTCCCCACCAAGATGGCACTCACTGCATGGTCTCCCTGCATCCCTTTGAAGCAGAAATGTCTTTTTTTCCCAAGGCATCTTGGGAGTTGTAGTCTCCAAGGCTGGATTGCAGCACTCAGGATTTTCCCAACTGTAACAATCCCAAACCAGGTCAGACACCCCTTTAGTAGAGGGTACCTACAGTTAGGACACCCAGATGGGGTATGGGACATCCCCTGTTCAAGTTCCCCTCCCCTTAAAATATCCCAGAGCTCAGTTGTTAAGGCACTCATCTGGGAGGTGGAACCCCCCTCTACAAATCCCTTCTCCTCATCGGATAGGTGGGGAACTGAATGGGGGTCTCCCACCTCCCAGATGTGTACCAAAGCCTCTAAGCTAAAAGTTAGAGGGAAGCTGCTATTGCACCCAACTCCTCCTCCATTGTTTCTTGCAAGAAACCCCTCAGGAACCTACCTCCAGAAGACAGTTCCTTTCTGGACATCACAAGCGGAGATAGGCACTTCACGTCAGTCTGGACCTAGGCACTGCACTCCTGTGGAGGGTCAGGGCTTAGCCCACATGCCTCAACTCAGCATCTCCCACTAGCTAGTTTATCCTGGCTTTTGTGGAGCCCATTGTTTGGAGTCTATCTCCCTCCTCTCATTCTACAGGGAAGCTAGGCCCCAAACCCAGGCTTTGTGAATCACAGTGATTTTCAATGTGCCTAAAATTTAGGCCTGGTGAGAAGGAGACATATTAATCACACTGTATGTATCCCTGATGAACAATGAATTCCTGGTGAAAAATAGATGTTGTGATTAATGGTTTTACGTGTCCCAGGACCAAAGAATGATATATAGGAGTTCACCAGCAATGCACATTTCCTCCTAGACCTCAGATATACCATGTGCAATCTAATTATAAATATCAGAGGGGTAGCCATGTTTTAAATACTTAAATACTTCTATTGAAGCTGAAAAAATAATAGCAAAGCATTTTCAAGCTCCTCCACCCAATACATGTTTTTTTCTTTGACTCTAGTGAAGAGAAATCTTTGAGGAATTTAGAAATTTCAGCCAACTCTAATTTAAATATGAGAGATTTTTCTACAAAATATAGATACACTAGAATAAGAACTGGTCAAAAAATTCAAAGAGGGGCAGTGTAATTTTCTTTTCTTTTCTTTTCTAAATAGTCACAGATTTTTAGGACAGAAGAGGATTGAAAAAAATCCTCATTTCTTTTGCTGAAAATTCATAATTTTAATTACAAAAAATAATTGAAATACAAACTTCAAAAAAAGTTTTCCAGCACTACATTTGATTAGATAAATTTCCTCATAATGTTGAGATGTATCTTCCATGCTGTAGAGTCTCTTGAGAGGGCATAACCCAGCTAAAGGGAAATTATCTATGTTTCTGAATGAAATATCTTCATCCTTATTTTTCTCAAAGCACTTTTCATCTCCTTATTCCTGAAGCTGTAGATAATGGGGTTCAAGATCGGAGTCACCACTGAGTAGAACACAGAGAGTAACTTGTTCACATCTGGGGAGAAACTGGACTTGGGATGCAGATACATGATAAGGCCCGGCCCATAGAACAATGTTACCACGATGAGGTGTGAGGAGCAGGTGGAGAAGGCTCTGCGCCTGCCTTCAGTGGACCTAATTTTCAGGATGGTGGAGATGATATAGATGTAGGACACCAGGATCAGCATGAAAGGCAGTATGAGGATGAAGGCAGCACCCAAAATTATCAGGATCTCAATCCAAAAGGTGTCCCCACACACCAGCTTCAGCACTGGTTGGATTTCACAAAATAAGTGATTGATTACATTGGATCCACAAAAAGGAAGTGTGAAGACAAAAGTTGTGTGCCCCATGGCCGCCAAGGTGCCACAGATAGATGAGGCACCTGTCAGCTGGATGCAAACCCTCTTATTCATGATGGCAGTGTAGTGCAATGGTTTGCATATGGCACTGTAGCGGTCATAGGCCATACAAGCAAGCAGAAAGCATTCAGTAACACCGAAGAATAGATGGAAATACATCTGTACAGCACAACTGGCAAAGGACATGGTTTTACTCTCTGAGACCAAGTTGGCTAGTATCTTGGGTAGAGTCACTGATGTGTAACAGATCTCCAGGAAAGACAAGGTCCTGAGGAAGAAATACATAGGAGTGTGAAGAACAGGATCCACACTTATGATGATAATGATGAGGATGTTGCCCAGCACTGTGATGATGTAAATACATAGAAAAACCATGAACAAACCAGGATTCATGTCTGGGTAATCAGAGAAGCCCAGTATGACAAACTCAATCACAGAGGTGTTTTTTCTCATTTTCTTCTTCAGTATAATTCAACTTGAGAATTAAAAAGAAAAACTGCATATTAGTTTGATACTTTAAATCAAGTCAAACTGATATCTAATCTATCTATCTATCATGACTTGTCCACTATCTCTCGACACATACATCCCTCTGTCTGTCTGATATGAATCAGGACCGACACTATTTTGCTCCAATTCTCCTTTCAGAACACTGTCAATCCAGAGTAACTTCAATGAGGTTGATGGTTTGCATTCTCCTCTCAGTCACAACAGGTTTATACTGGGGTATGTACCTAACCTCAGTTTAAATATACCTTTTTACTAGCATCAAAAGGGGAAAAAAACTTTGACCGATGAAATTGTACTTGTGTAAACCATGAGTGTGATCAGAAACAGTTTCAATGGGTTTACACTGATGGAATTAAACGTCAAAATCTGCCTCCAAGTCTTTTGGGGCATGTATGTTAAGATAATGTATAGCAGATTATTGCCTGGTGTGTGGCACAATAAAACAATATAAAACTTTAGAACCTACAAGTCCACTCAGTCCTACTTCAGCCAGTCACTCAGACAAACAAGTTTGGTTACAATTTGCAGGAGATAATGCTGCCCACGTCTTGTTTACAATGTCACCTGAAAGTGAGAACAGGCATTTGCATGGCTCTTTTGTAGGCAGCATCGCAAGATATTGTGACAAAGTTCCTCCTCTACCTTGGTGGGTCCTGCGCTTGTTGGCAGATTTGCTCACCTCAGTGATCTTCCCCACAGTCTGGGTCAACTCCTCCTGTGTCTGATCATGAGTTGGCAGGTTTGGGGGGAACCCGGGCCCACCCTCTACTCCGGGTTCCAGCCCAGGGCCCTGTGGATTGCAGCTGTCTATAGTGCCTCCTGTAACAGCTGCATGACAGCTACAACTCCCTGGGCTACTTCCCCATGGCTTCCTCCAAACACCTTCTTTATCCTCACCACAGGACCTTCCTCCTGGTGTCTGATAACAGTTGTACTCCTTAGTCCTCCAGCAGCACACCCTCTCACTCTGAGATCCTGGTGCCTCTTGCTCCCAGCTCCTCACACGCACTCCCTCTCCTCTGGCTCCCCCCCACCTGACTGGAGTGAGCTCCTTTTTAAACCCAGGTGCCCTGATTAGCCTGCCTTGATTGGCTGCAGGTGCTGTAATCAGCCTGCCTGCCTTAATTGGCTCTAGCAGGTTCCTGATTACTCTAGTGCAGCCTCTGCTCTGGTCACTCAGGGAACAGAAAACTACTCATCCAGTGACCAGTATATTTGCCCTCTACCAGACTCCTGTACTGGTCTCGGTCTGTCACAATATTTATGTGCAGATGTACTTCATATGCCCCTTCATGCTGCAACCACCATTCCAGGGGACATGCGTCCATGCTGATGACGGGTTCTACTCAATAACGATCCAAAATAGAGCATACCAACAAATGTTCATTTTCATCATTTGACTCAGATGCCACCAGCAGAAGGTTGATTTTCTTTTTTGGTGGTTTGGATTCTGTAGTTTCCTCATTAAAGTGTTGCTCTCTTAAGACATCTGAAAACATTCCTCACACCTCGTCCCTCTGAGATTTTGGAAGGCACTTCAGATTCTTAAACCTTGGGTCAAGTGCTGTATCTATTCTTTTAAATCACACATTGGTATCTTCTTTGTGTTTTGTCAAATCTGCTGTGAAAGTGTTCTTAAAAGAAACATGTCCTGGGTCATCATCTGAGATGGGTAGAATATGAAATATATGGCAGAATGCAGGTAAAACAAAAGAGGAGACATACAGCTCTCTCTGAAGGAGTTCAGTCACAAATGTAATTTTTTACCTTTAGTCCATTAGATATGATGTCTATCTGTTTGCATTTGGAAAGGAAGATGATATCCGTCTGTATTTGTGCAAGAAACTGAGGCACCACCTGTTTGCTGTATAGGATGCCTCAGGACTAAAGGTAAAAAATCCACTGCTATCTACATACTACACAGACCACAGTGAGAGATTATGCCATACTCTGTCAAAGAAACTGAGGAACCACCTGATCAGCATCCTAGACAGCAAACAGGAAAACATCAAAAAAGAGCTCTCCGACCTGGAGACTCTCATCTATAACCAAACTTCCATACAAACGGACTTCACTAAAATAAAACAGGAGATCTACATTACTCACTTCACCTCTCTACAAAGGAAAAAGGACTGTAAGCTGTCTAAACTCCTACCTGCCACATGGGGCCACAACCGTAGTACCCCTAACCCACCCAGCAATATCGTCAATCTATCCAACCACACACTCATCCCAGAAGAACAGTCTGTCCTATCTCGGGGACTTTCCTTCTGCCCTGCCACCCCCACCAACATGATACAGTTCTGCGGCAATCAGAAAGCCTACTTTCACCGTCTCCGACTCAAAGAATACTTTCAGGACAACACTGAACAGCGCACTGATACACAGTCACCCTCCCACCAACAGCACAAGAAGAAGAACTCCACATGGACTCCTCCTGAGGGTCGAAATGACAGTCTGGACCTATACATTGAATGCTTCCGCCGACGTGCACAGGCAGAAATTGTGGAAAAACAACATCGCTTGCCTCACAACCTAAGTCATGCAGAACGCAATGCCATCCACAGCCTCAGAAACCATCCTGACATGATAATCAAAGAGGCTGATAAAGGAGGTGCTGTTGTCATCATGAACAGGTCTGACTATCAAAAGGAGGCCTCCAGACAACTCTCCAATACCAAATTTTACAGGCTACTTCCCTCAGATCCCACTGAGGAATACACTAAGGGCTAGTCTACACTTACCTGCCGGGTCGACGCGGTGAGTTCGACTTATCGGAGTTCGAACTATCGCGTCTAATCTGGATGCGATAGTTCGAACTCCGGAAGCGCCGCGGTCGACTCCGGTACTCCACCACTGCAAACGGCGGTGGCGGAGTCGACCTTGGAGCGCCAGACTTCGATTCCGCGGCGTCTGGACGGGTGAGTAGTTCGAACTAGGGTACTTCGAATTCAGCTACACTATTCACGTAGCTGAATTTGCGTACCCTAGTTCGACCCCGCTTCTTAGTGTGGACCAGCCCTGAGAAACTGCACCATCTACTCAGGACACTCCCCACACTAACACCAGAACAAATCAACATACCCTTAGAGCCCCGACCAGGGTTATTCTATCTACTACCCAAGATCCAGAAACCCGGAAATCCTGGACGCCCCATCATCTCGGGCATTGGAACTCTCACTGAAGGACTGTCTGGATATGTAGACTCTCTGCTCAGACCCTATGCTACAGTGACACCACTGATTTACTGAGGAAACTACAATGCATTGGTGACCTTCCAGAAAACACCATCCTAGCCACCATGGATGTAGAGGCTCTCTACACAAACATCCCACACACTGATGGAATACAATCTGTCAGGAACAGTATCCCTGATGATGCCACAGCACAACTGGTTGCTGAGCTCTGTGCCTTTATCCTCACACACAACTATTTCAAATTTGATGACAATATATATCTCCAGATCAGTGGCACCGCTATGGGCACCCTCATGGCCCCACAATATGCCAATATTTTTATGGCTGACCTGGAACAACGCTTCCTCAGCTCCCGTCCACTCACACCCCTTCTCTACCTACGCTACATTGATGACATCTTCATCATCTGGACCCATGGGAAGGAGACTCTGAAAAATTCCACCACGATTTCACCAGCTTCTACCCCTCCATCAACTTCAGCCTGGACCAATCTACACGGGAGGTCAACTTCCTAGACACCATGGTGCTAATAAGTGATGGTCACATTAACACCACCCTATACCGAAAACCTACCGACCGCTATGCCTACCTTCATGCCTCCAGCTTCCATCCCGGACACACCACAAGATCCATTGTCTACAGCCAAGCACTGAGGTACAACCCTATCTGCTCTAACCCCACAGACAGAGACCAACACCTAGAAAATCTCCACCAAGCATTCTCAAAACTACAGTACCCGCACGAGGAAATAAGGAAACAGATCAACAGAGCCAGACGTGTACCCAGAAGCCTCCTACTGCAAGACAAACCGAAGAAAGAAACCAACAGGACTCCACTGGCCATCACATACAGTCCCCAGCTAAAGCCCCTCCAACGCATCATCAGGGATCTACAACCCATCCTGGACAATGATCCCACACTTTCACAGGCCTTGGGTGGCAGGCCAGTCCTCGCCCACAGACAACCTGCCAACCTGAAGCATATTCTCACCAGTAACTGCACACCGCACCATAGTAACTCTAGCTCAGGAACCAATTCATGCAACAAACCTCGATGCCAACTCTGCCCACATATCTACACCAGCAACACCATCACAGGACCTAACCAGATCAGCCACACCATCACCGGTTCATTCACCTGCACATCCACCAATGTAATATATGCCATCATATGCCAGCAATGCCCTTCTGCTATGTACATCGGCCAAACTGGACAGTCTCTAAGGAAAAGGATAAATGGACACAAATCAGATATTAGGAATGGCAATATACAAAAACCTGTAGGAGAACAATTCAACCTCCCTGGCCACACAATAGCAGATCTTAAGGTGGCCATCCTCCAGCAAAAAAACTTTAGGACCAGACTTCTAAGAGAAACTGCTGAGCTTCAGTTCATTTGCAAATTTGACACCATCAGTTTAGGATTAAACAAAGACTGTGAATGGCTTGCCAACTACAGAACCAGTTTCTCCTCCCTTGGTTTTCACACCTCAACTGCTAGAACAGGGCCTCATCCTCCCTGATTGATCTAACCTCGTTATCTCTAGCTTGCTTCTTGCTTGCTTATATTTACCTGCCCCTGGAAATTTCCACTCTTGCATCCGACGAAGTGGGTATTCACCCACGAAAGCTTATGCTGCAAAATGTCTGTTAGTCTATAAGGTGCCACAGGATTCTTTGCTGCTTTTACAGAACCAGACTAACACGGCTACCTCTCTGATACTTGATACTTTGCAATGCCAGCTACAAAATTGCCATGCAAACACCTGTTCTCACTTTCTGGTGACATTGTAAATAAGATGCAGTGAGCAGTATCTCCCATAAATGTAAAAAAAAAGCTTGTTTGTTTTAGCAATTGGCTGAACAAGTAGGACTGAGTAGACTTGAGGGCTCTAAAGTTTTACATTGTTTTGGCTTTGAGTGCAGTTATGGAACAAAAAAAATCTACATTTGTAAGTTACACTTTCATGATAAAGAGATTGCACTACAGTACTTGTATCAGCTGAGTTGAAAAATATTATTTGTTTTATCATTTTACAGTGCAACTATTTGTAATAAAAATAGTAATATAAAGTGAGCACTGTAGACTTTGTATTCTGTGTTGTAATCGAAATCAATATATTTGAAAATGCAAAAAACATGCAAAATATTTAATAAATTTCAATTGGTATTCTTTTGTTTAACAATGCAATTCGTCACAATTGTTTTTTTAATCACACTTCATTTTTTTGAGTTAATCATGTGAGTTAACTGCAATTAATCAACAGTCCTAATAACTACACACTGAACTGTGATCATGAACTTCCTTTCACTGTGGCATATAGATATAGACATAGTCCTGTACCCTACCCAGTGCCACCAGTGAAGACAAAGGCTTGATGAAAGACATGTACATCATGCTTGGAAAAGGTTACTGTTCTCTTGAATGTGTACTTTAAAAAAGAATCAATATTATTGAATGCAGTTTTTATTTTTATTTTATTTTATTTTATCATCTGTATGAGACCCACTCATCACTGAAATTTAATTTCCTTATGCTCGTTTGGAAGTCTCATATTTAACTGAATAAATATTTTGACAGTTTCTCAAATGTCTTTGCCAATCTACAATTATTTAGGGCATGTTTCTCCTGTCTACAAATAGAAGTAAATCATGAATAACTAGTGAGATCACATTTTCTCCTAAGGTGACTCACTCAAATTGATGCAGTTACACCAGTGAAAAACAGGAGTGAAGATGTGGTAGCTTTACATCTATCCGATCAGATCTTCTTCTGATGTCATGTGGTTCCATCAGTGCAAACCCAATGTAAATGAGATCAGAATGAAGCAATTCATCTGCCTGTTTCATAGTATTAAGTATATTTAGTAAAAAAATTGAATTTATGACCCATGATAAATGCTAACTTTTCAAAATTTCACTAAATCGCATATCAGGATGAAAGGCAAATGCTCAGGGTTTTTTTTAATGAAGAATGACATAGTAAAAAAATGTCTTTGAACCTTATAAGCATGTTAGAATGTTTCATTTCAGTAGTGTAAAAATGTTTCATTTTAATAAGGTCAAATAATATCTCCCAGTGTTATCATTTTAACTGGAACAGAATAGAAAGGAACAGACTAGACAAAACATTTTGATAATGTTATTTCAAAATGTAGACAAAATCAGTATATTTCCACGTAAAAGGCTTTCGTTCCATCCAACCAGCATTTTCTGATGGAAAATTGTTGTGTTGGAATATTTTCAAACAGTTCTACAATTAACTGCAGTAGAGTTACCCAGCATTTACGCCAAGTGGGATTGAACTCAGGGCGTTTAAACAGACCACATTACAACTGAAGAAATAATAGGGATTTAACAAGACTCATCTACATTGAGATCACTTAGAAGAATCCAAAGGAAATATACATAACTCTAGACAAATCAATGAATTTCTCACCTGCTCTGTGTCCCACAATCATCTCCTCTCTGTGGTTACCAAAGAATTCAGTCACGGATGGAACTGCAATATTTAACAGCTTCTTTATAAGCCCCGGGGACCTGGGGTTTGGTACATCTCGGATGTATCATTAAATGAAGTAATAACATTATTATAATGGGAATACTGTACTCTTTCTCCTCTTTAAATTAGTGCTAAACATCTAATGATTTCAACAGAGTAGAATACGGCATTGAATATTTTGCATTTTTAGGACACATATCCAGTTGGCACTTAGGCTCCTAAATCCCATAGACACATTTCCAAATTCCACCTCTCATACCCAAACAAGGACCTCAGGGTTTGGTTCAAGTGCAGGACGCCTCCATCAAAATGCCGCTGAGTACTTGCAATTCCCACCCAAGGACAATGGCACAATGCTCACATCACATCACAATTAATGGACTGAGCCAATGCTGCTTTCAACAAATGACAACTTCACAAGGGCAAAGGGAAGATTCTTAAAAACAATAAATTGTTCCTTCATCTACAGAAGCCCCATTATTTTCAGTGTGAAGAAGATTGCCAGAACCTGCTCCTAATTAATCAAGGGTGAAATCTGATAACCAATCTAATCTAAATAATTTTCTAAACATCTTTTTGATTTACAAGCTTAAGTACCAGTTTTGAAAGTGACTTAGGCAGCTGGGCCCATGTTTATCAAGGTATGTACATTCCTAATTCCCATTGACTTGACTCAGAATTAGGCACCTGAATGACCTGAATACCTTTGAAAATCTGGCCTTTAATGCAAGTCAATGGAAACATTACCCCACAACTCATATATTCACAAAGGTAGTCTGGATGTATCCTAACTGACACTTTAGAGGCCTAAGTCCCAGATTCAGCTACCACTGATATTCACAAAATCCTGGAGGAACCTCAGTTTCTTGGTGTCAACATTCCCTAGGTACCTGGTTATAAGGCTCTGGGCGTGAGCAGAGCAGCCTCTCTCTAGGCCTCTGGATTCAAAGATTCCAAGAACATAAGGGACCATTGTGATTATCTGTGATGATCACAGTCTGACCTCTTGTATGACACAGTCCACAGAACTTCCCCAAAATAATTCATAGAACAGATCTTTTTTCAGACACATCCAACCTTGATTTAAAAATTGTCAGTGAGGGACAATCCACCATGACTCTTGTTTAATTGTTCCAGTGGTTAATTACCTCCTCCGTTAAAAATGTTACACATTATTTCTGGTCTGAATTTGTCTTATTGCCAATTCTAGTTATTGGATCATGTGAGAACTTTTGGTTCTAGTTTGAAGAGCCCATCATTATATACTTGTTCTCCATGTAGATACTTGTACATTGTAATCAAGTCACCCATAAATTTTCTCTTTCTAAAGCTAAACAGATTGAGCTCATATAGTCTATCACTATAAGGCAGGTTTTCTAACCCTTTAATCATTTTCATGGCTCTTCTCTCAAACCTCTCAAATTTATCAATAGCCTTATGGAATTGTGCACAGAAGAACTAGACTCAGTATTTCAGCAGTGGTCACAACAGAAGCAAATACTGTGGTGAAATAACCTCTCTACTCCTACTCAAGATTCCATTGTTTATACATCACAAGATGGAATTAGTTCTTTTGTCCAAAGCATCGTACTGGGAGCTCATTATGTACCCGGAAAGATAATGGATTTCTCAAGAACAGATCGTGTCAAAAAAAACAACCCATCATTCTGGGATGTATTAGCAGGAGTACTGTAAGCAAGACATGAGAAGTAATCCTTCTGCTCTTCTCCTTGCTCAGCTGGAGTATTGTGTCCAGTTCTGGGTGCCACATTTCAGGAAAGATGTGAACAAATTGGAGAAAGTCCAGAGAAGAGCAACAAAAATAATTAAAGGTCTAGGAAACATGACCTATGAGGGAAGATTGAACAAAAAATAGGTTTGTTTAGTCTGGAGAAGAGAAGACTGAGAGGGGACATGATAACAGTTTTCAAGTACATAAAAGGTTGTTTCAAGGGGGAAAATTGTTCTTCTTAACCTCTGAGGATAGGGCAAGAAGCAATGGACTTAAATTGCAGCAAGGGCAGTTTAGGTTGGACATTAGGAAAAACTTCCTAACTGTCAGAGTGATTAAGCACTGGAATTAATTGCCTAGGGAGTTTGTGGAATCTCCATCATTGGGGATTTTTAAGAGCAGGTTGGACAAACACCAGTCAGGGATGCCCTAGAACATTTAGTCCTACCTTGAGTGGTGGGGATAAGACTAGATGACCTCTCGAGGTCCGTTCCAGTTCTATGATTCTATGATTCTATGTTCAGTTGATTTCCCACTATGACCCCCAAATCTTTTCCAGTCACTGTCTCCTCAGATAGAGTCCCCCAGCATTCTTTGCTCCTAGAAGTATGCATTTACATTTAGCCATATTGAAAAGCAAATTGTTTGTTTGTGCACAGTTAACCAAGAGATTCAGATCTCTCAGAATCAGTGACCTATCCTCTTCATTCACCTGCAAATATTATCCAGGTCACTGAGGAACATTTTGTTTAGTGTAGGGCTAAGTACTGACCCCTGCAGACACAGTTCCACTCTATGATGATTCCTAGTTTACAGGTACATTATGACATATAACCCTTAGCTCGTCTTTAATGCATTTAATGTGAGCTGTCTTCATTTTATGTTGTTCAATTATTTAAAATAAAAATGTTGTGCAGTACGAAGGCAATGTTTTACACAAGTCTCAGTGCGTCCCACAAACTGGCAAAGGAAGAATCTTGGTGGTTCCCCATCCTGGCTGGGCCCTGTACCCACTCAATGGCATACCTTGGGAACCTCCAGGAAGAAACCTGAGCTAATGTGTGCAATGGGTCTTACTCAGAGTTTCCAATTATCAACAATATATACTAAGATTAGAATAAACACGCCTTTACTTAAAAACTTAAGAAAATGTTATATAAGAGGCTGAGATTAATTAAAATATCACAACCAATTAAAATCAGCAAGGGTCGCTTCAATAAATCAATTGATACATACGGTTTCCAGCAGCACATGAAACTTAACCAGCTTACATTTGCATTGGCACCAGTCCCACACTCCCCCCGCATCCCGAGTGTGCACTTCTCTCAACTTCAGAGTTCTAGACACTTGCTTGTGTGGGGGTGCTAGAAGATGTTAAAGCTGGGGACAACACTCTGCTGGTCCAATAAAGCCATCCAGCCCAGGCAACAAGGGGCAGACAGATGCTAACTTGGGATCATTACAAGCTGCAGAAGCCCTCTGAAGGTGCGAGTTGGTATAACCAGAGGTCAGTAACCCTAGAAACTAGTTGGATGATAACACCCCTTAGTCTCTTCTCAGACTTGGGAAATGCTTTACAGTCTCTTTGCTGCTTTACAGTCCTCTTCTCTTGTGAGCACTTTCCCAAACAGCAAAGCTGCCTTCATGGCAGGGCAACCTCAGTCAATTCTTGGCACAGCAACAGTCTTTTCTGGCTCTGATGAAGCCCAGGAATAGCTCCCATGGCTCTCTGATAGGTCAAAGTCCCAGCAGAGTCTCAATAGCAGCTTCTGGCTTTCTAGCAGCAGCTCCTGGATGGGAAGGAGCACCACCAAAGAAATCTCATCTCCCCACCCCCAACCAGGGTCTAGCCTCCCCACCAAGATGGAGCCCACCACATGCTCCCCTGCATCCTCTGGAAGCAGAAGTTTCTCTCTCTTTCCCATAGCATCACGGGACTTGTGGTCTCCAAGGCTGGATTGCAGCATTCAGGATCTTCCCTACTGGAACAATCCCAAGTCACTTCAGAGTCCTCACTAGTAGAGGGTGCCTACAGCTAGGATACCCACGTGGGGTATGGGACAGCCCCTGTTCAAGTCCCCTTCCCCTTGACCAGGGCAAATAATTTGAGCAGTCATTTCTGACCTCTCAGTCCTTTTTTGATAAATATTTGTATATTCATTGGGTCAGAGAGTGTATGAGAAACTCTACCTAGAGTGGTGGTTGGGCTTCTCCCCTGGAAGGTGGCAGCTCCCAGACCCAGTTGTCCTCCTCTGATGACTGTTTAATTATTTATGTAAATTGGAACTCCATTCAACGGGTGAGGCTGAGGGAACCCCACAACAGAATATCCCAGAGCTCAGTGATTAAGGCACTCAACTGGGAGGTGGAAACCCCCTCTACAAATCCCTTCTATTCACACACATGGGGAACTGAACTGTGTGTGGGGGTCTCCCATCTTTGAGTTTAGTACGCTAGCCTCTAAGCTAAAAGTTATGAGGCAGCTGCTACTGCATCCAACTCCTCCTCCTTGTTTCTTGCAAGAAAACACTCCCCAAACCTACCTCCAGGAGACAGTTCCTGGCTGAACGTCAGAAGCAGAGATAGGCATTTCACTTCAGCCTGGACCTAGGTACACGGCTCCTGATGAGGGGCAGGGCATAGCACTCATGCCTCAACTCAGCATCTGCGAGTTTAGTACAGGAACCCCTCACTTAACGTTGTAGTTATATTCCTGAAAATGCAACTTTAAGTGAAATGATGTTAAGCGAATTCAATTTCCCCATAGAATTAATGTGACTGGGGAGGTTAGGTTCCAGGGAAATTTTTTTCATCAGACAAAAGACACACACACACACACACACACACATACAGTATGAGTTTTAAACAAACAATTTAATACTGGTAGACAGTGATGATGATTGTGAAGCCTGGTTGAGGTGGAGGAGTCAGAGGGTGGGATATTTCCCAGGGAATGCCTTACTGCTAAATGAACATAAGAACGGCTGTACCACGTCAGAACAAAGGTCCACCTAGCCCAGTATCCTGTCTACCGACAGTGACCAATGCCAGGTGCCCCAGAGGAAGTGAACCTAACAGACAATGATCAAGTGATCTCTCTCCTGCCATCCATCTCCATCCTCTGACAAACAGAGGTTAGGGACACCATTCCTTACCCATCCTGGCTAATAGCCATTTATGGACTTAACCACCATGAATTTATCCAGTTCTCTTTTAAACGTTGTTATAGTCCTAGCCCTCACAACCTCCTCAGGTAAGGAGTTCCACAAGTTGACTCTGCGCTGCGTGAAAAAGAACTTCCTTTTATTTGTTTTAAACCTGCTGCCCATTAATTTCATTTGGTGATCCCTAGTTCTTGTATTATGGGAATAAGTAAATAACTTTTCCTTATCCACTTTCTCCACATCACTCATGATTTTATATACCTCTATCATATCCCCCCTTAGTCTTCTCTTTTCCAAGCTGAAGAGTCCTAGCCTCTTTAATATCTCCTCATATGGGACCCTCTCCAAACCCCTAATCATTTTAGTTGCCCTTTTCTGAAACTTTTCTAGTGCCAGTATATCTTTTTTGAGATGAGGAGACCACATCCAGACACAGTATTCGAGATGTGGGCGTACCATGGATTTATATAAGGGCAATAATATATTCTCAGTCTTATTCTCTATCCCCTTTGTAATAATTCATATCATTCTGTTTGCTTTTTTTTTATCGCCTCTACACACTGCGTGGACTTCTTCAGAGAACTATCCATGATGACTCCAAGATCTTTTTCCTGACTCATTGTAGCTAAATTAGCCCCCATCATATTGACAGCAATTGACTGAGCCCTAAAGGGTTAACTCTCACAACACTCTACAAGGCGCAGGAAAGGAGGGAGGGCAGACAGAGACACACACCCTGTGTGTGAGAGAAAAAATGTGCATTTCCCCTGTAAGTAGATGACCCCAGGCATTTGTACAATGCCTTGTTAATTAAATCAGCTTGCTGAGACCTGAGACCTGCAGCTACTGCCTAGAAGCTCCCTCCCCTGCTCTATGGAAGATGAGGTAAGTGGGATGCAAAAGCAGGGGGGAAGGGAAGACACCCTGACATTAGCTCCACTTTTCCTCCCTCCCCCCGTACAGCAAGCAGGAGTCTCTGGGAGCAGCTCCTAGGCAGAGGGCTGGAGCAGCACATGGCAGTGGGGGGAGGGACAGCTGCTGCACAGGGAACTGAGGGAAGTGGAGAGCTGATACGGGGAGCTGCTGGTCCACCTTGGCTCCAGCCACCCACCAGCTAGCTGCAACTGACTGCTCTTCCTGCAAGCAGTGGACAAAACAGGTGGCTGCCAAACGATTTTAGGAGGAAGCATTGCACAGCTATAAACGAGCATGTTCCCTAATTGATCAGCAACTTAACATCAAAACAACGTTAACCAGGCCGACTTTAAGTGAGGAGTTCCTGTAGCTAGTTTAGTCAGCTCCCCATCCAACCTCCTGGCTTTTGCGGATCCCATTCATTTGTGCCAATCTCCCTCCGCTCATTGTGTAGGGAACTTGAACCCCTAACCCATGCTTTGTGAATTCTAATGATTTTCTATGGACTTAAAAATTAGATGTTGTGAGAAAGAGACAGATACTTCACACTGGATGTACCCTTGATGAACAGTAAGTTTGTGGTGAAAAAAAGATGCTGTGGTTAATGGTTTTCCATGTTCCAGGATGAAAGAACAACAAATATGCTATAACCAGCAATGCAGATTTCCTCTTAGACTTCAGATATCCCATGTATGATACTATTATAAATGACATTCTAGTCTAGAACTGAAATGTTTCTGAATTAGAATGTATTGAAAATTTGGAGAGAATGATTAATAACATGGTTTTTGAGATATCTGAAATTCCTTTGAAAGCTTTTTTTGAAATTAATTACAAAAGTTCTACAAAATGTACTTGCCTCTACCGAGGGTGAAAAAATAATAGCAAAACATTTTCAAACTATTCTACCCAATACATGTTTTTGTCTTTAACATTCGGGAAGAGAAATATTTGGGAAACTTAGAAAATTTCAATCAACTCTAATTGACATATGGGAGATTTTTATATAAAAGGCAGAAATATTTGAATTAGAACTCATCAAACTATGGGAAGAGGAAGCAATGTACTTTCATATTCTTTTTGTTTCTTTTCTTTTCTAGAAGATTCACACATTTTTAGGCCAGAAGGGAATAGAATAAAATCCTCATTTATTTTGTTCAAATTCAAAATTGTAATGGAAAAATGTCATTTAATACAAATTTCAAAAAAAGTTCACCAGCACTATATTTGATTAGATAAATTTCTTTGTAATGCTGAACTATCTCTTGGTCTCTTTAGCAATATAGACTCTCTTGAGAGCTGGGATATTTCCCTGGGAATAATCTAGCTTGAGAAAAAAAATCTATTTTTGTGGATGAAATAAATTCATCCCTGTTTTTCTCAAGGCATCTTTCACCTCCTTGTTCCTGAGGCTGTAGATAATGGGGTTCAAGATTGGAGTCACCACTGAGTAGAACAGAGAGAGTAACTTGTTCACATCTGGAGAGAAGCTGGACTTGGGGCGCACATACATGATAAGGGCTGTCCCATAGAGCAACGTGACCACAATGAGGTGTGAGGAGCAGGTGGAGAAGGCTTTGCGCCTGCCTTCGACGGACGTAATTTTAAGGATGGTGGAAATGATACAGATGTAGGATACCAGGATCAGCATGAAAGGCATCATGAGGACAAAGGCAGCACCCACAGAGATCTGGATCTCAATCCAGTAGGTGTCCCCGCACACCAGCTTCAGCACTGGCTGGATCTCACAGAAGAAGTGGTTGATCACATTGGACCCACAGAAAGGAAGTGTGAAGAGGAAGGTTGTGTGCCCCACAGCCACCAGGGTGCCACAGATACACGAGCTACCTGTCAGCTGGATGCAAACCCTCTTATTCATGATGGTCATGTATTGCAGTGGTTTGCATATAGCACTGTAGCGGTCATACGCCATAGATGCAAGGAGGCAGCATTCAGTAACACCAAAGAATAGAAAGAAATACATCTGTACTGCACAACCAGCAAGGGAAATAGCTTTATTCTCTGAGAGGAGGTTGGACAGTACCTTGGGCAGGGTGACTGAGGTGTAGCAGATCTCCAGGAAGGACAAGTTCCTGAGGAAGAAATACATGGGGGTGTGAAGGGACGGATCAACATTGATGATGATAATGATGAGGATGTTGCCCAGCACTGTGATGATGTAAATGCACAGAAATAACACAAAATAAATGGAACTCATGTCTGGGCGATTAGAGAATCCCAGTATGACAAACTCAATCACAGAGCTGTTTTTTCTCATTTTCTTCCTCAGCATATTTCATCTTGAGAATTAAAAAGAAAAAATGACATGTTAGTTTGATACTTTAAATCAAGACAAATTGGCCTAATCTATCTATCTATCTAGCTAGGTAGCTAGCTATCTCTATTTCACCTTTTTCTCCATGCATCCATCATTCTGTCCATATTATATACCTTAGGCCCAATACAATTTTGGTCTGATTCTCCTGTCACAAATCTATAAATCCTGAGTAAGTTTACTAAAGTCAACGGTTCTCATTCTCCTCACAGTTACGCCATCTTTATATTGGTGTATGGGCCTCACCTCAATGGAAATGATCTCTTTCATACCAGCATCAGAAAGAGGGTAACTGAGAACAATGAATTTATCATTGGATAAAACACTGGTGTGATCAGAATCAGTTTCAATCGATTTGCACTGATGGAACAGACATCAAAATCTGCCTTCTAGTTTCTTGGAGCCTTATGATAAAATAAAGAAACATAAAATTAATATACCACCATTTGTATTATTCTTGGCTGGTGTGTGGTACAATCATTGAAGTTAGACTGATATAGATAATCTGAGAATATAGACTCACTTATCATAATTTCACTGCATGGCAATTCCAACTAACTACATGGAAAACACATGTGGGGAGCTATGTTATGCACTGTGCTGCTGAGATGGCCTGCTTCTCCTTTCTTTTCCACAGGACCGACAACAGTCCATTGACTTCATTGCCCATAATCCTCATCTCATTTACTCTGTCTGCTCTTTCTTCATGCCTCCACCTCTGTTTGTGTTACCTTGGATTTGAGAGGTGTGTATACTCCAGAATCTGATCAAGCTAACTGCATCCATATTATGGGCATTCAGCTGCCATGAATTACTGAAATAGAACACCACATAGTTAAGGATTAATTTAAAAACAGGCTTTTAGAGGAAGGTCAAAACTTGCTACAGTTACTGCTAATCAGAATGGGAGGAGGGGATAGAAAAGTAAATAGATTGAAAGAAGATAAGTAGATGGAAAGCCTTGACTCTAGGTGCCTGTGATATTAGAAGTTTATTCAAAGTTAGGAAAAGTGATGATCCAGTAATGGTCATTATGACGTATGCGTTTTGTAGAAGTTAGTTATAAAAAGTCTAGATAATAATGTACTTTGGAGCAGTCCTCCGGAGCTATCCCAGTGGCCCCAGTTTGCCATTCCTGGCCAATGGGAGCTGTGGAAAGCAGTGGCCAGCATGTCCCTGTGGCCCGCGCCACTTCCTGCAGCTCCCATTGGCTGGGAATGGTGAACCATGGCCACTGGGAGCTGCGGGCAGCCATGCCTGAGGACGGTCAATGTAAACAAATTGTCTCGCAGCCTGAGAGCAGATTATCCTGAAGGGCTGTGTGTGGCCCACGGGCCACAGGTTGCTCACCACTGCCCTATATTCTAGACCCAAATTTGGCTTTCAGACATTCCAAGCATGGGGCTGTATCCCTCAGCATTTTGATTAATAGCCACCGATGGACCTATCCTCCATGAACTTAACTAATTCTTATTTTAACCCAGTTATACTTTTGACCTTCACAACATTCCATGACAATGAGTTCCACAGATTGACTGTCCATTGTGTGAAGAATTTCCTTTTGTTTGTTTTAAACCCACTGCCTATTAATTTCATTGGGTGGCTCCTGGTTCGTGTGTTATGCGAAGGGGTAAATATTGCTTCCCTTTTCGCTTAATGCACACCATTCATGATTGTGTAGACCTCTATCATTGCCCCCTCACTTGTGTTTTTTTTAAGCTGAGCTTACTTACACTAGGATATATTAGGAGTAGCTTCACTGGAGCCAAGTGAGTAGCACCAATGTTGTGCTACAGTAAGGAAAATCAGAACACGTGTCTGTGCCTATGTAAAACGTCTAGATGATGCTAGTAAATGATTATTGTCATCCTGAATTTGAACATCACAAAGGAATAAGTATAATTGAGTGCAGTTTTTATTTTATGTTATTTATAAAATCATATGAGGTCTGTTCCTCACTGAAGTTGAGATGGGTGCCTAACACCCTTAGGCTCCACTGAAAGTCCAATTCTAAGCCACACACCTCTTAGGTATGGTGGTCTGTCCCATCTAGTGGCACCGTGATCACTTAGAGGGTGAGAGCAAAATTAATAAGTTTGCTCTACAGCCCTAGCTAAAAGCCACTTGGCTTTTAGTTCTTGCAATAGAGGCTCATGTACTAGAGACTAATGCACTGAGCTTCAGAGGTCCCAGCTTCAATTCTGCCTGCTGACAACTGGCATCTATCAGCCTTATGCAAGCATGACTTTTTTATAGAATAAATATGTTGACAGTCTCTGAAATCTCTTTCCCAAATTACAATTATTTAGAGCATGATTCTCCTCTCTCTAACATGGAAGTAAATCTTGAATAACCACAGATATCCCAGTTTATCCTTGTATAAATTATGTCATGTTTCATCTCTTCTTCAGCATATTTCATCTTAAGAATTAAAAAGAAAGGCTATACTGTTAAAAAACAGAAGGAAAGCTATGGTGACTAAACAGCTATACCATCTTCTCGTGTGCACAATCATTTCATTGAAATCAATGTAGTTTCGTCTGTGTAAACTCAGGAGAATGAGATCAGAGATGAGCAATCCATTTGCCTTTTTCATATTATTAACTACATTTGCTCAAAAAACAAAATTTATATCCCAAGGGAAATGTACAATTTCAAAATTTCATTTGATTATAAATTAAGATGAACCAACAGGTTTTTTAAAAAAAATTAAATATTCCAAAAATAGTTTGTTGGAACCTTTTCAACACATGGAATGTTTCATTTAAAAAAGGTAGCAAAATATCATTTTGGAATGTTCAAATAGTATCTTTCAATGGTATCATTTTGACTAGAATAGAATAGCCAAAACTTTCTGATAACATCCTATCAATATTTAGACCTAAGCAATATATTCCCATGTAAAATGTTTTGATTTAATCCAATCAGCATTTTCTAATGACAAATTGTTCTGCTGGAATATTTTCCACCCGTTCTGCTGTTAACAGCAGTGGAGTCACTTGTGACTTTAGAGACAGCGGGATATAATTATCAGGGCTTTAAACTTTAAAACAGAGTACATTTCCATTTAAGAAATAATAGGTATTTAACATGCCTCATCTAGAGTCAGCTCTTTTAGAATAATCAGGAGGAAATTAACATATTTCTAGTCAAGTCAAAAAATGTCTCACCTACTCTGTAGCCTTCTCTGTGATTATCAAAGGATTCAGTCACAGATGGAACTGTACTATTTAACAGCTTCTTTAGAAGCCCCAGGGATATGGTTTTGCTATACCTCTGAGGACCCATTATATGAAGCCGTAACATAACTGTTAAACGAATAATCTTCCTCCCATTGAAATCAATGCCAAACATCTAATGATTTCAAAAGGATAGACTATGGCATTGAATTTCTGTGTCTTTGGACAGATATCCAGCTGTCACTTAAGCTCCTAAATGCCATGGACACTTCCAAATTTCACCCCTCATAACTAAGCAAGGACCTCAGGATTTGGTCCAAATGCAGGCTGCCTTCAGCAAAATACCATTGAGTGCATACAATTCCCACCCAAGGACAAGGGCAGAATGATTGTGACACATCACAGTTAGAGGACTGAGCTCATAATGGTTTCAATAAATGACGCCTCCACCGGGGCAAAGGGAGGATTCCTAAAGCACAATGAATAGTTTCTTCATTGACAGAAGCCCCTTTATTTTCAATGTGAATAAGATTACCCTTACCTGACCCTAATTAATAGGGGATGTCAGGGTTCCCCCCTCCACTCTGAACTCTGGGGTACAGATGTGGGGACCTGCATGAAAAACCCAATAAACTAATATTCTATCAGCTTAGGTTAAAACTTCCCCAAGGAACAAATTCCTTTTTTTATCCTTGCACGGTATTGCTGCAACCACCAAGTGATTTCCACACAAATTCAGGGAAGGGTCACTTGGAATCCCTATCACCCCAAAATATCCCCCCAAACACCTTCACCCCCTTTCCTGGGGAGGCTTGAGAATAATATACGAACTAATTGTCTTAACAATTTGAACATAGACCAGACCTTTGTCTTCAGGACACTAAAAATCAATCAGGTTCTTAAAAGAAGAACTTTATTTATAAAGAAAAAAATAAAAGAATAACACCTGCAAAATCAGGATGGAAAGTAACTTTACAGGGTAATAAGAAGATTTAAAGCACAGAGGATTCCCATCTGGGCTCAGCTTCAAAGTTACAAAAACAGGAATAAAAACTACCTCTGTGGCATAGGAAAATTCACAAGCCAGAACAAAAGATAATCTAATGCATTTCCTTGCCCTACTCACAGTTTCTGTGGTTTTAGTTGGATTATTCCAGGTATATTTTTAGAAGATATTATACCTGCTAGGCTTCTCCCTCTGTCCAGAGAGGGAACAACAAAAGAGAACAACAAAAAACAAATCCTTCCACAGCAGATTTGAAAGTATCTTCTTTCCTCATTGGGCCTTCTGGTCTGATGGCAACTAGGTTATTTGAACTGCTTAACACCTTACAGGTAAGGAAATTCAGTACAGCTGCCAAGGAGGCATTTTATGCTACTGCATAAAGGTTACTACCCTTCCCCCCTATTCATGATGGGGGTAACATTTTCTGTATAATCTAAGTGATTTGCCAGCTTAAGTGTCATGTGTGAAAGTGATTTAGGCACCCAGGGCCATAGTTTTTAAAGGTATTTCAGTGCCTAACTGCCAGTGACTTGACTGAGAGTTAGGCACCTGAATACCTTTGAAAGTCTGTCTGTTACTGAAAGCCAATGGTACCATGAAAATATTACCGTAACACACATATCCTCCTTGTGAGGAAGAGTAAGGGATAGACTCACAAAGAGACTTAGGTGCATATTAGGTGCCTACATCCCAAATTTATCTACCACAGGTGTTCACAAACCCCTCACTCATCACTGAGTAACCCTGCAGGCATGTGAACTTACTCAGCAGCTCAGTTTTTGGTTTCAAAGTTCCCTAGTTGTCTATCAGTCTGGCTCTGGAAATGAGCATGTGGGTGTCTTTCCAAGTCTGGATTAATATATTCCAAGGGCAGAAGGGACTGTTGTGATTGCCTAGTCTGACCTGTAGAGCACAGGCCATAGAACGTCCCCAAAATAATTCCTAGAGAAGATCTTGTAAAAAAACACCTAATCTTGATTTTATAATAGTCAGTTATGAAGAATACCTCACAAACCTTGCTTAATTATTCTAATATTAATTGCTCTATTAAAAATGTATGCCTTACTTTCAATCTGAAGTTGTCTAGATTTAACTTTAAAACATTCCATCCTGTTCTATCTTTTTCTTCTAAATTGAAGGGCCCATTATTAAATATTTGTTCCCCATGTGGATACTTATACACTGTGCTCAAGACATCCCTTCATCTTCTCTTTCTAAAGCTAAATAGATTGAACTCCTTTAGTCTATAACTGTAAGGCATGTTTTCTAATCCTTTAATCCTTTTCAGAGCTCTTCTATGAAACCTCTCAAATTTATTAATAACCTTCTGGAATTGTGGGCAGAAGACACTCCAGTAGCAAATACAGTGGTGAAATAACCTCTCTACTCCTATTCCAGATTCCCATTTTTATGCATCACAGGTTCACATTAGCTCTTTTGGCTACAGCGTTGCCCTGGGAGCTCATGTTCAGCTGATTTTCTACTTTGACCACCACAACTTTTTCTTTGTCACTGTTTCCCAGAATAGAGTCCCCCATCCTGTAAGTATGGCCAACATTCTTTGTTTCCAGAAATATACATTTACATTTAGCTAGACTGAAAAGCAAATTGTTTGCTTATGCACAGTTAACCAAGAGATTTGGCTCTCTTAGAATCAATGACTTATCCTCTTCATTATTTTCCACTCCCCTATTTTTTGTGTCATCTGCAAATATTATCAGTAATGATTTTATGGGTTTTTTCCAGGTCATTGAAAAAAATGTTGACTAGTATGGAACCCTGCTACACACATTCTCCCTCAGTGATGATTCCCTCCCTCAGTGATGATTCCCAGTTACATTCTGAGATCTAACAATTGGCCAGATTTTAATGCATTTAGTGTCAGCCATTTTAATTGTTTATCTTTCTACATTTTTTTAATAAAAATGTTGTGTATTATCAATACTATGTTGTGCATAAGGTCCAGTGTGACCCACTAACTGGGAAAGACAGGCATAGCTTCACCAACGTGCCTGTGGGTCCCGATCCAGTAGGCATCTCATTGGCTGCCTAGCTCCACACAAAACAGCCAAGGAGGAGGACGTCCCTCATAACTTTTAGTGCAGTCGTTAGGATACCCAATTGCCATAGGGCTCAGCCACTGTTCTAGTCCTCCTCTACCTCACAAGTGTGGTGGAAATAGAGAGCCTGAAACATGGGGCCTGGCATGAGGCCTAAGTCTGACCTGAAGTCAGGCCCTGCTGATATAAAGCTAAGTTAGCGAGAGTCAGACTATGAGCAAAAGTCAGGCCCATTACAAACCAGATGTCTCATTGAAGGTTCACTGTCCGGTACATGAACTTGGCACAGGTATTGCTAACATCACTAAAACACAAACACATTCCAGCAGGCCAGCACAAGAACACCCCAGCCTAGAACACAATCAAATGGTTTGACTGAAGTGATGAATAGGGGTGTGTTGTCTGAAACATCAGGAGAAAGGTACAATAGGATGTAAGAAATGTCATGAAACACATAATGTGGCAACTAAATTGTTTATCCCAGATTGCTTGTCTCAGTCTATAAGTGTTGGGATGCCTCACCTTAACTCTTAGTCTGGCCTAGGTGGGAGTGGGAAGTCCTGCTGCTCACTGAGCTTTTCCATTGTAACGAGCATATGTGTGTTACTGTAACTATTGAGCCGGGGAACTAGCACCTGGCCAGGTTTATTCTTAACGAAGCCGAGTGCCTTCACCTCTGAACTGAGTCTGTGGACTTCTTGGGCAGTTAGAGCTGTACTGTACTGTACTGGCTAACAACCAACAGCAAGTAGAAAGGATTTGAACATGTATCTCCTGCCTCTTAGGGCAGTGCCCTTAACACTGGGCTATGGGATGTTCCAACAGAGATTCCCCTCAATCTCTCCTGTTACAGCTGTTTCAGTTTTTAAATAAAAGCCTGCATATTAAATGGGCCAGAGAGCATGTGAAAATGACTCTGTTAGTGTGATGGTTGGTGTACACCCCTGGAAGGTGGCAGCCCCAGGACCTAGCTGCCCTGCTCTGATGACTCTTTAATTATCTATGTAAAGCAGAGCTTCATTCACTAGGAAAGGTGGAGGGAATCCCCCAGATGAATATCCCACAGCTCAATGGTTAAGGCACTCACCCATAAGGTGGGAAACCTCCTTTACAAGTACCTTATCCTCATCAGACAGAGGGGGAACTCCAGCTAAAAGTTATGAGGAGGCTGCTGCAGCACCAACTCCTCCTACATTGTTTCATGTAAGAAACCTCTCAGGAACCTACCTCCAGGAGACAGTCCCTGCTGTAGACCCCAACCAAATATATGCACTTCACTTCAGCCTGGACCTAGGTGCCGGGCTTCTGTTGAGGGGCAAGGCTTAGCACACAGTGCTCTATTCAGCATCTCCTGTTAGCTAGTTGAGGCAGCTCCCCATTCACCATCCTGGCTTTTCAGGATCCTATTATTTGGCACCTGTATACCTCCGCTCATTGTGTAGAAAACCTGGACCCCTAACCCAGGCTTTGTGAATACAAATTATTTTCTATGTACGTAAAAGTTAGGTCTTGTGAGAGGGAGAAAAAAAATCACACTGGATGTAGCCTTTACTCACACTGAATTCCTGGGGGGAAAGATGCTGTGATTAATGACTTTGCATGTCCCACGACCAGAGAATGATAAAAATGAGTTGTCCAGCAATAGAGGTTTCCTCTTAGACTTCAGATGACCCATGTGCAATCTTATGATTAAGGATATTCTGGTCTAGAACTGAGATGTTGTTGAATTAGAAAAGATTGACAAATGGGAGAGATTTATTACTGACATTCTTTTTGAGATATCTGAAATTCCTTGGTAAGCATTTTTCAAATTTAATAGAAAGTTCTAAAAATATGAACTAATCTACTGAGGGCAAAGAGAATTGCAAAACATTTCCCAGTTCCTCTACCCATTTCTGTCATTAACTTTTGGGAGGAGAAATATTTGGGAAACTCAGAAAATGTCAACCAACTCTAATTAAAATTTGTATGGGGGAGTGTCTATGAACTGCAGATATACATCAATTAGAACTGGTGAAACAATGAGAGAAGGCAGCAATGTAATTTCATTTTTTATATTTTTTATTTTTTTTATTTTTGTTTTCTACAAGATTCACAGATTTATTTGTTGAAATTCAAAATCTTAATGAAAAAATTTCATTGAAATACAAATTTCAGAAAAAGTAGACCAACACTACGTTCGATGTGATAAATTGCTATTTAGTGCTGAGCTGTCTCTTGGTCTCTTTAGCATTGTAGAGTCTCTTGAGAGCGGAGATATTCCCCAGGGAATAATCCAGTTGGGGGGAAAATGTCTATTTTTGTGGATGGAACATCTTCATCCCTGTTTTCCTCAAGGCATCTTTCACCTCCTTGTTCCTGAGGCTGTAGATAATGGGGTTCAAGATCGGAGTCACCACTGAGTAGAACAGAGAGAGTAACTTGTTCACATCTGGAGAAAAGCTGGACTTGGGGCGCACATACATGATAAGGGCCGTCCCATAGAACAAGGTCACCACAATGAGGTGTGAGGAGCAGGTGGAGAAGGCTCTGCGCCTGCCTTCGGCGGACTGCATTTTCAGGATGGTGGAGATGATACAGATGTAGGATACCAGGATCAGCATGAAAGGCATCATGAGGACGAAGGCAGCAGCCACAATGATCTGGATCTCATTCCAGTAGGTGTCCCTACACACCAGCTTCAGCACCGGCTGAATCTCACAAAAGAAGTGGTTGATCACATGGGATCCACAAAAAGGAAGTGTGAATACAAACGTTGTGTGCCCCAGGGCCACCAGAATGCCACATATCCATGAGCTCATAGCCAGCTGGATGCAAACCCTCTTGTCCATGATGGCCGTGTAGCGCAGAGGGTTGCATATGGCACTGTAGCGGTCATATGCCATAGATGCAAGGAGAAAGCACTCAGTAACTGCAAAGAATAGAAAGAAATACATCTGTACTGCACAGCCAGCAAAGGAGATGGTTTTGTCTTCTGAGAGGAGGTTGGCCAGCATCTTGGGCAGAGTGACCGAGGTGTAGCAGACCTCCAAGAAGGACAGGTTCCTGAGGAAGAAATACATGGGGGTGTGAAGGGCTGGATTGACATTTATGACGATGATGATGAGGACGTTTCCCAGCACTGTGATGATGTAAATGCATAGAAACACCACAAAGAGAATGAGATTCGTATCTGCGTGGTTAGAGAACCCCAAGAGGACAAATTTGGCCATGGAGGTGTCATTTTTCATCTCTTCTTCAGCATATTTCGTCTTAAGAATTAAAAAGAAAGGCTACACATAAGTTTGATATCTGTAATGTAAAATTGGCATCTATCTATCCCCATATACCCCCCTCTATATCTACATATTTTAGTCATGCCAGACTAATCTGATATCTTTCCTTTATAAATAACTGATTATTAGACACAGAGACTGGGTTAAATCTAAAATGTCTGGATTTCATCAAGGCATCTGAGACAGTAGCACATGGGAAATATTAGTTAAATTGGAAAAAGACTATGTTTAGTACAAGAATTTTAACGTAGGTAAGAAACTGGGTAAAAGGGAGACAACAGGTTCTGATGAAAGCTGAACCACTGGACTTGAATCAGGTTACTACTGGACTTTTTCAAGGATCAGTCTTGAGATTGATCTTATTTAATATTATCATGAGTAGCCTCAGCATGAAATTTCCTCATGGCACATAGTTGGGAGGCATTGTTAATACTGAGAAAGATCAGAATACTATACAGAAAGAAATGGATAACATTGAGGGCCAGAGTAATGGAAATGGGATGAAATTTAATATTGTAAAGTGAAAGGTAGTAGACTGAGGAGCCCATAACACGGACTTCTGATATAAACTGTGAGTTCATCAGCTGAAAGTGAGAGAGGAGAAAAAAGGCCGTGGTGTATTAGTAAAACACAGAATGACTATGAGCCAATGATGTGACGTGTCTGAAAACAACATACGTGATTCTAAGATGTATCAGGTAACATATTTCTGCTAGATATAGACAATTATAAATGCCATCATACAAAATACTGGAAAAATCTCATCTGGAATACTGTGTACAATTCTGGCCACTCAAATTCAAGAAAGACTCATTCAAATGGGAAAAGTTGCAGAGAAGGGCTCCTAGAGTGAGGAGGTAAATGGAGAACCTATCTTTCAAGAGAAGACTAAAAGAGCTTGGCTTGTTTAGTCTAAATCAAGGCAGAGAGGGGGCCTGATTGCCCTCAACAAATTTGTCAGGGAGGTAAATACCAGGGAGAGAGAAGAACAATGGAAGCTAAAGGACAGTGTTGTCAAGAAAACAAATGGAAATAAACTGGCCACAGATACATTTAGGCTGGAAATTAAGAATGTTTCTAACCATTGAAGAGTGATGTTCTGGAAAGCCTCCCAGTAGGAATAATGTGGACAAACAACCTAACTAGTTAAAGCCTGACACATTTACTAACAGGATTATATGGCAGGACTACCTACCATAGCTGGGGATTAGACTCAATGACCCAGGAGGTCCCTTTCAGTCCTATGTCCTATGAAAATCCCAACCTCCATAATTATATAAAAAATATTTGTACAGTCTTCCACATCTTTGTGTAACTATGATTATTTACGGCTTGATTTGCCTCTTTCTCAAACAGAAAGGAATTATGATAAATTACTGATACCACAGTTGGATGCTAATGCAATGCATTGAATTAAATTCAGTTACATGTAAAACAGGAGTAAAGGTGTGGTGGGTCTATGTCTCTCAGAGAAGATCTTTAGCTGATGTAAATAATCATTTCACTTAAATAAATGTGGCTACATTAGTAACGTAAGTGAGATCAGAATAGAGCAATTCTAGTATTTCGGAGATGGGTGGGGTTTCATACAATCAACTACATCTGGTTGAACAATAGAATGCACAACCCATGGTAAATTTTCAAATTTTGAAATTTCATTTCATGTTAAATCAGGACAAAAAAACTAAATCTCTGAATTTTTTGCAAAACAAAATAATCTGAAAATATTTCATTTCAACCTTATCAAAACATGTTGTTTTGATGAAGTAAGAACAAATCATAAGAACATAAGAATGGTCACACTGGGTCAGAGCAAAGGTCCATCTACCCCAGTATCCTGTCTTCTGACAGTGGCCAATGCCAGGTGCTTCAGAGACAATGAGCAGAATAGGTAATCATCAAGTAATCCATCCCATTGCCCATTCCTAGCTCGTGGCATATAGATGAGGCTTGTTTGTTTAATTTTCATAAGGTTAAATCATTGTTTCACCTTTATTGTTAATATTATATTATAGTTAAAACATTTTTATAATTTCCTCTTGAAAACGTAGATGTAATGAATATGTTTCCATGTAAAAGGTTCTGATTTAATCAAATCAGCATTTTTGGATTGAAAACTGTTCTGCTAGAATTTTTTCCAGCAATTCTACTATTAACTCCAGGGGAGTTACTCGTTAAATTCATAACTTTGCTAGACACTAAAAATCCTGGTTTGAATAAGGACACTGGATTTATTGCTTATTACAACCATCAGTAACCCACTAACCCCCCTTTTTGCCCTATAACTACAGGGATGTTAATGGGCCACTTCACCTTGAATGGTCCTTTAAAATATGAGCTAACTATTTAAGCTAAACTATCTGTTCAATCTTTTATTTAGCTGGGACACTGAGTACCTTTCCCAGAACCTGAAGAAGAGCTCTGTGTAGCTCAAAACCTTGTCTCTTTTACCAACAGAAGTTGGTCCAGTAAAAGACAGTACTAACCCACCTTGTCCCTTAATAATGTGATGCAGTTATGAAAAAGGTTAACATCATTCTGTGGTGTATTAACAGGATTGTTGTATTTCAGACATGGGAGGTAATTGTTCAGCACAGATGAGGCCTCAATAAGAGTAATGTATCCATTTATGAGCACCACACCTTAAGAAAGATGTGGACAAATTGGAGAGAGTCCAGAGGAGAGCAACAAAAATGATCAAAGGATCAGGAAACCTGATCTGTGAGGAAAAGTTAAAAAAAACTAGGCATGTTTAGTCTTGAGCAAAGTAGACTGAGGGAAGACCTGATAACTGTCTTCATGTAAGTTAAGGGCTGTTACAAAGAGAATCATAGAATATCAGTGTTGGAAGGGATCTCAGGAGGTCATCTACTCCAACCCTCTGCTCAAAACAGGACCAATCCCCAACTAAATCATCAACTAAATCATCATCATTGGTGATCAACTCTCCACTGAAGGTAGGACAAAAAGTTATAGGCTTAATCTTCAGCAAGGGAGATTTAGTTTAGATATTAGGGGAAAATTCTCTAACTCTAAGGGTACTTAAGTTCTGAAATAGGCTTTTATGGGTTGTGGAATCCCCATCATTAGAGATTTTTAAGAACAGGTTAGACAAACACTTCTCAGGGATGGTCTAGGTAAACATGGTCCTGCCTCAGTTCCTGGGCTAGATTTGATGACTTATTAAGGTCCCTTCCAGTCCTATTTATCTATAAGAATATTTAGGGTATGTCTACATTTGAGCTGGGATGTGTGGTTCTCAGCTCACATAGATATATTCCTGCTAGCTTTGTTTGAGCTAGTGCAGTGTCTGTGGTGGCAGAGGCAGTGGCTCCAGCTATGCACCCAAGAGGTCAGATGGGATTTTGCATAGGGCTGCTAGCTGGAGCAGCTGCCTGGGCCACTCTGGACACACTTGTATTTTTAGGCACCTAGTCAGGCAAGGGTACATCTATGCAAGCTGGGAATCACATCCCCTAGCTCAAATGTAAACATCCTTAGTCTGCAGCAAGCTGGAGTGCAAATCTATTTTGTGCTAGCTGCTCTTTTCTAACAACCCATGTGGACCCTGGTGTCAAACACTACAATTTCCTGAGTGCACTTTGACCATCCCTGGTTTGAAATGGGAGTAGATGAAAGCGTACTAAGAAATTTTTAGTGTGTGGCTGCTGGGTCCACCTGGGCAGTAGTGCTTGGCAGGCTAGTGAAAGGTTGATCTACACCACAGCTGGCCATGAACTATGTGTTTGTATGGACAAGCCTTCACTGTGATACAAGAATCAGGGCTTCAGACTTAAAAACAATGAACGTTTCAGTCCAAGGGACAAAGGGAACATGACAAGGCTCATCTAGATTCGTCCTTCAGAATAATCCAAAGGAATTCAGCATGACTACTAAAATAAAGAAATTTCTCGCCTACCTGTGCAACCTGCATTGGTCTCATCTCTCTGCTTACCAAAGAATTCAATCATGGATGGAACTGGCATATTTAACAGCTTCTTTAGCATCCCTAGGGAGCTGGTCTTTGAGGTATCTCAGACTCCCCATTATATGAATACATAATAGTTATGTTAAGGGACTACTCTCTCTCCCCTTGAAATCAGTGCCAGAACATCTATTGGCTTCAGTGGGAATAGACTTGGCATTTAACTTGTTTGTGTGTCTTTGGACCAGATGCCAGCTGGTGTAAATCAGTTTCCATCCCTAAAAGTCAATGGTACCAGATCCACAGATGTTGTAAGTTAACACAGTAAATTAACTGAAGTCAATAAACCATGTCCCCATCTAATTCAAATTGCTGTACCTTCACTGAAGTCACTGGAGCAGATCCACATTTGGGGTAAATCAGTTCTTTATTGGAGTCAGTGAGCCAAATACCAGCCAGCATTGCCAGATTATTTACATTAGGCTCTAATGCTGCACAGCTTTATTCCAGTTTTACACTGCTGGAAATCCATTGACTACTATGAGTTGCACAAACATAAAACAGTGGTTTCATTCATTAATCATGCCCAATATTTTCTTCTCCAAGATCTGTGTAAATAGTACCAATGAAGTGATGCGTGAGGGACAATCTTTCAAGCCCTTATTTTTTATTCACTCCTTAGCACCATTGTATAGATGCAGTTTACACCAACAGAAGGCGTTTTCTGCCAATGTAGGAACACTATCTCCCCAGAAGATGATAGCTATATTGACAAAAGCCCTCATTTTCCCCATCAATACTGTAAAATCCATTACAGGTGGTGAAAATTCAGGCCTAATTCTCCTCTCATTCAGTGGAGTAACTCAGGAGTAGCTTCATTGGAGCCACTAGGCCTGTTCATTCAAATAGTTACAAACCAAGAGTAACTCTATTGTAAAGTCAATTCACATAATCTAATTACCAATCTTTTTCTTTAGGCATCTGACCATCTTTTTTACATTAGAACTGTTAAAAAATCAAAACTAAACAAAAAGCGGGGGAAAAACACAGGATTTTGTTTAAATCCTGTTTTTCAAAATTTTGAAAAGTATTAATTAACATTTCAAAGATTTCATGAAACTACAATCATTGAAAAATAATTGACCAGCACTGTGGCTGGTCAAATAAACCCCACTGCTTTTCCAATAAAAACTTTATTTGAAATTTATTTGGAGTTTATTTTCATAGAAAAAGAGATTTATAATGAAAAATATCATCAAAATGTCAAAATATTGACAATATTGTCCCGCTCTATTTGATATTCATACAAAAACCATTTTCCTTGAGTTTCCTCATTCCACAAGCTATAGATAATGGGGTTCAGTAATGGAATCACAACAGTACAGCACAGGGGAAGCATTTTGTCAACAGGTGGGGAGTGGGTGGATTTGGGTCAGAAGACTCTATGACACTATGCCAACTGAAGAGAGACACACAAACACAGACATGTATATGTATGACAAATCAAGGGGAATTGGCAGATGTGATTGCAGAGCCATTGGCCATTATCTTTGAAAAATCATTGCAATCGAGGGAGGTCCCGGATGACTGGAAAAAGGCTAATGTAGTGCCTATCTTTAAAAAAGGGAAGGAGGAGGATCCTGGAAACTACAGGCCAGTCAGTCCCTGGAACTAACATGGAGCAGGTCCTCAAGGAATCAATTCTGAAGCACTTAGAGGAGAGGAAAGTGATCAGGAAAGTGATCCAAGTCAGCATGGATTCACTAAGGGCAAGTCATGCCTGACTAACCTAATTGCCTTCTATAAGGAGATAACTGGGTCTGCGGATGAGGGGAAAGCATTGGATGTGACTTTATTGACTTTAGGAAAGCTTTTGATACGGTCTCCCACAGTATTCTTGCCAGCAAGTTAAAGAAGTATGGGCTGGATGAATGGACTATAAGGTGGATAGAAAGCTGGCTAGATCGTCAGGATCAACGGATAGTGATCAATGGCTCCATGTCTATTGCCAGTCGGTATCAAACGGAGTGCACCAAGGGTCGGTCCTGGGGCCGATTTTGTTCAATATCTTCATTAATGATCTGGAGGATGGCGTGGATTGCACCCTCAACAAATTTGCAGATGACACTAAACAGGGAGGAGTGGTAGATACACTGGAGGGTAGAAATAGCATACAGAGGGACCTAGGGAAATTAGAGGATTGGGCCAAAAGAAATCTGATGAGGTTCAACAAGGACAAGTGCAGAGTCCTGCACTTAGGATGGAAGAATCCTGCACTGCTACAGACTAGAGTCCAAGTGGTTAGGCAGCAGTTCTGCAGAAAAGGACCTAGGGGTTACAGTGGATGAGAAGCTGGATATGAGTCAACAGTGTGCCCTTATTGCCAAGAAGGCTAATGACATTTGGGGCTCTATAAGTAGGAGCAATGCCAGCAGATTGAGGGACATAATCATTCTCCTCTATTTGGCATTGGTGAGGCCTCATCTGGAGTACTGTGTCCAGTTTTGGGTCCCACACTACAAGGAGTATGTGGAAAAAATGGAAAGAGTCCAGTGGAGGGCAACAAAAATGATTAGGGGGCTGGAGCACATGATTTATGAGGCGAGGCTCAGGAAACTGGGATTATTTTGTCTGCAGAAGAGATGAATGAGGGGGGGATTTGATAGCTGCTTTCAACTACCTGAAAGGGGGTTCCAAAGAGGATGGATCTAGACTGTTCTCAGTGGTACCAGATGACAGAACAAGGAGTAATGGTCTCAAGTTTCAGTGAAGGAGGTTTAGGTTTAATATTAGGCAAAACTTTGTCACTAGGAGGGTGGTGAAGCACTGGAATGGGTTACCTGGGGGGGGTAGGGGGTGGAATCTCCTTCCTTAGAGGTTTTTAAGATCAGGTTTGACAAAGCCCTGGCTGGGATGATTTATTTGGGGATTGGTCCTGCTTTGAGCAGGTGGTTGGACTAGATTACCCCCTGAGGTCCCTTCCAACCCTGATATTCTATTATTCTATGAATTAAACACTGGGCATTAAACATGCTCTTCTTTCCAATGTTTTCAAACAGAAAATATGTGGGGTAGCTTATTTTCCATGCCACAGCATCAAGTGCAACAGCGACCTTCATATAATAATTTGGGAATTGGCCTTAAATTCAAGACCCCTGAGTTTTATTCCTGACTCTGCTAGTGACTCTATGTGTGATCTAGATCAAGTCATGTTTCCCTAATCTATAAAATGGAGATATTGACACAGTGCAAAATTTTCAAAATTGCCAAAGGGCCAGATTTTCAAAGGTATTTAGGTGCTTAAAGAAGCAGATAGATGCCTAGAGGGATTTTCAAAAACACCTAGCTATGCAACTTCCATTGGTTTGAAAGGAAGTTAGGTTCCTAGGTAGTTTTGAAAATCCTTCCAGGTGCCTATTTGTATCTTTAGGTGCCCAAATACTTTAAAAAGTCTGAGCCCAATGTGTGGAAATTAGCATCCTATTTTCAAAAGTGATGTAGCCACTTAGGAACCTAAAATCCATTGATTTTCCATTAAATGTAGACTGCTATGTTCCTAGAGGGCTGATTTTAAATGTATGTAGGAGCCTAATACACGGCTCCTACATACCTTTAAAAATCTGTCCCTAAATTACTTTTGAAAATAGAACATAGGTTTCCTAAGCCACTTAGACACTTCTGAAAATTTTAAGCATACCATTTAAAAATCCAGGTGCTTTTGCTATCCACAGATGGGAAGGGATTTAAAATGGCTAAGATTAAGGCCGAGAATATTAGAAGTATTTAGGAATCTATTTGGGATTTTCAAAAATACCCAAATGCCTCAAACTCATTGATTTCTACGAGTGTTAACTGCCTAAATGCAGTTTTGAAGATCCAAGAAGGCATGCAAATACTGTAGTAAGATGAGGCCCTGAGACATAAACCCTGGGTATCCGAGGTCCGGCATGAGGCCTGAGGCCTGAACTGAAGTAATGGACAAGACATTGCTAACATAAAGCAAAGTTAGGCTGTGAGCCAGAGGCAGGCCCTGCTCACAGAAGTTGGCAAGAGGAAGGGTGCTAAAAACACGTATACACATGTAAGCAATAATAAGATGAACATATTCCAGGACAGCACCAGAACAGCCTGGTACAAGCACATCCCACACAGATAACAAGGAACAGGCAGACCCAGCCTAAAGACAGTATAAAAGGACAATATGATGGATAGACAATACGATGGATGGACTTGTTTGTTCGAACAACCTCTACCAGAAGAAAGGCAACACCCCAGGGCTGGTGCAACCATTTAGGCGACTTAGGCAGTCGCCTAGGGCGTTGGGATTTGGGGGGCGCCATTTTCTTTGGCAGCAACCATGGCAGCCAGATCTTTGGCTTCCCCGGTCGCCGCTGGCATTTAGGTGGAGGGAACTGGGGCAGGGGAGCACGGGGAGGGCCTCCTGCAGCAAGTAAGGGTGGGGGGGTGGCATGCAGAGGAACTCCCCGCCCCAGCTCACCCCTGCCCCACCTACTCCCCAAGCACGCCATGATGGCTGATTGGCGCCACAAGCCTGGGAGGCGGGAGAAGTGAAGCAGGGATGGCGTGCTTGGGATGCTCGTGCTCATGCGCGGAGCAGGGTGAGCTGGGGTGGGGGGGTACCTCAGGGAGGGAGACGGGGAGCTGCCACGGAGGGGTGCCTCAGGGCGGGAGTTTTGGGGGGGCAAGGTGGAAGTTTTGCCTAGGGCACGAAACATCCTTGCACCGGCCCTGCAACACCCTAATGCATAGGGGGGCTGTACCTCAATGCGTTCAATGATGTGTAACTTGTTTGTACCTGTGTATAAGAATGCATCCCTGAGTGGACATCTTTGTCTGGCCTACGGGTCAGTGGAAAGTTCCTCCACTGACTGAGCCAGTCCATTGTCAGGGAGCACATATGTACTAGCAGAACTGTAGACATCTGATCCGGGGAGCTAGAGACTGTTTCGTTTGACAATAAACCTGGCCGGGTTCTTCGTACCTTATTAGAGTCTGTGGTCATTGGGGGTTCTCTCTGGGTCTGCTGTGCCAGTGATCTGCAAAACCGAGGCAGCGCACAGAGGGAACACACGCACATAGCGGACTGATATCAACATTGAACAGGGCAGAGCACACGCACGTCTGACAACAAATACCTTTACAAAATCTGGCCCTAAATGCATTAATTTGACTTAAACTCCCTTTCTTTCCATTGCCTTCTAGAGGTTGTCTGGGCTAATTAGTAAAACATTCAACTCAGGAGATGGGAGTTCCCAGCTCTGCTGAAGAACCTGGAGCAAGTATTTTGGGGCCAGATTTTAAAAGTATTTGGACACCTAGTGAGATTTTAAAAAGCACGTAGGCACCTAACATCCACCGATTTCAGGGCGTACTCCCTAAATGTGCTTCTATCCTGTTTAGGTGTCCTCTCCCCAAAATCCCTGCCCACCATACAACTTCTAACAGAGTTGATGACATGGGTGTTTCTAAATATGGTTTGTGCCTGCATGCTCCACGCTTAGGCTGGGATTTTCAATGGAGCCTAGGGGATTTTGGAGTCCAAATCCCATTGGCCTTCCTTTGCTATTTTGAAAATCCCACCCTATCTATTCAAAAGTGACAAGAGATTTGGAGTGCCTTAATGGAGACACCTTGAAGGGGCCTGATCCTCTGGGGATCAGGATCGTTTTCAGGCATCGCAGGGTAGGCTGCCCATTACTGAGGCCCCCTGAATCACTAGTCACTTTTGAAAACCCAGGCCAATGGCTGCTAACATTATGTCACCCCTGTCTGACGCATGAGCTGGCCAGTGCTTTTCTTCCCATAAGTGATCTGTCACACTGATTTTCTGTGTTGGAGAAAGCATTTTCTAATCATATCCTTGACCCATATGTCCAGGCCTGCCTTCCGGCTCTCTGTGCACTAGGTCATCTCATAGGGGTTTACCCCATGTACAGATCTACATGTAAGTCCTTCTGGAATACCTTCCCCACCTCAGGCATTGTGGATAGCTGCACAAATTTTCCCACAATGGACTAGTACATACACACATTGTGCAACAAACAGTTGTGATGGCTAAAGTATGGGCACAAAATGAATCATGTGACAGGTGGAACTGACTATGATGACCATGAAGTGGAGAACTTCAAGGTGGGAGGGGAGCTTTGTCTCTGAGTCCATGCGCTCCTGGCTTCTCAGCTGTTTAATTAGAGTTAACTGTGATGTCAAGTTAGCCTGGGCTTTTCCAAGAGACCTAAGGGAGTATGGCACCTAACATCATTGCAAGTCAATGGGAAACAGATGCTTAATTCCCTTAATCCATTGAAAAAATCCCAGTCTCTTCTGTTTTTTTTATGTAGACATCTTTATAAGAACATAAGCGATGCTATATTGGGTCAGTCTATGGTCCATCTTGCCCAGTATCCTGTCTCCCCCAATCATAGGGAGTGTACAGAAAAGGGGCATTACCCCTCTCTTCCACTCCCGGCTTCTGGTAGTCAGACGTTTAGGGTCACCCTGAACATGGGGTTGCATCCCTACCATCTTGGCCAATAGCCCTTGATGGACATATCTTCCACGAACTCCATCAGTCCACTGTGAACTAGTCTGAGACCCTGCAATTCATCTCACATGAGCAATTCTACAGACTTCACTGCTGCCATGCCCTGTTCAAATGACAAATTAGCATTCTCCTGAGCCACATAGCCTCAGAGATAATGGCTCTGCAGTCAGCATTTGAAATGGGGATTGATGTACTGGAAAAAGGCTTCTTATCTATCCAGATTAGGTATACATAATGTGCCCATCACCTTGGGTATCTAAGCTTAATAGCTACCTGATCTAATGTCCATGTAGACTTTTATTAATAATTTTATTGATCTGTATAACTTGTATCAATGTATCCCTTCAAAATTAAGCTCTGCTAATCAGCTAACAATGAATGGAGGTTAATTATAATGGATCCCACTGGGCATTATTAAAAAGTCTTTGCAGAGATCCTGAAAGAGAGTTTCAACTTCAAACAGATCACAGAGGGGATTGTTAAAACTCAGCAGGCTGAATTGGTGTAGCACTACTGGAGTCCACAAAGTTGCATCCAGGATGAATTTGGCCCATGACATTAAATGGCTAGCAACAGATGATGCTTATGGACTTCCCGGTGGTAATTAATGATAAAACAAAATTGATGTAACATTAAGCAACTAAAAGTGACCTGAGAAACAAGAAGCACAAAACCGTCTGGACAAGATCCTTAGCTGGTGTTGGTATTGCCCCATGGTAGTCAATGGAGCTATGTTAATTTTCATCAGCTGAGAATCTGACCCATTAAGTGTAGTATAATTGATGGAAGACTTCATTCTCACAAGAGGAATATCCTCAACGCACCTCCTCACCGAGTCCCAGAATAGCAAGTGGTGGAGCTGTCTTTGGAGACGGACAATTAGTCTTCAAAAGAGCCAAAACAGTTATTAACTATGGATAGTCATTACTCCAAAGGGCAGCAAGGGGAATCCAGACAGATCTATGTAAACATCAGGGGGCCAAAATCATTTCTGGAGTGACGCCATTCTAGGTAGTGGGATTACATCAGAGATGAGTTTGGCCGTAATGCTTTCAGGAGAACCTTCAGAACAGCTAAGCGGCTGCACGGCTCAGGGAACGGGTTGCACATGGTGTTTCAAATCTATGTCACACTGGTTAATATCTGTCCACTAGGATGCTAGTGACCAGTTGTGGGTGCTAACTGAGAGTTAGATTGTCAACCCCTTCTGCACACTGGGGAATAGTTACTCAGACAAATAGTCCCTTTGAAATCAAGGGAGCTAATGATGAGAGTAATTGTTTGCCAGTTTGAGCAAAGGATTCACAATCTGGCCTTTATTTAGCACTGCAGCCACAAGCAATTTAAAGGTCCAGTTCTGCCTTCCTTACTCACATGGAATAGCACCTCACTCTGTGATTAGTCCTGCTGATTTCAACAGGACTACCAATGGAGTAAGATACTACTCCATGTGTGATGTTGCCAAGGGGCAACATCTGGCTGGTGGGGCTGGTGGCAGAACCAGGCTCATGTTTTTGGTGGCCTTTGCGGGATGGATTCTTGGCTTGGATGTAGTGTAGTTCTTGTGAGGCACTTATTTCATACTGCAGAAAACTGGTTCAGCTCTTTAAAGGCTAACTGCTTCCATGCTCTGCTCTTGCCGTCCTAAGGACGACATCCGGCCTTGCTGCATGATGAAGGTTTCGTATTATTCCTTCACATTGCAGTGGCGCCTAAATGCTCCAATAGAGACTGGGGGCAGTCTGTCCCAGAGAGGAAGGCTTGCCCAGTAATTAGGGCATTTGCCTAAGATTTGGGAGACCTCAGATCAAGTCTTGGCGCTACCAGAAGTTCCTTTCTGACTTTGGGCAACTTATGTTTGAGACAGATTTTTTTTAAAGGATTCAGGTGCCTAAAGACGCAGCCAGGTGACTAATGGGATTTTCAATGGCACCTACCTAGGTTTCTAATTCCCATTAAATGTCAATGAGATGGTGTAGCAGGGTGGTCCACTGCTCCTGCCCTGAAGGGCTTGAAACAGCCCAGGAGAGGGCTGTTGCTGGGGCAGGAAGCCTGGGCTGATTGGGGAAAGCAGGCTCAGCTGTGGCCATGCCCCAATCAGGCCCAGCTGGCCCCTATAAGAGGCTGTAAGCCAGAAGCACAAACAGAGTCTCCCTCTGCCTGTAGAGGGAGAAGGGCCTGGCTGCAGGGAGCTAGAGACAAAGTATCTGAGTGGAGCAGGGCTGGGGACAGGCTGAGGAGCTGGGGAGCTCCAGCCTGGTAAGCCCCAGGCTGTGGCCTAGCATTGGGCTAACAGGTACTGGGGGCAGCCCAGGGGTAGGCAAAGGCAGCAGGTCCAAACCCTCCTTGCCAGTGATGAGTGGCTGATACTGCAGTCTGCCCCAGGGCGTGGGGCTAGACAATGACTGGCAGTAGCCTGATACTGAGGCGAGGTGGGGATAGAGGATGGGAGATTCCCAGGGAGGGGAGACCTTGAGAGAAAGGGGTTACTGCCAGGGGGCAGCACCCCATGTAAAAGGGCACCAGGTCCAGGGAGGGACATGGGAGCCAGAGGACAGGTGGATCACCGGCCTGCAGAGGGCGCTCCAGAGCTGAATCGAGCTAATTCCTGGAAGTCACCAGCAGGAGGTGCCGCAGGGGTGAGTCTGCTCGTCTACAGATGGGAAGCTAGGTGCTTTTGAAAATCTTACTAGGCACCTAAATATCTTTAGAAAGCTGGCCCTCAGGCTCAGTTCCACAATTGTACAATGTGGATAATAGCAGCACTGCCATAGCACATGGGCCTGTTGAGAGGATAAAGCAAACAAAAAGAAGTACTACTTCACGCAACAGTCAACCTGTGGAGCTCATTGCCAGGCAGTGTTCTGAAGGCACCTGGGTTCAGAAACGATGTGAGGGAGATTCCTGAACCTGAGCCATTCTTTTTAGGTGACAAATCTGAGGAAATGCCCAAGATTGAGGTGTCATTAGAGGAGATTATTGAACAAATTGATAAATTAAACAGTAATAAATCACAAGGATCAGATGGGATTCACCCAAACATTCTGAAGGAACTCAAATGTGAAATTGCAAAACTACTAATTGTGTTATGTAACCTATCATTTAAATCGGTTTTGGTACCAGATTGATTGGAGGATAGCAAATATGACACCAATTTTTAAAAAGGCTCAGAAGGTGACCGTGGTAATTACAGACCAGTAAGCCTAACTTCAGTACCAGGCAAAATGGTAGAAATTATAGTAATCAACAGAATTATCGATGTAGTAGTTCACTGACTCACTGCTGCAGCACCTCCTGCTGGTCAGTCTGGGAATTCTCTCTTTTCTAGCTCGGGAAAGCCTCCTGCCAGATGGTGTCTTACCTGCCTCCAAGTGCCCTTTACCTTGCCCACTGCAGTACCCTCACTCTCTGGGTCTCCTCTCTCAGGGGAACTCCCTCTCCCTATGACCACCTTTCCTCAGTGGCTACTGCCAGTTGTCATCTAGCCCTCTTTCTCTGGGGCCAACTGGAATCTGTAATGGCCACTCATCACTGGCAAGGGGGTGGGACCAACTGCCTATGCCTGTTCCCAGGCTGCATCTCTGCAGCCCCAGTACCTCCTTATGCCTTTAACAAGGCCTCAGCCTGGGGAGTTGCCAGACTGGAGCTCCCCAGCACTGCTTGTCCTGAGGTACCCTGTGCTCCTAGGTCCTTCCCACTCCAAGGCTGGAGTGAGACTGACCTCTGCCTTCTACCTCTGCAGCTCTTTTATAGGGCCCAGCCTGGCCCTGATTGGCTGCCTCTCAGACTTTTCCTATTGGCCCTCAGCACCAGCCCTCTCACAGGGCTGGATTTTAACACTTTCAGGGCCAGAGGAGAGTGACCACCCCGCTACCCCACCCCCCAAGATCACACACTGGGGCCAGGGATGTTCTATCTCCCCAGTTTTTACCTCAGCTTGGAAAAGAGAAAACTAAGAGGGGGATATGATAGAGGTCTATAAAAGCATGACTGATGTGGAGAAAGTAAATAGGAAAGTTTTATCTAGTCCTTCTAATAACACAAGAACTAGGGGCCACCAAATGAAATTAATAGGCAGCAGTTTTAAAACAAACAAAAGGAAATATTTCTTCACACAATGCAGAGTTAACCTGTGGAACTCTTTGCCAGAGGATGGCAAGACTATAACAGGGTTCAAAAAAGAACTTCTGTTTGCCAGAAGTTGGGTGAGGGCAATGGGATGGACCACTCAACGATTGCCTGTTCTGTTCATTCCTTCTGGAGCACCTGACAGTGGCCACTTTCGGAAGATAGCATACTGGGCTGTATGGACCCAGTATGTCCATTTTTATGTTCTGAAAATCATTACAGAACATAAAGTACTCAGATACTGTGGTAAATGTGGGTGATACCTGATCTAGATAGTGATAGTCCCTGAGAAATGATAATCTGCAAGACAAACAGAAGCACTGGAGAAAGAAGTCTACCCCATCAATGGGGAATGGAGGAAGGCACTGAGAGATTAAGACTGGGGCTTTCAAAGGAGATGAGCTACGTGTCCGACTCTCATTGAAATTCAACAGGAGCACTGCTTAGAACTGTGAAGTCTAGTCTATCCCTGACCGCCTCTTGATGGGTTAAATAAACTCATCTGACCAAGTTCAGGAGGCTCTGCACAGACAAAGGAACTTGAAGGGGGATAAAATTTCTTCTCCTGAAAACAGAAGGCGGGAAACACAGGAACTGTGGGACAGCAGACTGAAACCTGTTGGGAGTGAAAGCAAATATAGGCCTGAAAGAAAGCCTGCTGTGAATTTTAAGAGACTGTTCTAATAATATTTAGCAGTATAACCATAAGTAGAACTCCATACGTGTAAGACATGGCATAGTAATCATATCTGTGAGGAAACTAAACAATAAAATAACTAAAAAGCCAGAAAAGAGTGATGTGAACTCACACTAGACCTGTCCTGACAGGGGTGAAGAGTTAATATGGAAATGGGAGATTAATACATACATAAAAGAAAAGAAAAAATTACAAAAAGCATAAATACGTCAGTGTAAAAAGAGAGATTGTAAATCTGTATTGTCTGGTGCTGCCGGCAACTGTAATAGGATAGTCCTGATTTGCATCCCACTTGTAAATATTTGATCATCACTTTCTGAGTGTTTTTCTTTAATAACGATTTCTTATACCCATATTTTGAGCAAGTGAATCTGACTCCAACAGTACCAGGTGGGGGGAGCGGCGCCCTCTGGATAAACAAAGCCACCCTAAGCTCACACATATGCCTGTAGGCCGTTTGTTGTGTTGAAACTCCTGTTTTCCTATTGTTGAGTTTAAAGAGTACACTCACAGCTCCCAAAGGGAAGTGTTGCAGGGAAGCCAAATCCAGTCAACCCTGCAGAGTAATCCTGGTTGGTACACCGGGGATGCATCCCAAGGATCCAGTCTAAAGAGTGGGAGAATTGTGTGATTTGCTCCATAGAGATGAAGGATCAGAATTTGCCACCTGGAAGAATGCATTCAGGGAGACTGAAAGGGGTCGAAGATGCATCTCGCCTTGATCTGTGACATCCTGAAAGATAGGATTGACTTCAATTTCCAGTTCCAAAGAACTGGAACTACTTTGACATATTTATCAAGAGCTTAGCATGGATTCAAAACAAGAGTCTTAACCACTCATTTGATTTTGCCCCTTACGGTTGGCGATAAACTCAAATTTAACAAAAAGAACAGGAGTACTTGTGGCACCTGAGAGACTAACAAATTTATTTGAACATAAGCTTTCATGGACTACAGCCCACTTCATCGGACGCATAGAATGGAACATATAGTGAGGAGATATATACACATACAGAGAACATGAAAAGATGGGAGTTGCCCAACCAACTCTAAAAGGCTAATTAATTAAGATGAATTGTTGTCAGCAGGAGAAAAAAAGCTTTTGTAGTGATAATCGAGATTGCCCATTTAAGACAGTTTGACAAGAAGCTGTGAGGATACTTAACATCCGGAAAATAGATTCAATGTGTGTAATGGCTCAGCCATTCCCAGTTTCTATTTATCATTTTCCACAAGATGATTCAAGTCCCAATAATAAAATTCTTTGGCTAGCAATTTCCATTGCTTCTCCTTTTATAATGTGTCTACCTACTTATCACTTACATCGTGGTTTCAGTTACAACTTTATTAGTTAATCCTAGTCATGAAAACAATCTTAAAATTCTGTTATGAAACTGGCTCTTAAACATATTTTTCCTCTATAAGCAATATCTGTCTACTAATTAGTAAAGTATTTATTACTTCTCTCCATATTACTTTTCCAAAGCTTCAGGAAGTCTTGCCTATATGATAACAGTTCCATTAGCATCTTAGAGGTTTAGGCCTATATGCTAACAAAATTTTGACATTTGGAAAGATAGGCAATCTTCTTGTTAGTTTTTGGTTATGCAATAATAATAATAATAATCATAACAATAATAAATCCATTTAAAATCCTGCAGACTTAATTATGATACTTATCTACTGAAAGACAAAACATATGTGCTCACTACCAAGTATACCATAACCTCAATCTTAAAATACATTGCAAACAGAGGCAGATTACAGTTATTTGAAGCAACAACATTCAGTAACTCCTCGCTTAACATTGTAGTTATGTTCCTGAAAAATGTGACTTTAAGCAAAACGATGTTAAGCTAATCCAATTTCCCCATAAGAATTAATGTAAATGGGGGTGGGGTAGGTTCCAGGGAAATTTTTTTCACCAGACAAAAAAACTATTTTATATATATATATAAAATATATATATGTGTGTGTATATATATATATACACACACACATACACACAGTATAAGTTTTAAACATACAATTTAATAGTGTACACAGCAATAATGATTGTGACGCTTAGTTGAGGTGAAGTCAGAGGGTGGAAGAGGGTGGGATATTTCCCAGGGAATGCCTTACTGCAAAAAGACAAACTAGCATTCGGCTGAGCCCTCAAGGACTAACACATTGTTGTTAATGTAGCCTCACACTCTACAATGGAGCACAAATGGAGGGAAGGGAGACAGCATGGCAGACAGAGACAGAGACACACACCCTGTGTGTGGGAGAGAGAGATGCGCATTGCCCCTTTAAGTATGCTGACCCCACTCTAAGTACATTGCCTTTAAAAAATTCATGAAGTTGAGACAGCAGCTGTGGCCAGCAAGCTCTCTCTGTCCTGTCCCCACCCTGCTCTATATAGAGAAGGGGTAAGCGGGGGGTGGGGAGGCGGCAGGAGTAGTGGGGAGGGGGAGGATAGATAGATAGATAGATAGATAGATAGATAGATAGATAGATAGATAGATAGGGTGGCAGTGCTCCAAACTTGCCCCTGTGGTTCCCACACTTCCAGGCGGCTTATGCTAGTCACACTGTGAACCTTCATGTAGCCCTTCTCTCTCTAGGGCCAAAGTTACAATCTACTGAGCCCTTTTCATCATAAGCCAGCAAGGAGGTTGGTGAGAGAGCTCCCACAGTCTCTGTTGTCCCTGGGGGCTTGTTTCAGAACAGTTTAGCCTCCTGTCCTGACAGGGGCCTGACTTCCCCTCCCAGGAGGTGTTTCTGTAGTGGCGGGTTGGGGGGAACCCGGGCCCACCCTCTACTCCAGGTTCCGGCCCAGGGACTCTAGTGGCAGTAGCTGTTTGCAGCCGACCTTTCACCGGCAGAGCTGCTTCACTTCCTGGGGCCAGTTCCCCACAGCTCTCCCACTTCTTTCTCTTAATGCCTTCTTCACCCTTACCTTAGGACCCTTTCTAGTGGCTTGAGGGTGTCTTCATTACCCAACCCTTCAGCCCCACTTCCTCTCCTCTTGCTCCCTGGCTCTCCCTGGCCTGACCAGAGTGAGCCTTTTTACAGTATCAGAGGGGCCTTAATTAGAGTCAAGTGTTTACATTAGCTTAGCAGCCTCACCTGACTCTTTGCAGGCTAATTGGAGTCAGGTGTCTACCCTAGCCTGGAGCAGCCCCTGCTCTGCTCGAGAATAGAAAACTGCTTATCCAGTGGCCAGTATATCTGCCTTCTACTACTCTGCTGTACCCAACTGGCCTGGGTCTATCACAATAGATAGATAAGGTAATATATTTTATTGGACCAACTTCAGTTGGTGGAAGGTATGAGTTTCTGAGCTACACAAAACAATTCTTCCAGTCTGGGGAAGGAAGCATAGTGTCTGAGCTAAATACAAGTTGGGGCAGATTGTTAAGCAGAAGGGGTAGCACATGTTGGAAGTGGGCACTTGAAATGAAGTGGGCAGTTCCCCAGACCAGAAGCAGAGCATTGTGTAGCTCAAAAGCCTGTACCATCCACCAACAGACGTTTTTCTAAGAAAATATATTTCTTTACCTATCTTGTCTCTCTCATATCCTGGGACCACCATGGCTACAACATCACTACAAACAGTCTTAACAATAAAGAGGTAAGTTAAAGATGGTGGAAAATATAAATGTGCAGTAAATTGGAGTGATTTCTCCTGGTCAATGAGGTAAATCACTGATTTAACACTAGATGATGCCAATGGCTCTTATAATGTTGAAAACCTTCAATATCTTCTGTAGGCAACCTGTGACACCTTTACTCTTATTGATGAGGTACTTTTTCATGTATGTATCCTCATGGAAGTCAAGAGGGCTGCTCACCTGTGTAAGAGTACCACAATCTGATCCTGTATGAAGAGAATTTTGCTGAGCCCAACCCAGGAACCCCTTATCTACCTCTCAGTGAGTAAAGGTTCTTCACTGACTCCAATGCAGAGAAGATTTAGTTACCTTATTCAAGATCTCACAAGACATCACTGGGACAACTCCCACATTATGCCCCCTTCCAGTACTAATTAGGACAGCACAATAACTCATTAAGTGGCTGTTTAAACTTCCTGCACATAAGTATACACAGGTGTATTTGGTTTAATCCTGCCTATATTGAGTCAGGCTGAAATTTTCAAAGTGGCCAAAGAGGGTAAGGCACCCAGAACCGACTGAAATTCAAATATCTTTCTGCTGCTTTGAATAATGCCAACATATCTCTTTTATTATTGTTATTCTTATTTGTGTAACGATAGCACCTAGCAACCCAACCTGGAGCTACCTGGAAATTTCTGTCCCATGGGAAATATTCTGGCATTTGCTTTCATCCCAAAGAGTCAAAATATCAAAAATGCTTTGCAGAATTAAATGTTCAGAAATGATTCAATCTGGAAATCTCACAATGGAATATTCCGAAATTTTCTGTGTAAACCAGACAGCGCTTCCAAAATTAAAACTGAAACCTTTTGGTATGAATTTGCCCATTAATAAAATGGAATATTTAATAGAAATCAACCTTTCACCATTTAAAAAATCAATTTACATAGAGCCCCATATATCCTCAGGAATTTCTTTCTATCAAAAAGCTTTCTCTAGCTCTAACCCCAACCAAGTTGACTCTCCAAATACATAGGGAGTGATAGGCTTTACAATCAAACTATTGTTTGTTATTATTTAGTATTTGTTTTGTGGTAGATCCTAGGAACCCCAGCCATGGAGTGGGATGCTATTGTCCTAGGAGCTGTACAAACATAGAACAAAAAGATGCCCCCACCCAAAAAGCTGACAATCTAAGAGACAAAGTGAGAATGGGAAGTGAAACAGTAGCATGTAAAGGGAATGAGGTTTGCTCCAGGTCACACGACAGTAGCAGAGTTGGGAATTGAATCCCGTTCTTCTGAGTTCCAGTCCAGTTCCTTCTGCACTAGACTAGCTGCCGCTTTTTTCTCCTAATGTCAAATGCATTGATGTTATTTACGATTATTCAGTTCCCTGATTCTCTCTTTGCCAGGTGCCCCAGAAGGAATGAACAGAACCGGTAATCATCAATGTGCTGTAATATTTATACTGCTTACTGTATTTTTCACTCCATGCATCTGATGAAGTGGGTTTTAGCTCAGGAAAGCTTATGCCCAAGTAAATATGTTAGTCTCCAAGGTGCCACAAGGACTCCTTGTTGTTTTTTGTAATCATCAAGTGATCCATCCCTTGTTGCCTATTCCCACTTTCCAGCAAACAGAGGCTAGGGACACCTTCCCTGCCCATCCTGGCTTATAGCCTATGGGCCTATCTTCCAAGAATTTATGGAGTTCTTTTTTGAACCCTGTTATAGAGTTGGCCTTCACAACATCCTCTTGCAAAGATTTCCACAGGTTGATTGTGTGCTGTGTGAAGAAATATTTCCTTTTATTTGTTTTAAACCTTCCACCTATTAATTTCATTTGGTGACCCCTAGTTCTTGTGTTATGAGACAGAGTAAAGAAAACTCCTCATGATTTTAAAGACTTCTGTCATATCTCGCCTTAGTCTTCTGTTTTCCAAGCTGAAAAGTCCCAATCTTATTAATCACTCCTCATAAGGAAGCTATTCCATACCCCCTCATCAGTTTTGTTGCTCTTTTCAAAACCTTTTCCAAGTCCAATATATCTTTTTTGAGATGGGGCTATCACATCTGCACACAGTATTCAAAATGTGGGCGTACCATGGATTTATATAGCGGCCATATTATATTTTCTGTCTTATTATCTATCCCTTTCCAAATGATTCCCAACATTCTGTTCACCTTTTTTGACTGCCGCTGCACATTGAGTGGATGTTTTCAGAGAACTATCCACAATGACTCCAAGATCTTTCTTGAGTGGGAACAGCTAATTTAGACCCCATCATTTCAGGGCCATGCCATATAGAGAAACACATTCATGTCTAGCACAGCTGTACACATTTTCTTGGATAAACATTCATGGGGTTTCTACCAAAATGCCAGCTCTGAAATTTTAGGGAAGTTGCATCCTACACCTGGTTTCACAGTTGGCCCTTATCACTACAATATACAAAACTAAACCTGGGGATGCAAACTGCCCCACAACCTTTGGATTGTTGGATATCCAGTTGCAAATTTAGCACCTCACATCTTCCTCTAGTTTTTTGTTTTAATAAGTCGTGTGTGAGAGAGAGTGCACAAAGGGGTGTACTTGCGTGGGTTGCGGGGGGTGTGGTGTTTGAAGAATTGGGAGAGAGATAATGTGTGTGTGTGTGTTTTAGGGGAACTCTGGCTACATTTTTGCACACCAGCGGGAAAACATGTGTGTGCATTTCTGGACATGTATATGGCTGATTAATTTATGTGTGTACATGTTTGTAGAAGTGTGGGGACATTTTTGTTTGCACACATGATAAAAATGTTAAGGGGCCACAGCTGTGTGAAGGTGTACATATGGAGGGTTATTGTAGTGTGTTCACAAACATTTCTGAGGATTAGGGGAAGGTGAGTGATTACAGGAGTTCATAGAATCTTGCATCTGACTTGCATCTGAAGAAGTGGGTATTCACCCACGAAAGCTCATGCTGCAAAACGTCTGTTAGTCTATAAGGTGCCACAGGATTCTTTGCTGCTTTTACAGAACCAGACTAACACGGCTACCCCTCTGATACATAGAATCATAGAATATCAGGGTTGGAAGGGACCTCAGGATATCATCTAGTCCAGCCCCCTGCTCAAAGCAGGAACAATTCCCAACTATGTTCTCAGTATCTGGTTAAGAACTTGGTTTAACTGACATTTGATTTGATCTCTGTAAACTCAGCTGGCTCCATGGAAACCAATAGCGAATCTGCCATTGACTTCACAAAGGAGAAGGGTAGCAATTTAGTTCTGGGATCAAACCCACTGATAAATTTACCAGAAGACCATGTTGGAACTGCTCTCTGGGCTGTTCAGCATCTCTACCCATCATTAAAAGGACACTAGGTAAGCAATGTGGCCTAGTGGATAGATCTTTAGAGTTGCATGTGTTCTATGCCTGTCTCTTTAGGGTTTGAAGAAGAGCTCTGTGTGATCTTGAAAGCTTGCCTCTCTCCCCAACAGAATCTGGTCCAATGAAAGATATCACCTCCCGCACCTTGTCTCTCTGTGGAGCTATATATTGCATAGGGAGTCTGTGGCTGAACTGAGAAGTGAACCTATGGTGCATTTCATAGAAAAAACTGGGCAGATTCAATAATTTGGTAACTTTATTTTTTAAAGCCCTACTTTGAACTGGACAGCCCCACTATTTTTCCGTGACTTATGAAAACCTCCTTCTTCCCCTGAGTCTGCTCAGAGCATTCTTCACCTCTTTGTTCCTCAGACTGTAGATCACAGGGTTCAGCACTGGAGCAAGGACAGAATAAAAAAGAGAGATCAACATATCCACCTCCACTGTGTGGTTGGACTTCGGCCGCAGGTAAATAGCACAGGCTGAGCCATAGAATAAGGTGACCACGGTGAGGTGAGAGGAGCAGGTTGAGAAGGCCTTATGCCTTCCCTCAGCTGATGGGGTCTTCAGGATGCTGGAGAGTATTCGAGCATAGGACACCACAACCAGCAAGAAGGGGGACAGGTTGATCAAAACACTGAGGGCTAGGATGGAGGCCTCGTTCCTCGAAGTGTCCCCACAGGCCAGCTTCAGCACTGGGTAGATATCACAGAAGAAGTGGTTGACCTCGTTGGGCCCACAATAGGGCAAGGAAAAGATCCAAGCCACGTTGCCCAGAGGCATCAGAATTCCGCAGAGCCAGCAGGCAGTGGCCATCTTGGCACAGGCCCTATGGTTCATGAGAAGGGTGTAGTGCAGAGGGGAGCAGATGGCTCTGTAGCGGTCATAGGCCATGGCAGCCAGCAAGTAGCATTCTGCCGTCCCAAGAGAAAGGAGGAAATACATCTGGGCAGCGCATCCAGTGAAGGAGATGGCCATCTCCTCAGAGATTAAATTAACCAGAATCTTAGGGATGGTGACCGAGGTGTAGCAGATCTCCAGGAAGGATAGGTTCCGAAGGAAGAAATACATGGGGGTGTGGAGGGCTGGGTCCAGTACTGTCATGAAGATGATGAGGAGGTTTCCTGTCAGGGCAATGGTATAGATAATGGAGAAACCTACACAAAGTATTGCTCGGGTCTCTGGATGTCTCCAGAATCTGAAGAAAATGAAGTAGGTCAGCATGCTGTGATTCCGCTGTGCAATTTCACTGGTATAGCTCATCTGTGGAAAGAGGAGAAAAAATAATTTCCATGTGGTCATTATGGGCCAGCTCATAGGAACATAGGACTGGAAGAGACCTCCTGGCTCATTAAGTCCAGTTCCCTGTTTTCACTGGGAACCACATTGTACAATCCCAATCATAAAAGGATCCAGCTCCGTGTTAACACTAATTAGATTGTTTGGCCCTATTGGGAGGCTGTTCCAGAACCTCCCTCCTCTGATGGTTAGAAACATTCTTCTAATTTCCAGACTAAATGTACTCACAGACAGTTTATCTCCATTTGTTCTTGTGCCAGCATTTGCCCTGCCTCATGTTTACTCTCCCAGTGCATTTATAGAGGGCAATCAGAACCCTTCTCAGCATGCATTTTACTAAGCTAAACAAGCCAAGCTCTCTTAGTCTTTTGTGGCTGGATTTTTTAAAGCTATTGAGTTGCTTGGTGGGATTTTCAAAAGCAGCTAGGCACCCAACAGCTACTGAAATCAAAGAGTGTTTGGTGCTTAGGTACTTTAGAAAATCCCACTCAGTACCTACATATCTTTAAAAATCTAGCCCTCAGTCTTTTTAGTTTCATCAACTGGGATACACTGGTGTAGCCCCACTGACTTCAACAAAGCTGTGCCTATGTACATCACCATCAAGCTAGCTAGCTAGCTAGCTAGCCCCGTGTACATCTAGCTAGCTAGCAACGTGCCATTAAAAGAAAAATACAAACCCTGGCTCTGAGACTCACATTGCCACAGTGTAAATCTGGAATCAGATATTTCAATTCAGAGTGAGAGCGGCAAAGAGTTCTGTGGCACCTTATAGACTAACACACGTTTTGGAGCATGAGTTTTTGTGAGTGAATACTCACTTCGTCGGATACATGCATCTGTAGCGGTCATAGGCCATGGCAGCCAGCAGGTAGCATAATCCATAGTGTCTCTATCTCTATAAACCTCCAGATATTCATGGGAATCATCCCCTTAAAACACACACACACACACACACACATATAAAATGCTAACATATCATTACATCAGATAGGGAAGAATGATTATGAGGGAAGAAAGACCCATTGAAAGATATTATCTTGAAGAAGGGTTAGTCCTCTGAGCTGTAAATAATTATGCCTTCACATATAAATCAGGTAAACCTAGAATGTATAGAAATGAGATCAGAATGTGTGTTTCTTTCAACAAAGAGGTTCTCTTTGTTTGGATGACCTATATAATGACACAGGTATGGGATGTGGATGTCCTTCCAGTTACAGTGAAGAAGAGACACAGACCCAGCTCTTGATCTTACATCAAGGGTGGTAATGTAACTACCCTTTTGTATTGTGCTGTACTAATCTCTGACTGATAAATCTTTGATTAAATAATCCCAGTTCAGCAATCGCGAGTCGTCATTGCCTCAGAACACGCAACACCCTCGAATAACTAAGAGCAGAGGCTGAGGCTTTGTCATTGATTTCAGTGTGTTTCATTCTCAATGAAATGTCCCGTGTTCTCCTCCCAGTTACGCGGGTGACTAGGACAACCCTAGCAAGGTTGAATCGGTCTAACCAGGAGCAGAGCAGAACAGATCCCTGAATATCAAACCCTCAGATGAAATTCAAACCACTACAGATTTACCTCTACATGCAGGCAGCACTCCTGCATCTGCTGTGAATGGAGATCTGGGTAGATTACAGGTATTTCAGCTGTTTTCTGAGTCTCCAGAGACAGGTTCCCTTAAATACTTTGGGTTTAATTAGGTATCGTATAAAGATAAATTGTCATTTATCCTTCAGCTTTAAAAATAAACCCAACAGATAAGAAGGTCCTATCCTGTGAGTGGCTGGATGGAGGGCCTTCATCTCCCACTAACCGCAATGGGAACATTGCGCTACCAGCACCAGCCAGATTCAGGACATTCATGTGTAAACACTTGTGTTTATTCCTATGGTCCCTGATGGAATTGCTCATGTGAACCCTTTGTGGCTACGAGTCTTTGCTTATTTACAACTCTCTGATTTCCCAATCCCCCCTCTCTCCCCATTCCTCACAGGTACAGAAATGAGACATCCAGACACATCAAGAAAATATCTTTCCCCTGACGGGGGCAGTGTGTGTGTGCATGTGCACACACACACACACACACAGAGCAGGTCTCATTCCTTCTAGTAGGAGGCAATTTCTTATTTGCACAAAACATAAGGGAATAAATATCAGGATTAGAGACAAAATGAAGATGAGAAAAAAATAAAATGTAGCACGATCATCTTCTCTTCCTTCTTATTCTCACAGTCATAACAATAACCAGTAAGTAGATGAAATTAAATGAGAGATGCCTCATTCCCTTAGAAACATAGAATATCAGGGTTGAAAGGGACATCAGAATGTCATCTAGTCCAACCCCCTGCTCAAAGCAGGACCAATCCTCAACTAAGTCATCCCAGCCAGGGCTTTGTCAAGCCTGACCTTAAAAACCTCTAAGGAAGGAGATACCACCACCTCCCTAGGTAACCCATTCCAGTGCTTTACTGCTCTCCTAATGAAAAAGTTTTTCCTAATATACAACCTAAACCTCCTTCACTGAAACTTGAGACCATTACTCCTTGTTCTGTCATCTGGTACCACTGAGAACAGTTTAGATCCATCCTCTTTGGAACTCCCTTTCAGGTGGTTGAAAGCAGCTATTTAATCCCCTCTCATTCTTCTCTTATGCAGTCTAAACAATCCCTAGTTCCCTCAGCCTCTCCTCATAAGTCATGTGCTCCAGCCCCCTAATCATTTTTGTTGCCCTCTGCTGAACTCTCCAATTTTTCAACATCCTTCTTGTAGTGTGGGGGACACAGTACTCCAGATGAGACCTCACCAATGCCAAATAGAGGAGAATGATCATGTCCCTCAATCTGCTGGCATTGCTCCTACTTATACAGCCCAAAATGCCATTAGCCTTCTTGGCAACAAGGGCACACTGTTGACTCATATCAAGCTTCTCATCCACTGTAACCTCTAGGCCTTTTTCTGCAGAACTGCTGCCTAGCCACTCGGTCCCTAGTCTATAGCAGTGCATGGGATTCTTCCATCCTAAGTGCAGGATTCTGCACTTGTCCTTGTTGAACCTCATCAGATTTCTTTTGGCACAATCCTCTAATTTGTCTAGGTCCCGCTGTATCCTATCCCTACCCTCCAGCGTTATCTACCACTCCTTCCTGTTTAGTGTCACCTGCAAACTTGCTGAGGGTGCAATCCATGCCATCCTCCAAATCATTAATGAAGATATTGAACAAAACCGGCCCCAGGACTGACCCTTAGGGCTCTCCGCTCGATACCGGCTGCCAACTAGACATGGAGCTATTCATCACTACCTGTTGAGCCCGACGATCTAGCCAGCTTTCTATCCATCTTATAGTCCATTCATCCAGCCCATGCTTCTTTAACTTGCTGGCAAGAATACTGCAGGAGACTATATCAAAAGCTTTGCTAAAGTCAAGTTACAGCTCTCTGTTTTCAATCTATGTAATCAGCTTACTTAGGAGGCTGATATACAGACACTGAGAAATGTAACTACTTCTGTCCATTAGGCTCTGGGCAGGTGGAAGACCTACTGCATTTTTTATTGGATTGTACTTTGTATTGCCACTTGAGATCAAATGGCTTTCCATGTTTTTGTCCCTTTTTCTTCGACTGCTCAGAAAATGGAATATTTACTAGGAACTGGCAATATATCTGCGATCCGAGTGGTTGCCAGTTTTGCGTGGTGAGCCACTGAAATAAAGAAAAAGCAAGTAGCATGGTGATAATATATGATATAATGGTTTATGTTGGTTTTAGATATATATTAATATTTTAAAATACTGGAGTTAGGTTTTAAGTCTTATTTTAATATCTTTTGCTATTGGTGCATTTGCCTATGGCTGAGTGGCTATTCATAATGATGACTTCACTTGACTTAACCAGATACCCCCACTTCTGGGAAGTGGGATTGTCTCAGTAGTCCCTGTGTCTCTTTAGCCTGGTCAAACCAGTTTAAGCAACCTATTAGGCAGAGATAACATATCATAGAAAATAAATGTAGAGTGTTGCTGAGCAATTCCTATCTGGGCTGTGACCTCCTTTCTTGTGGATGTTTCTGATTTAACCATCTAGCAAACAATGCAATAACAACCTAATGCAGAGATGTACATATTTTATTCATTACATATTACAGGCATCTTCCACCTCCTTCATACCCTCTTCTGCCCAAAACTTCCTCCCACCACAATGAACTTCACAGTAGAAAAGATTCTTTATTGAGACTGCGGGACACAGACAGACCCTACGGTTTTCGCTGGCTTTCTAGCTCCCTATCTCTGTTGCAAGCTTTCAAGAGTTGATCACAAATTGTATATATTTATTGCAGAGAAGGAGGGAGAGGTTCTGTGGGAAATACCAAAAATAACCTTTTTGTTCAAGAATAGTTTTTATTTTTTTACTGAGAAACTGAAAACTCTAAAATACATTTTTTGTTGTTGTACTTTTGGCAACCGAAAAATATATTTCTTTATTTATTGTAGATTTTGATATTTTGCAACTTGGTTACAGGAAAGAGAAACATTTCCATATTTTAGGCTTTTCCACCAACGCCCTACTGCCCCCCCCAAAAAAATATTTTTGGGTGGAAGTGAAAATTTCTCTTTAAAAGAAATGCCATTTCCAATTGGCACGGGGAGAAACATTTTAGCAGAAAAATGTTGACCCCCAGCTCTACTGGTTTTATCAAGAAGGATATCTCTTAATCCGTCTTGGACAAAGCAGACATGTAAAGGACTGATACCGACTGTATAGCCCTCATCTCTATATCTCCGTCATTGCATCTACAGGCTCTGTGCAAGCACACTCTGTAATCCCCTTCGTTTGAAAATTTCTACATCATTGCTGACTTTTCTGAACTATGGGTCAGACCCTCAGGTGTTGTAAACACAAACCTATTTGTACTCCTCGAGGACCTGGCCCCATAATTGTGATACATTTGTTTCCTTTAAGAAAGCAATTTCTGGCCATTGTTCTCCTGAGAGCCTCCTTCACCTCCTTGTTTCTCAGGCTGTAGATAAGGGGGTTGAACATGGGGGTGATGACTGTGTAGAAGAGAGAGAGCAGCTTGTTGGTAACTGGTGCATATGCAGAATTAGGGCGCAGATACGTGACAATCCCTGTCCCGTAGAACAATGTCACCACCAGAAGATGTGAGGAACAGGTGGAGAAGGCCTTATGCCTACTCTGAGCCGAGGGCATCTTCAGGATGGTCAGGAGGATGAGAAGGTAGGAGACCAGAATCAACACAAAGGGAAATGTTATGAATAGCAGGGCAACCATAAAGACAGCGATTTCATTCAGGTAAGTGACCCCACAGGCCAGCTTCAATACTGGGGGGATGTCACAGAAGAAATGGTTAATTTCATTGGCTCCACAAAAAGGCAAGCTGAATATGACTGAGGTGTGTCCCAAGGACGTGAGGAGACCACTGATCCATGACACAGCAGCCATCTCTGAGCATCTGGTATTGTTCATAATGTGCATATAGCGTAAGGGGTAGCATATCGCAACATAGCGGTCATAAGCCATCGCCCCCAAAAGAAAACATTCTGTGCCCCCTAGAAATAGAAAGAAATACATCTGCACAGCACAGCCAGTGAAGGAGATAGTTTTATCCTCCAAGAGGAGGTTGGCCAGCATCTTGGGCAGGGTGACCGAGGTGTAGCAGATCTCCAGAAAGGACAGGTTCATGAGAAAGAAATACATGGGGGTGTGGAGGGCAGCATCAGCTAATGTCAGGGTGAATATGAGAAGATTTCCAGTCAGAGTGATCATGTAGGTAGCTAGAAACACCAGGAAGAATAAAGCCTGTATCTCTGGAAGGTCAGAAAGCCCCAGGAGAATGAACTGAGTGACAACGGTGTGATTCCTTCCTGCCATTTGGGCTCTGAGTTCCTCGGGACAGTATTTATTCCTGAGGAAAGATAGAAGCCAATATAGTACAGATTTCTGAATGTAGTGACAGGTAGGGAAAAACAGCAAAGCTGCTTAGATAACTTATACAAGCAGGGAGCTCCATCCTGTCCCTTTCTTTCCCCATCCCCTTGCTTGTCTCCCTTCCCTTCAGCCTGAATCTTCCCCTATGCCCTTTCTGGGCTACATTTGATCATTAAAGCCATCTTGACTCAGGGCAGTTTACCTTCTATTATCAATAATGCAAAATGGTGATCATCTTTCTTATAGTCATCATCCATACTGGCACCTGCAAAAACAGTAGGGGATCATAATGGCCTTAAACTCTGAATCTATTAAACTATTGTGTAAATGGGAATCAGGCCCTGTCAGAGTGAGTCATCCAAATAAAATAATTCATTTACACATTCATTTAACACGTTTAAGTCATAAAGCCACTCCAGGAAAGCATGGTCTGCTCACAGATACTGCTTATGAAGAAAAAGAGACAAAATGTGCCTGATAAATTACTTGGATCAGTACTTACCTTACCTTGTTCAATAGCAACTGTCTGAAGAGGAAAGAACATTCTTCTCTTAGTTAAATTGCCACTGGGGAGTAGGGATGAAATTAGTTCATTTTCCAACTGTGGAAGTTATTTCTTTGTAAGGCATCTAGATATTATAGAAAAATATATATTGTAAAAGATAGTGAGATACTCTGTCAGAGTAGGTAGATATAAAGGCAGAGAGTTACTATTGTTAATTCCCCCATCTCCTGGCTTCAGCACAGGAATCAGGTCCATTTGTCAGTTCCGTCCCTAGTTTCCACACAATATGGGTCCCTGCATGTCATTTTCATCCTACTCCGACTATCGTCCCTCCTAGCTTCAGCATGGGGAAAGATCAGAAATTGCATTTGCTAGCCACTTATGTCAAGGAGATCCAGGGTTATGTGATGAGTTCCTTTTTTTATAAGAAAGAAAGAAAGAAAGAAAGAAAGAAAGAAAGAAAGAAAGAAAGAAAGAAAGAAAGAAAGAAAGAATATAAGTACCTTCACTTTTTACTAGTAAATGAAGATTGTTTTGCATCACCGACCCTATAACAATGTGTGACATTCAGACATAGATGATGGAACGGCATCTACATAATGACAGTCTTCCTGAAATTGATTGTGGTTTGTAAATCATTTAATCACTGGCTTTCATTGAAAATCAATGGGAAATGGGTGCTTAATTACATCAGGTGCTTTTGAAAGTGTTACCCATAACTATCATTTGCTTGGGTTCCCCAAAATACAATATTCCTTACCTTCCTCCGGATCACAGAGAAAAATCTTCACTGACTTTGCACGGTCCCTGTGTACAGGCACAGGTCTTTTAATCATGCTAGATGTACCCTTGGGAAATGACACCACGATCATTTTACACTCCAATACCAAAGGAACAAAACATGTTCTAAATATGCAACCAAGTGGCATGATTTTCATGTACATCAGCTTAATAGAGAGTAACTCAACACAGTTCATAAATTTAGAGTTTTCCACCATGGTCTGACCCTTCAGCATTGAAACAAGCAATCCAAATTGGTGATGAAATACAGAACACTTGTTTTTTGTTGTGTGTCTCAACATAGTTGTTGTTGTGGTTGTTGTTGTGTGTCTCAACATAGCTTTTTTAAACTATGCAGTTGTTTTTAGGTACATCTTCTCACTGTGCACATTAAATATACCAGATTTTCAAAGAAAACTGTAGGAGGAAGAGAGCTTGAGATATAAGCCCTTGTGTCAAAGGCCTGCTATGAGGCCTGAGCTAAAGTAGTGGGCAAGCTTTACTGATATAAAGCAAAGTTAGCAAAAGTCAGGCTGTGAACAAACATTAGGCTCTGCCTGCTTGCAAGTTCACAGAATCTGGCAAGAACAGGGCTGATATTGCAGAAAAACACATTCCAGAAGAGAGGTACCGGAACATCCCAATATCAAGGATGGTAAAAAAAACATTCCCCAAGGATAACAGGAGCACACTGACCCCTCCTTAAAGATAAGGTCATGATGACTGTAATAAATAGAGATGTTTTCATCAAACCAGCATATACAAGGAGATGGGTAATAACTAGCCATATTAGGGAGCAGTAACTAACTATGTCAGAGGGGCAGTACTAACTTGTTTGTAGCAGAGTATAAAGCGGTAACTCTGAGAGAGTATCTTTGTCCAGCTAAGGGAGCAGTGGAATGTCCCGCCATTCAGTAAGCTGCGTCCATTGTCACAGGCATACATGTCTTAGTATCCTCATAGAGTCTACCACTTGCTATTACTGTGCTTCATTGACAATAAACCTGTCTGGGCACCTTTGAATCTTAATGAATCTTGTCATCATTGAGCGGTTCACGCAAGGTCTGCTATGCCAGCTGTCTACACAGAGCTGGGACAGCACACAGGGAGGACACACACAGCCAAACGTTTAACAACAAAAACTTGTGAAGCAAATTCCATCATGTGAAATCATTAGGACTCCTTGCACATATTTTTAACTGGATTTGAACCCTGGTCTTTCAGGTCCTCAACACAGACCTCTACTAGTGAAGCATGGATGTTTTTTCAGACAGCAACAGAGTTCTGTACATCAGGTATCTGAAAGGTGGTATAGGGGGGTGCTGTGGACAGGACAGAGGTTGTTTAGAGAGGAGGGCCAGATTTTCAAAGGTATTTCAGTGCCAAGAGATTCAGAAAGGTGCCCAGGGGGGTTTGCAAAGGTGACTAAGCAGAATAGGCACCCAGCTCCCATTGGCTCGGAGTCCACCTTTTGAAAGATAGTGTGAACATAAGAACATCCATACTGGGTCAGACCAATAGTCCATTTAGCCCAGTATCCTGTCTTCTGACCGTGGCCCAATGCCAGGTACTTCAGAGGGAATGAACAGAACAGGTAATCATCAAATGATCCAGCTTGTGTCACCCATTCTCAGATTCTTTAGTGTGGCTAAAAAGATAAAGCTTGGGTTTGTCATTTGAGAGATCTGGGATCAAGTCTCAACTTTCCCAGGAATGGCCTTTTGAAACCTCTCAATTAGTTATTAATAAAGTGCATGAGTGACCCAAGGTGCTTATATTTGACTGCCTTCTAGGAAATGGCCTGAGACCTTATCCCTCAATAAAGTCCCTTAAGTGCATAGAGATATCAACATCAGTTATTAGAGGTGAAACCAGAATCTCCTAGCTCCCACTTCAGTGCACCTTCCTTAGGTTGGTCCCAATCTTCATGACATCATTGCCTGATTTGGTTATGTAGAGGAACTATCATCTTGATACAATTGGAATGTGGAATTAGAGTAGGTTGGAATAGATGAGAAATTTTCCCCATGAAAAATTTAGCTTTTCATCAAAGAACCAAAAAACAATACAAAGAATATTAACATTAAGGGTAAAATTTTCCCAGGGGGCAGATTTTCAAGAGCATCTAGGTATGGTTTCCAAACTTTGACTTGTGACCTCAAGTGGGGACATGTCATTAAGCAGAGGGAGTCATGGTTATCCCAATTGTGTGGAGGAACTCATTTTGTAGAGCAAAATTGCCTGTGAGGTCATACTGTGTGAAAGATGCCATTTTGCCCCCCAGAAAGGCATCCTTCATGCTGTCTGGGGTACCAGGAAGAAATAAGTCATTAAACATTTTGCTGGCAAAAAGTTTGGGAACTGTTTGCTAGACTCTCAAAGAAACTTCATCAAGGTAACACTCAACTAGCTCCCTGTACAACGAAAAGGGACAAATTTGTTCCTTAGATTACAATCCACAAAAAACAGCACTCTGGGCAGCTCCTTGCCTAAGCTAGCCAATGGAAGATGCCCCTATCTTGGAGATAGGTGCCTCCCTCTGCTTGAGATGCTCAAATACAAACCCTCTCTTGGTATTAGGTGCCTATACTGGAGCAGCAGCTAATTTTTAGATCTGGGGTTAGGGTGCTCATTCAGGATGTGAACAATGCCTGGTTCAAGGCCCTTCCTCTGCCAGAGTGGGAGAAGGGATTTGAACAGGAGCCTGTCACCTTTCAGGTGCATGTCCTAGCTATTGAACTATGGGATATACTTATGCAGGGCTCCCTCAACCTAGGGTGACCATATGTCCTGATATTATCGGGACCATCCTGATATCAAGGGCTTTGTCTTATAGACATTACTATACCCCACCCCTGAAAAAAAAAGTGTCCCAATTTTTCACACTTTCTGTCTGGTCATCCTACTGCAACTTCTCCTCTTGAAGCTGTGCCACTGTGGATATATCATTTAAAACTTCATTAGAGCAGAGGGACTGGATTCCAGGTCTACCACCACTCTGGCTGCCAAGTCCAATCACCAGGATATGGCTTTATTCTTGTACATGGGTAGACTTCCTCTCTCTGTCCCAAGGATTCTTTCATTATTTATCCACAGTGGATAGATAGGTAGAGGGAGCCATGCAAGCTTCAGGATGGTTTCAAACCTGACAGAGGGCCTGATTTTTAAATGTCTTTGGACATCTAAAGATACAGATATACTGAGTGGGATTTTCAAAAGTCCCTAAGTGAGTTAGGCACCTGACTCCAATTTATTTTCAATGAGACTTAGGTTCCTAAGGGCCAGCTTTTCAAAGGCATTTTGGTGCCTAAAGGAGCTGATAGAGGCCCAGTGGGATTTTCAAAAACTCCTTGTCACCTAATATGGGTATTAAGAACCTATACTTCTGGAAATCAAAATCCCATTAGGCACCTAGCTCCATTTTAGGTATCTAAATATATTTCTAACCCCATCTCTTAGGTGCTTTTCAAAACTGCATTCTAAGTTACCTGATTCACCAGAGCATTGTGGAGAAGATTATCTGTTTTGCCCTAGCATTTTTCTTCTCCCAGTAACTCCTCAGTTCCCACTCCCCATCACCCGGATTCCTGTGAATATATTTGTCAGTATCTGTCAGTATCTGCTGAGTAATCTTGACCAATAATCATTAGTCTGTTGGGCATTCCCTTTGGACCAACACAGGGCTCATGAATAACCTAATCCCCCCCCCCAAAAAGAGAGGGGATTAAATAGAAAATATGTTGTAGAATTTGCCCCTGAAAGAGGACTGGGACATAGGAGCATAGGAATTGCAAACCCATGGCCTATCTTCTCCAACATCCTTGCTCTAACCATGGTCAACACCAGCTTCTTCAGAGGAAGATGAAAGAACCCCACCATAGGAAGGTGTGGGGAAATCTGTCCCCCATGAAGGTCTCATCCTAATTCCCAATAGAGATGGGCTTAAACCATGAAGCATGGATTTAAACCTTCTAAAACCCTTTGCTTTGCATTAACTCTAGATATTCTTACTGTCCACATAAATGTCCAATCCCCTCTTTGAATCTTGCTAAACTATTGGCCTCAAGAACATCATGTGGTGAAGAGTTCCACAGTCTAATTATGTGTTCTGCAAAGTAGTTCCTTTTATTAACATTGAATTTACCACCTTTTAATTAAATGTCCTTCGACCAAAACTTCACTGAACTGCTCCTCATGGTATTGAATATATAACAGCAGCTGGACACAGCCAGACCCAGTGTATCTCTGGACCTGAGACTGATTTACACATCCTGTGCATCATTGTATCACCACTTGAGGTATTTCTGTGTCTCTCCTGGAATGAACAAGGACTGGACCCTGGTGATGTCTTCTTCACTGCTCATTGGCTTGGAGGCTGGGATTCCAAAGAAGACTAAGTCCTTCTCTACGCTAGGGGGATAAATCGATCTAAGCTATGCAATTTGAATTACATTAGTAGCGTAACTCAAGTCAATGTAGCGTTAGATTTACTTACCAATGGGTCTGCACTATGCTATATCGACTCCCCTTACTCGTCTCGTTCTGGTGGAGTACAGGAGTCAACGGTAGAGTGATCTCCAGTCAATTTAGCGGGTCTTCACTAGACCCACTAAATTGACCACCAATGCATTGATCGCCACCTGTCTATCCCCCGGTAAGTGTAGACAAGCCCTCAGGGAGTTCAAAACCCAGATCCCCCTGGCATTTTCATAAAAATATAGGGCTGAAAGAAACCTGGAAAGATCATCAAGTCCAGCCCCCCCCGGGTCCCCCCCCCACACACAGGACCAAGTAGCCCTAGACCCTCCCTGACAGGTGTTTGTCCAACCTGTGCTGAAAAAACCTCCAGTGATGGGGATTCCACAGCCTCCCTTGGTCACCTGTTCCAGTGCTGAACTACCCTTAGAGTTAGAAAGCTTTTCCTAATATTTAATCTCAATTTGCCTTGCTACAGATTACGCCCATTACCTCTTGTCCTGCCTTTAGTGGACATGGAAAGCAATTGATCACCATTGGCTTTATGACAGCCCTTAACATATTTGAAGAGTGTTATCAGGTCCCCCCTCTGTTTTCTTTTCTCAAGACTGAACATGTCCGTTTTTTTAAACCTTTCCTCCTAGGACAGGTGTTTTAAACATTTTATCACTTTTGTTGCTTTCCTTGGAACTGTCTCCAATTCATCCACATCTTTCCTAAAGTGTGGTGACCATAAAGGGGCACAGTATTCCAGCTGAGATCTCACCAGTGTCCAAGAGAGCAGGATGTTTACCTCCCAAAACTTACGTACACCCCTGTCAATCATGCACCCCAGAATGATAGTTACCTTTTTCATAACTACATTGCATTGTTGGCTCAGATTCAATTTGTGATCCATTGGAACCTCCAGATCCTTGTCAGCACTACTACCACCTCTCCAGTTATTCCCCATTTTGCTAAGTGTAGTACTTTGCACTTTTCTTTATTGAATTTCATCTTGTTGATTTCAAACCTGTCCTCTAATTTTTCAAAGTTGTTTTGAATTGTAATCCTGTCTTCCAAAGACCTTGCAATGCCTTGCAGCTTCATGTTATCTGCAAATTTTATAAACATAGTGTCCACTCCATTATCCAAGTCAATGAAAATATTGACTATACCAGACCAAGGACTGAACCCTACATATCCCACTAGATATACCCTCCCAGTTGGACAGAGAATCATTGATAACTACTCTTTGAGTATAGTCAATCATTTGTGTACCTATTGTGGTTAGACGTTGATAGATGTTTTTCTGCATGTGTGTGTTCCCTTTGTGTGCCACCCCAGCCCTGCGCAGACAGATGGCATGGCAGAACTTGAGCAAACCACCAATGACCACATGATCTTTTAAGGGATGAAGGCACATGGCCAGATTAATTGACAATGAAGCACGGTATTAGTATGCTGCAGACTCTACCAGACCGCTAATACATGTGTGCCCGTAACAATGGACAAGCTCAGTGAACGTTGGAACTTTCCATTCCTCCCTAGGCTAGACAATACATTTGAAATACATTTTTACACCACAATAGAAACAAGTTAGTACTACCCCTTCAACATAGTTAGTTACTGCCCCCTTGGCTCAGTCAAAACATCTTTAGTATATACTGTCATCCTGAAATCATCTTTTAGGAAGGGTCAGTATGTTATCCTTGGGAAATGTTTTTGTACCCTCCTTGATAATGGGATGTTCTGGTACCACTTAATATCAGGATGTGTTTGCGTAAGTACTCTGTAACTAGCGCTTCTTAGGAATGTGTATTTCTGCAATATCAGCCCTGTTCTTGCCAGATTCTGTGAGCAGGTCCTGTCTCATACCAGGCCTTTAATATAAGGGCTTATGTCTTAGTCTCGCTTCCTACTACATCTACCTTATAGTAATTTCGTCTAGACAACATTTTATAGGTGTTGGGAGTAGAGGTTGTAAAATTTATTCATCACGCTCTTTTTTTTTTCACGTGAAAATTTTTGATGGAACCAAAAATGTTCACAGAAAATTTTCATTTGATCAAAATGTTCTGGTTTTCCATAGAAAAATTGGAAGCTTAATTAAAAAAAAAACAGTAAAATTTTCATTTTCTCTAACAAAGTTCAGGTTTTGGTTTTCAAAAATGGGAACTTTTTACTGAAAATCATTTAAACTGAAAATGATTTTTAAAAAAAATAATTATCGAAAACACAATATAAAGACTTTTTTACTGAAAATATTTTTCAAAAGCAATTTTTTTCCCAATTTCAGCTTTACTTAAAAATTGGTTAGTGGGGGGATGTGGTAAATTATAAGAAACTTTTTTTTAATTTCCCATTAAAAAATAAATAGCATTCTCCAGTCTGCTCTGTGTGGCAGTCTTCCCACCGGATTATATGAAAATCAAAAGCTACCGAACTTTATGTAGTTGCATCACTATAGAGTTGTTAGAATTATGTTTATAATAAAGTTATTATCTTTATTGTCGTGTTATCATTCAGAAAGAGAAGGTGGGTGAGGTAATATCTTTTACTGGACCAACTTCTGGTGGTGAGAGAGACAAGCTTTTGAGCTATGCAGAGCTCTTCTTGAGGATTAGACAAGGTAACCCAAGTGTCCAAGCTAAATACAAGATGAATTTAAATTCATAGGTCTGCTGAACACTAAAAAACATGGACTTCTCAGAGACTGGTTTTATGGCCCATTACAACAATTTGTCACACACCCTGCTGCCTACTAACCCTCCTTTGTCCTGTGATTGCAGCCCACTGCATTTTATGTGGTCTTCTCAACATATATTTAGGTTGGACACTCGCGTTACCTTCTTCAGACCTAAGGAAATCTGAAGCTCAAAAGCTTTTTTCTTCCACCAACAAAAGTTTGGTCCAATAAAAGACCTTCTTCCTGACCTTGTCTCTCTCATATCCTGGGACAACCCAACACAGCTACAAAAGTAAGGCTCTGTTGGGAATTCAATTCCTTAGGCCTGTTATATAAATACCAGGTCAGTCCCTGAGCCCTTTACACACTACTAATTTTCCAGAATAATATTGATAGTAAAGTAATTTTCTTTAGTTAAGAAAACATTTCCTGGTGACTGTTCTCTTCAGAGCATCTCTCACTTCCTTGTTCCTCAGGCTGTACGTAATGGGGTTCAACATGGGAGTGATGACAGAGTAGGAAAGAGACAGTATTTTCCCCATTCCTGACACAGAAGTAGAACTAGGGTGCAGATAGTTAATGATTCCTGTCCCATAGAAGAGAGTCACCACAATGAGATGGGAGGAACAGGTGGAGAAAGCTTTATACCTGCCCTGAACTGATGGTATCTTCAGGATGGTGAAGATGATGAGTAGGTAGGAGACCAGGATGAGGATGAAGGGCAAGGGGATGAAAATCAGGAGAATGGTGAAGATAACCACTTTATTCAGGAAGGTGATGCCACAAGTCAGCTTCAGCACTGGGGTGATGTCACAGAAGAAGTGGTTGATTTCATGGGAGATACAGAAATGCAAGTTGAATATGATTATAACATGGCCCAGTGATCCAACCAGACCACTGAGCCATGAGCCAGAGGCCAGCCTCATGCACTTTGTGTGGTTCATGATGCTTGGATAATGCAGAGGGTGGCATATGGCCACGTATCGGTCATAAGCCATGACAGACAGTAGAAAGCATTCCACACCTCCTAAGGCCACAAAGAAATACATCTGCGTGGCACAGCCGAGGAAGGAGATGCTTTTATCCCCAGACAGGAGGTTCACCAACATCTTGGGGACTGTAACTGAGGTGTAGCAGATCTCCAGGACGGACAGGACCCTGAGAAAAAAATACATGGGGGTGTGAAGAGCAGCATCTGCCATGGTGATGGTAAAGATAAGAAGGTTCCCAGTGAGGGTCACCATGTAGGTCGCGAGGAACATGGAGAAGAATATCAGGCGCAGCTGGGGATGGTCAGAGAATCCTAGGAGAATGAACCTGAAGGCACCTGTGTGATTCCCTCTCATCCTTTAGGTTGTGGTCTCCTCAGCATTAGCTTTGTACCTGTACAAAGATAGTAACCAACATTACCTCAAGTTCCCATTTAATTCAATGAATCTGTGGGCTCCTAATTGGGCGCTGTGTTATGGTTACAGTATTGATTGATAGTACATAAGGAGACAGATTTCACTAGCCTGAGTAATGTCATCTTCTTAAATCCTGATGATTGAGGAAGACAAAGCTGATCCATAAAAATAACTAGTAAGCCTGGGATTTTCAAAGTATCCTAAGGGAATTAGGCACTTGACTTCCATTGCATTTCAAGTGCATGACTCTCTCATGCTTCTTTGAAAAATTCCATCCTAATATGAAAATAAGAAATTATTTTTTCTTATTTTCATTTCTTCTACAGTCCTGATGTTTATTCACATATGTCTTATGTAAATAAGAAATGTTGGAAAACATTATAAAAGTGTTACCAAAAATTCATGTCATGATAGACGTTAAGGTTAGAAAACAATACTGGGATCATAACACAGGACAGAGAATTTCATCCAATGATTCCTGCATCGACACTAACAAGTTGCAGGTCAGCTGGAGGAGAACTTTAGGATAAACTCTCAATCTTAATGCAAAGACTCCAAATTATGATACATTTACTTGTTTTGTGCAGGAAAACAATATTATATTACAAATGTACGTTTATTTCTTAGCTTTCATCCTAAACGGTGAAAATTAGTTGGTTGAGTTTTTTTTCAATATATTTTCATCAGCATGGAAACATTTCACAGAAATGTATTGATTTTAACAAGTTTTTCATGGTAAAAAGTCTAAATGAATGATTTTGACTTTCCGATTTGTTTCAATAATGTCTAAAGCTTTCATTTCAATGAAATAAAAATGTTTCATTTAATTTTCCCATTCTGTGGAAAATGGTGAAATTTTGACTTTTTATTCCAATTAAGAATGAAAACTAATTTTGCAATGTTGGAATTTCCCATGTAATGGAAATTCCATTTTTCAACCATCTCTAGTAGAATTATGTACTATTATTACCACTATATTTATTATTATAATAGTCCACACACTTTCAGCTCAAAACAGTCAACAACTAAACATTTCTAGTTGAAAACTTCCAAAAATAAAAAACAAAACAACAATCCTTTCATCTGAAAACCCCATTTTTTCCAGTTTTTGGCTGATTTTGGGGGGTTTTCTGAAGAAAAATTGCAAAAGTTTGAGGGAAACTGACACTTCTGTGAAAATCATTGATTCATCAAAAAATTGATTTTCTGTTGAAAATCCCTACTTATAAATATAAAGGCCAGCCCTGCTAATAAACACAGAGACTCAATAGGTCTCCCAGATCAATTCGATCAACCCAGCAACAGCATAAACATAACAAGAGTTAATCGAGAGACCTCCTCACCATAGTCCCACAATACTGCTGCCCAGCCCAATCCAACACTCATTTCTCTATGGGCAAGAGACAAAAGGTGAACAGTGTCCTGTGACTTGAAGGGTGACAAATTGGGATTGTTATGAACCAGGGGAGGAAGGGATTCCAATGGAGAATGTCAGGCCAGCCATTAGATCAGACTGGAAGATAAGAATTTCATTTCATGGCAACTTTTGAGGGTTCAACATTTATTTTCTCTCTGCATTGGGCTGAAAATAAAAACACTGAAATGTTTTCAGGAAACAGAATTGTGTCAGAATGTCCATTTTCAGAATGAAAACCTGAGTGTATCAATTTGGGTCCCTCTTTGAAGGGACAGAGACCTCTGGACCATAAAAACCTTCCCAATTAACATTTTGAGTTTGTCTACAGTGGTGCTGGAAGGCATATTTTTCATCTCAAGGAGACATACACATGCTAACTCTGTTCAAGCTAGCAAGCTAAAGTGGTGGCATGAGGGACTAGCTATCTGAGTACATACCTAGACTCCCAAGCAGGTACACCTTTCTCATGCCATTGTGTCTACACTTCTATTTTTAGCATGCTAGGCTGATCACAGCTAGCACAGGTTTGTCTACCCGAAATGGAAATTACAGCTCCAGTGTGGACAAACCCTTTTGTGGAAACTGATACTTCCCAGTAAAACATTTCAGTTTTGACAAAACATCATATTTTGATGAAATTTCATTTTGTCAAAAAACATTTTAACCAGCTATACTAGACATCCCCTCTCTCTTTCTTATGGGATGGATGAATGGACGGTAAGGTGGATAGAAAACTGGCTAGATGGTCGGGCTCAACGGATAGTGATCAATGGTTCCATGTCTAGTTGGCAGCCGGTATCAAGTGGAGTGCCCCAAGGGTCGGTGCTGGGGCCGGTTTGTTCAATATCTTCATTAACGATCTGGAGGATGGTGTGGACTGCACCCTTAGCAAGTTTGCAGATGACACTAAACTGGGAGGAGTGGTTGATACGCTGGAGGGTAGGGATAGGATACAGAGGGACCTAGACAAATTAGAGGATTGGGCCAAAAGAAATATGATGAGGTTCAACAAGGACAAGTGCAGAGTCCTGCACTTAGGACGGAAGAATCCCATGCACTGCTACAGACTAGGGACCGAATGGCTGGGCAGCAGTTCTGCAGAAAAGGACCTAGGGGTTACGGTGGACAAAAAGCTGAATATGAGTCAACAGTGTGCCCTTGTTGCCAAGAAGGCTAATGGCATTTTGGGTTGTATAAGTAGGGGCATTTCCAGCAGATGGAGGGATGTGATCATTCCCCTCTACTCAGCACTGGTGAGGCCTCATTTGGAGTACTGTGTCCAGTTTTGGGCCCCACACTACAAGAAGGATGTGGATAAATTGGAGAGAGTCCAGCGGAGGGCAACAAAAATGATTAGGTGGCTGGAGCACATGACTTATGAGGAGAGGCTGAGGGAACTGGGATTGTTTAGTCTGCAGAAGAGAAGAATGAGGGGGGATTTGATAGCTGCTTTCAACTACCTGAAAGAGGATGGATATAGACTGTTCTCAGTGGTAGAAGATGACAGAACAAGGAGTAATGGTCTCAAGTTGCAGAGGGGGAGGTTTAGGTTGGACATTAGGAAAAACTTTTTCATTAGTAGGGTGGTGAAGAACTGGAATGGGTTACCTAGGGAGGTAGTGGAATCTCCTTCCTTAGAGGTTTTTAAGGTCAGGCTTGACAAAGCCCTGGCTGGGATGATTTAGTTGGGTTTGGTCCTGCTTTGAGCAGGGGGTTGGACTAGATGACCTCCTGAGGTCCCTTCCAACCCTGAGATTCTATGATTCTATGTTCATTCAGGAACCTTCCATGACTCCAACTCTGGATGTATGTCATAGGAATAAAGACATCTCTTACACAAGCAGCTCCCAGGTCATTTAGGGTTTTATAGGTCAAGACCAAAATTTTAAAATCAACTCAGAAACCAATAGGCAGCCAGTGCAGATCATAGAGCACAAGATTCATATGTCAATTATTCCTGGGAGGTGATTGTTCTCAGTTTCAGGCTGCAGTCATGGTTCTTTGCTTGTACAATAAGATTTGCTGGACAACCTTACTGCAGATTGGGAAAGGCTGAACCAGATGTAATATCCTATTGTTGGATAAAGCTTCCCTTTTCTCTCCCAGTGGCAGTAGCTAACATCAGATGGACAGGGAAACCAATTCTTTGGCCATTTAGGACACATCTCTATAAAGCACTTGCATAGTATGGAGAGAGGTGCAGTATAAAGAAAGAGGAGAGAGAGAGGGAGAGAGGGAGAGAGAGACTGTGGAAAGCTAATCTACCAGAAAACTTATGCAAGATGAGTATTCGGGCAAAGACAACAAACTCCATCCCTTTTTTCCCTCTTTGTAAAGCCTGTATATTAAATCCAGTACTAATATTGTGTTACACAAGCACAAGACTCTCACACTTTTTTCGTTACACTGTACAGTAAGCTTTCCATTTAGCAATTATTTATAAAGATTTTATGAATGATTGGTGGCTGTCATAAGCATATTCCAGCTAGGTAGCATGAGTTACAGGTGGCTATAAACACAAGAAAATGTTGCAGATGATTTATAAGTAGCATTGCTCGGAACATTTTTGATTAAACATTTCTTGATGATTTTGTGGAAATCAAAAAGTTTCATTGCGACTTATTAATTTAAATGACACTCTTATCATTGAAAAATGTCACAGAGAGAGAGAGGAAGAACCAAAAAAAGATGTTTCAAAAAAATTCTGTTTAATAAAATCTTTCAAAAAGTTTGGGTTTTGTTCCAAAGCCAAATGAATTTTTTTGGGGGAAACCTCAAACGTCTTCACGAAATGGAATCGATCTCTAGTTATCTAGTTATCCTCATTCTTCTGAGCAACTTGTTGGACTCTATAGCCATCTAAAACAATTGATTAACTTTTTTATTAAAACATCTAATCATGTATTAATATTTATAAATGGGCCCATAAGATGTGTCTTAATCTTCCAGGGATGTCATTTCAGTTAGATCCTGGTTTAAGCCAGTGAAACGAAAAGCAGAACTGTTCCTACTGGACCTTATTCTTCGTGAAATGTTCCTTACTTCACAAGAAGCTCCACTGAAGCTGATGGAAGAGTAAAGAGGCTACTCAACATGAATAAGTGTATCAGAACTGCTAACACAGCAGAGTCAGATGGCAGCCAACAAATGACCAGGATAGCGTTTCTGACAGTGCACCATTCTTTAGCAAATTACCTTATTGACTATGGAGCCTGTGAAAAACAGTAATTCCTTACCTGCTTCTATGAGGGAAACTGCACTGACTCCATGGGACTTTGTAGGTATCAGGCAGGGGTATTTTAATGGTGTTAGTTATAGTCAAGGGAACCAGTCCCTCAAGCATTCTTCAACCATATCAAAACCAAACAAGAAAGCCTTGTGATGAAAGGCCTCCAATCTGCTCTCACTAATACCAACAGACCCCAGCTAACAGAGCTCTGTGAGTTTTTCATCCTGGGAAGTGAGAAAAGTATCTGTCTTACGATTGCAAGATCACGCAACAGTGACACAACAGCAGTGAAGCCTTGTGCCACTTGTGTTGCTTTTCTCCAAGCTGCAGATTGTGTCTGATTGAGCAATAAAAACACAAGACTTATAAAAGTTGTAAAACTTTTAATATCATAATCACTAGGCTAAATTGAACTATCTGGTATTGTATCCACTCAACCACGCTGAATCTGGACTATTACCTTTGTTTATGCAGAAGGAAAGGGACTGAAGGGATCGGGGTTTGGGTATCTGATTTGCATTTGTCAGGCCTGAGGCCTATATCTGTTTGCCCATATGGTGGCCACAGACAACAAAAATCTAAAAATAGTGGTGTATTTCAGATATGTCTAGGTGCTATTTATTTTTTGTTAGTAAATAATGAAAAGGATAAGGCACTGATTCAGAGTTCTCTGGATCTTTTTTAATAGTGAGAATAATTAACCATTCAAGGATAGAATCACTTGATGATTATTTGTTCTGTTCATTCCCATAGAAGCACCTGGCACTGGCCACTGTTAGAAGACGGGTTACTGGGGTAGATGGACCATAGTAGTTATGGCCTCAATAGCATTCCTCACCATGCATTTTTGACAGGTTTCCACACCCGTTTTAGGGCTTATGTCCCGCCTTCCCACCCCATTTCCGTTGGCGCCGAAGTGTGGCGCCATCAGCCATTTTGAAAAAATATGTGTGTGTATGTGTTTGACTAGGGGAAGTGTTGTGTATATTTGTGCTTGGGTACATGGAGAGAAAAAGGTTGAAAGAAGAGTGCGAGTTTAAAGATGAAAAAAGAAAGTTTGAGTAAGGTTTAGAGAAAAGGAAATTTGAAAGAAGAGAGGTAAGTTATTGAAGAAAAGAGGCTGGTAAAGGCAGGTTATGAAAGAATAGAAAGATTTTTGTTTTTAAAGGGTTGGTTAGTTAGTTTGAACGAAGAGAGATTTTTAGTGTGTTTGAGTAAGGAGAGATGACGGTAAAGGCTTAGTTTGGTAGGCAATTAAAGAATAGAAATTTTTGAGATAAATGTAAAAGGTGTATTAAATATCAGGGTGGGTTAAGAAAAAAGTTAAATAATATTGAAAACTAGGTTTAAAAAGGGAATTTACTAAGGCAAAACCTTTTTGGTAAGCACAGGATAAAAAAGCATTGAAACTATTCAATACCAATGGAGGTTAAGAAAAAAATCATTTTAAAGCATTAAAAACTAGGTTTAAAAGGGAATTTACTAAGGTAGAGCCTGTTTGGTAAGCACAGGGTAAAAAAAAGTGAATAGAAATGGGAAGGTGGGACATAAGCCCTAAAAGGGGCATGGAAACCTGTCAAAAATGCCTGGTGATTAATGCTATTGAGGCCATTACTACTGACCATTGTTCTGACCCAATCTGGCTGTTCTTATGTTCTTAATCATTGGAACAATTTACAAAAGTTCATAGTAGATCCCCCATCACTAGTAATTTTTAAATTAAGATTGGATGTTTTTTTCTAAAAGATCTGCTCTAAGAATTAATTTGGGGCAGTTCTCGGGCCTGTGTTATATAGGAGGTCAGACTAGGTGATCACAATGGTCCTTCTAGCCTTAGAATATATGAATCTATGAATCTATAAATAATCGTCTGGCTGCCAGCTGGAGCTCCTCATGAGTATTATGTACTGATGCAGGAATGGAAGCTTAACAGCTCATAGAATTAACAGAAAATGATGGAAATTCTCCTACCCCTCATGAGTAAATTCTGATCTTCATAATCCCTCATTCATGGAACCGAGAATGATGAAACTGAGTGTGGTGCATATGATATGTTTGAAAACCTAGTGAATAAAACTCCTTCATTGTTTGCAGATTCTGCTAAAGATTCCTACAAGATGATACCCAGTTCAGTCAGGTTCATCCTTAAGCTTTGCAATGGTCACAGAAACAAACCACATATTTAGCTGGTGTAAATTGGCATAACTCCATTAAAATCAGCAGAAGGACCAGCTAAAGTCTGGCCTATTTTTAATGCATCTCAGGGGTGACTCTGAAGTCCTTCTCTGCTGGCGAGCTCCAGGTTAATTGCTTCTGAATCTCATCTGGAAAACAAAGTAAGAAATCAGACTGATCCAAAATAGAAATTAAATACAATGGCATTTGTTTAACTTTGTTCTCACTTGCACTGGTGCAAATCAGAAGTAAGCTGATTCCCCTCTCTTTCACCCTGATGTAAATCAGGAGAAACTCCATTGGAGTCAATGGGGCTGATTCCTCTCTCTCTCTCTCTCTCTCTCTCTCTCTCTGATGTTCCCCTCTGGTGTTATCTGGACCAGTGATCTGCAAGGTCACTCCAATCCTTGACTCTGGGAGTCAGACTTACTCTACTCTGCTGTGAGAACCTCCACCCCTGGGCTGTTCACGCACAGCCTCTGGCATGTAAACTGCTCCTTGGATTGTGCAACTGAATTACACTAGCCAATATGTCCAGTCCCAGACACAACCCTAGGAACCTCCGTCTTTCAGTAACCAGTTATGCCCTTTGGACACTGCAAGCTTATATGAGTTAATCAATTTAACAAAGAAATTGACATGTACCAGGCTTGTTATCCCAGTGGGAGTCTCTGACACACTTCAAATCAAATGCGCTGCTTCAGGTAGAATAAACAAACAGATTTATTGCCTGCAAAGATACATTTTAATAAATTATAAGTCAAAGCATAACAAGTCAGATTTGCTCAAATGAAATAAAAGCAAAACACATTCTAAGCTGATCTTATCAATGTCCTTACAAACTTAGATGCTTCTCACCACAGGCTGGCTGGTAGCCCTTCAACCAGGCTCTCCTCTTTGATCAGCGCTTCAGTCTCTTGGTGGTGGTGTCTGTAGATGTAGGTGGAAGAGAGAGGAAGAGCAGGGCAAATCTCTTCCCTTTTATCATGTCCCTTCTTCCCTCCTGGCTTTGTCCCCCCACTTCAGAGTCATGTGAGCATTACCTCACTGCAGTCTCAAACTGGCCAAAGAAAGGAGGATGACTCACTCCAACTCCCACAGAATCTTTTGGTGCTGCCTAGGCCAGCGTCATTTGTCCCTGTGAGGCTGGGCTATATAGCCTGGTGTTTCAGGCACTCAGCTGGGGTGTAAAAGACTCAAGTTCCTGCTCCAATGATTGTTTAAGTATGTTAGACAACATGAAACAGCTTTGACAGGAGAGACTGAGAAAAGTCTGCCTTAGAATCCCCAATAGCTTAGTGATTGGGATTCTGAGACAGGAGATCTAGATTCAATTCCCAGCAGAGTGGGGATTCAAACTTGGGTCTCACACACCCTTGGTGAGGGCTGTAAGTACTGGATTGGGTTGGTAGATGGAGGCAGCAGCACCTCCTCTTGTAGCTGTGTTTTGTGCAGGGTTTTTTAAACAAAAAGCAAAATATTTTCTAGTTTTTGTTTTTCATTGCAAAATTGGAAAAAATCCACAATGCATTTGGGGTTTTTTGGTTGGAAAAAATGTTTTGTTTTGTTTTTTTAATTCCAATCATCATTTTTCATGGAAAATACCCACTTTTCACCACCTCTGGTGTTTACCCAGGAAACAGTTTGGAGATGTGAACTTCTTTTACTCCTCCACACTGAGATTTTAAAAACCACCTATGGGCTGCTACATTCCCCAAATACCTTATCCCGCTTTGAGAGGGACAAGTTGGGTGAGGTTATATCTTTCATTGGACCAACTTCTGTTGGTAGAAGGGACAAGCTTTCACACTTCACAGAGCTCTTCTTCTGGTATGGGGAAATTTCTCACAGTGTTACAGCTAAATACACAGTGGGACAGTAAGGAGTAAATTCATGTTGCAGGAGGAAACTTAAAGTCACATGGGCAATTAACACCAGTAAAAGATATTACCTCACCCACCCTGTCTCTCTCATATTCTGGGTTCAACACTGCTACAGCAACACTGCAATTATTCAGCTTTAACAATCTCCTCCTTAATCATCACATGTTCCCCTTGAACCCAGCCTAAGTAACTTGATTAGGCAAGAACTCATAGATTCCAAGTCAAAAGGGACCCTTTTGTGGGATTCCCTCTGGGACCTTTTCCACTTAGCCTATCCAGAACACCTTGTCCACTTCTGGGAGAACACTTCATCCAGTTCTCTGGGATCCAAAACACTCGGTTCAACTCCAGATTTCATCACTCAGGTTCCTTTATCTGGCATACAGCAAAGCTACTCTGAGGTGATCAAAATCAAGTGTAGGGATGAGTATTGGGCGTACCACACATCCAAAGTTCCTTTACATTCATTTACACGTTTCATTCAATTTTCTGTACATTACACCACACATTTCTGGTTCAGTTTGGCTACTTTGCTGGAACCATTTACTGTATAAGGGTACGTCTTCACTACCCGCCATATCGGCGGGTAGCAATCGATTTCTCGGGGATCGATATATCGCGTCTCATCTAGACGCGATATATCGATCCCCGAACACGCTCATGTCGACTCTGTAACTCCACCAACGCGAACGGTGGTAGCGGAGTCGACATGGGGAGCCGTGGACGTCAATCCCGTGCCGTGAGGATGGTAAGTAATTCAATATAAGATATTTCGACTTCAGCTACGTTATTCATGTAGCTGAAGTTGCGTATCTTATATCGATTTTCCCCCGTAGCGTAGACCTGCCCTAAGATGCTCTGTCCATGTGCTCTTCATGTGGAACCTGATCTTTACACTCCCGGTTTGTCTTGTCTGTTAGCCTTAGCATCAGGGTGTTGCAGCTTATCTTAGCTAGCATGACATCCTGACTCCAATCATACCCACTTAGAAATGAGGCAAGTTACCAATGTCAAGACAGGCCTACACCATTGTGATCATCTAGTCTGACCTCCTGTATAACACAGGCCAGAGAACTTCCCCCAAATAATTTCTACAGCAGAGCTTTTGGAAAAACGTGGAGGGGAATGGAAGAACATGGAGATTTTAACACATCTCACAGAGCTGGAAGGGACCCTGAAAGGTCTTCAAGTCCAGCCCACTGCCTTCACTACCAGGACCAAGTACTGTTTTTGCCCCAGCTCCCTAACTACTAATCCACATTTGAACTCACAACCCTGGGTTTAGCAAGCAAATGCTCAAACAACTGAGCTACCCCTCATTCCCTAACTTCATCTCTAGGGTGCAGATTGGTTACAGAGTTACCCCACATGGGGTATTCCTGCAGAAGAACAATCTGTCAGCTCTCTGAAGTGTCAGAGGGGAAGGACTGAGGAGAAAATAAGCCTGGAGAAAATTTTCCATCAAAATGTTGTGAAAGAACACCCAATTCTTGGCTGCCGCAAACTGAAAACCAGTTTACATTTTGACTTGTTAAAATAAATTTCTCTTTCACTTGCTTACCTGCTGAAAACAAACAAACCTCTTCTCCCTGCCAAACTTTCATGTTTCAGTTTTTCAATGGATACCTGAAAAACCTTCAAACATGTGCAGAGAATATTTGAATCAAAATTATTCATGTCAGAAAAAAATCATTTTCCACCAGTTCCAGGAGTGGATTATCCCACTGGCCCTCCCCTCCCTACGTACAATGGTAAAAATCCCCTTCCAAGAGGCCATGACAGCTGTGCTACATAGTGCCTCCTACAAGGACACTGGATCACCTCCTGACAGAATAACCACAGTGGATAGAAAATAAAGAATTGGACCATTTTCATTTCACTGCTTCTTTTAATTAATTGTTATTTCTGCACTGCATGGACACTCTCACATCCTTGGGAGAAAACGTCTTTCTTGCCACTTCTCTCAGCGCTTCCTTCACCTGCTGGTTCCGTAGTGTGTAAATAAAAGGGTTCAGCAAGGGGACAAGCACAGTGTTGATGATGGCGAGGCCTTTGTTCAGGTCCAGGTCTTCGTCCTGAATGGGCCTGACATACATGAGAATGCAGCTGCCAAAGCAGATGGAGATGACAATGAGATGGGAGGAGCAGGTGGAGAAAGCCCGTTGGCGCCCTTTGGCAGAGGGGATCTGCATAATGGTGATGAGGATGTAGGCATAGGACACTAATATTAGCAATAAGGTGCTGAACAGGATGAAGAAAGCCAGCAGGAAATGGATAAGCTCCAGGAGATTCTTGTCCCCGCAGGAGATCTGCATCAGGGAGGTATAGTCACAGAAGAAGTGATTGATTACATTGGATTTGCAGAATGAGAGCTGGCTGGTCAGGAAAACAGGTGTAAGGATGAGGAGAAGACCTCCCATCCAGGAGAAAATAACCAGCAGGAAGCACAGCCTTTGGCTCATGATGGACGTATACAGAAGCGGGCAGCATATGGCCACATAGCGGTCAAATGACATGGCTGTCAGCAGGAAAATTTCCGTACCCCCAAATAAGAAGTGGAAAAAATACTGTGAGAGGCAAGCAGCAAAAGATATTGTTCTCCTCTCTGTCCTAAGGTCTGTCAGCAACCTGGGGACGACAACTGTGGTTAAGCAGATCTCTGAGAAGGACAAGTTCCGAAGGAAGAAGTACATAGGGCTGTGGAGGTGGTAGTCAGTGCAGGTGATGATGATGATGAGGATGTTCCCCATTAAGGTCAACATGTAGGCTAAGAAAAGCACCCAGAAGAGGAGTTGTTGCAGCTCAGGGATTCTGGTGAGTCCCCACAGAACGAACTCTGGCACCTGGGTTTGGTTTCTCATTGATGCCCTTGGAAACCAAAAGAGGAATAATTCTCAATCCTTTGCAAATATACACACACACATAAAGAGCTTATAAACGTCTAATCCTGGCTATTGATAATTAAATCAACAGGCAAAATCTTTCCACAACCAGTTGATGAAATGTTCAAATGGTGAAGTAGGGGGATGGACAGTTACTTTATAGAGCTCAGCAATTTTTATTTTCTGAAACACTTTGCAACTTTTTAATTCAACTCACTTAATTTATGAGCTGGTATCTACTGAGTGCATAATGAAAATTTCTTACCCAGTCATTGTACCACAGCAATCCATTGACATGGATCTGGGGAGAGAATATGGCAGATTCTAACACTTAATGCTTTATGAAATACTTTATAACCAGTAAATGATCTGCACAAAACTCTCCTGAAGTCAATGGGCCAATATAGATTAAAAAATCTCATCACTGGAGATAGAGAGAGACTCAGTTTTAGAACATAGGATATTTTATAGTCTCTTGCTTCCAGTCCGCATTGCTTTAAAAAATGGTTTCTCAGCTATGTTTGTGTAATACAAAGGAAAAATTTGCTTCTGAACTAAAACCATAATTTAAAAAAATGGGATAAATCATCAAACAGTGTTACATTGACATAAGTGGAGCCTTGTCATTATATACCAGCCAGGGATCTGACCACTGACTCCATTGGAGCTATGGCTGATATACACTAGGTCATGTTGACTTCAGTGGAGCTACACCTATTTACACCAAGTAAGGAGATGGCACATTTTCTCCATTAGCTGCGCTGATTCATACTGTTAGCTGGGGAGCAGTTCAAATGATTTCACTTTTCTGTGATAAATAAAAGCAAAGAGCCAGCTTGCCACTTGCTCAGAAAGATTTTGGAGACTGGAGCAATATTTGGAGATACTTTATTTTCTATTACACAGAGAAAGTCACTTGAGCATATAAGCAAAGTCATCTCAAGACTAAGATCTTTTGAAATCAGCCAAGATGGCTCAAATTGGTGATGCAGAAATTGAGATACTCAAAAGCAATGGTCCTCACTGGAAGTTCTGGCTACCAAAAAATTGAGTATAAGAACATTGACTTACTTGTCTTATAGCCCAAATAATGTGAGGTTGATTTAAGTGTCATTTGTAAATCACTGTGAAGAATCACAGTGCATACATTTCCTTAAATAGTCTACAGTGATACTTGAATAGCCTCCATCATGGTAGTATCTGAGGGTACAACTACACTTAAAACGCTACAGCAGTACACCTGCTACTGGGGGCTTGGAGTGGATCTGGATCTGGATCTGTGAACGTACCTGAAACACACCAAGAAATCTGTTGTCTACAGACAGGTACCCAAACACCTCAGAATATGCTCCAAGGAGAGAGTGAATCTTAGCACACTAAACTGCATTCATGTGTGGAGGAAAACAAAGTCCTCACTCTGAGTTTGGAGCAACAAGCCAGAGGCAGCTTTATTTCGAGCAATTGCAATATGCATGGGAGAGTACATATGGGCAGATCTCCTTTAGATAAACAATTAGGCAAGCTTTTAAACCTTTCATTACATACAATCATGAGCAACAGCTGCATTTTGTTATACATTTTCTTCCTGATATCTCACTTTCATCATTAATTTCTGCCACAGTCTATATTCCATTCTTATCTAACACAAGGTCAAAACAGTATCTCTTGCAGTCTGTTCCCATTCACTTTCTCGCTTTCCACCCACCTAGGCCCTGCCTTCAAGTCTCACATTATTAGAGTCAGTGTCAACCTGACTTTGTTAGCCTGACTCTTGTTCTGTTCCTAGAAACTAAGATATCTGCATTTAAATGCCCTTTATCCTTTTCTCTACTTCCACACTGCCCCCTTATGTGCTTCCAGCACAACTATCAATCTTAAACCTCCATGTTCATCAAACCTTGTATTTCTGATTCTAGATCAAATATTTCAGCCTCATGGGTTTTGGTTGGATGCAACAACAATGCATGGTTAGTATGAACATAAAAGGTATTATTATTATTACATCCTTTACAACAACAATAACCTAACCCTAAACTAAACAACAACAATAAAAGCATTAACATACCTATTATAATAATATGATGGGGTTGTTATATAACCTTAGTCACAAAACACATAATTAGTACATGAAGTAGACACTCTATAGGCTGTATCAAAAGCATACTTTTCAATTTGATATATATTTTGGAACATATGAATTACCTTTCTAATTCAGAGATTTTCTGGACCTCTGGTAGGAGTAAAAGCAAATTTTGGAACCAATCAGGTACTAAGGCAGTTCAATTAAAGGGTATCTGGAACCTAAGGGGCTGATTGTAAAATTCTATCCACAGGCCAACAAATGATATTATTGCCTGCAGCAGTGGTGAGATTAAAATGTATGTCCTGCAAAGTGGTGGTCTTAACATACACACAGCTATCATTAGCTTGGAAAAGCAGGTGTCGTGTCAGGGTAGTTCCTTGTCCCATACCCTCCCAACGGATGTTGTCATAAACAGTGACAACTTCTCCGGGCTTCAGTTTATGTACACACTGAAGCTGTGGGGGTTCTCACGGCCAAAGTGTCCATTCACTCCCTATCCTTGTCCAAATGTCAGGTGTTATTCCAGGAGCACTGACTATAAATCGACTAGGCAGACCAGGTGGTTTAATTTTCCAAATGTCTCAGTGAATTATCCAATCCCACATGCATCCTCCCCACTGACCCGGCACGATTCAGTATGTGGGAGCCCACACCCCTCCAATCAGTCTGTATACTTGGAAAGAGCACTGTGAGCATCTGCACATCCACCCTGAAAATCTCCAAGTATGTCTCCATGGCATGTTATTTTTATTTTTTACAAAATCCAACTGATAATTCCCTCCAGCAACTACCAAGTTAACTTCTTACTTTTTTCCTTAAATCACTTGCTTATTTTTCCAAAACGACACCCCAATCAACTCAGATTTTACCATTCAAATTATTGTTCCAGAGGTTTAAATTCTCCAGGCCTATATTTACTGCTTTCCCTTAGTCCTGACACCATGCCCCTCAGGGCTTCCAATTGATTTTCCATTTTTTTTCTTCTCTGCCTGCCTGTCTGGGCCCGATCCTTTTTCCTTTGCTGCACTATCCCTACCATGGGCACAGGCTTTGTTCCACTACCAATTTAGCAAAGAGGGTGATCTTCTCAACTAACCCCCACCTCTCCTGATCCTGTTCTTAAACATTCTCACTCACAAGGCTACCTGAGTCCTCCCCTGTGAGGCTTACCACCTGGACAGAATGCATGGCCAATTGGCATTTTAACTGTTCAATTTTTTTTCTAGCTCTCAGGTACACATCTCTTCCCTTTTCCCCAACTCCTCTTAGTGCCCGGTCCTGCTACGACTGCGGGTAGACCCACCTCAACCTTTCTTTTATTTTTTACTCACAAACATGCTGCCCAGGCTGGCCAGGCCCGGGGGTAGGAGAGACAGAGAGAGAGAGAGAGAGTGAGAGAGAGAGAAAGGTGGGCAGGAGATTATCCTGTGCATAGGTTGTACAGAGGTACGCTGCATAAAATCTCCAACTTACTTCCGCTTTTGTTTTGTTTTTCCACCCTGGGGTCTCTTGGGGCATCCCTTTCAGAGACCTTTGCTCAGTACTCCAGTCCAGGCCGGTCGCCTGTGGCTTCTTCAGTGTCCCCACACCACACTGGCTCCAGGGTCGCAAAAGCAGACTGTTGGGTCTCATTTGTGGAAGCAGGGAAAGAATTAACATGGATTTGAAGGGGAACTTAATGCATGTCAGTCAGTTAGCAAGAGTTAGCCCAGCTGTAACCCTAATGACGTGAGCCTTCTAGAAGCAAGGATAGTGTGAGGCAGAGGGAAAGAACTGTGTAAAAAGTTATTACGACCTTGTAACTGATAACCAAATATGCAGACTGGTGTCTTCTAGGAGTGAAAAAAATAAGATAGCAGGATGGCTTATATATAAACAAAATGCAGTTGTTGCTCATTATTGTCTGTATTCTTGCTAGTTATTGTCTGTAACAAAGGTATAAATGCTTGCTGTAATTGTTTACCAGTTGAGAGACC